>NC_080071.1:88621565-88924595 GCF_949987535.1 Balaenoptera acutorostrata
TGTATATATGTCAATCTCAATCTCCCAGTTCATCCCACCACCACCCCCACCCTGCCACTTTCCCCCCTTGGTGTCCATATGTTTGTTCTCTACATCTGTGTCTCTATTTCTGCCCTGCAAACCGGTTCATCTGTACCATTTTTCTAGGTTCCACATATATGTGTTAATATACGATATTTGTTTTTCTCTTTCTGACTTACTTCACTCTGTATGACAGTCTCTAGACCCATCCATGTCTCTACAAATGACCCAATTTCCTTCCCTTTTATGGCTGAGTAATATTCCACTGTATATATGTGCCACATCTTCTTTTTTATTTTTTATTTTTTTAAAATTATTATTTTATTTATTTATTTATTTATTTATTTATTTATTTATTTATTTATTTTAGGCTGTGTTGGGTCTTCGTTTTTGTGTGAGGGCTTTCTCCAGTTGCAGCAAGCGGGGGCCACTCTTCATCGCGGTGCGCGGGCCTCTCACTATCGCGGGCTCTCTTGTTGTGGGGCAGAGGCTCCAGACGCACAGGCTCAGTAGTTGTGGCTCACAGGCCTAGTTGCTCCGTGGCATGTGGGATCTTCCCAGACCAGGGCTCGAACCCATGTCCCCTGCGTTGGCAGGCAGATTCTCAACCACTGCGCCACCAGGGAAGCCCTGCCACATCTTCTTTATCCATTCGTCTGTCAATGGGCATTTAGGTTGCTTCCATGAGCTGGCTATTGTAAATAGTGCTGCAATGAACATTGGGGTGCATGTGTCTTTTTGAATTATGGTTTTCTCTGGGTATATGCCCAGTAGTGGGATTGCTGGGTCATATGTAATTCTATTTTTAGTTTTTTAAGGAACCTCCATACTGTTCTCCATAGTGGCTGTATCAATTTACATTCCCACCAACAGTGCAAGAGGGTTCCCTTTTCTCCACACCCTCTCCAGCATTTGTTGTTTGTAGAGTTTCTGATGATGCCCATTCTAACTGGTGTGAGGTGATACGTCATTGTAGTTTTGATTTGCATCTCTCTAATAATTCGTGATGTTGAGCAGCTTTTCATGTGCTTCTTGGCCATCTGTATGTCTTCTTTGGAGAAATGTCTATTTAGGTCTTCTGCCCATTTTTGGATTGGGTTGTTTGTTTTTTTAATATTGAGCTGCGTGAGCTGTTTACATATTTTGGAGATTAATCCTTTGTCTGTTGATTCACTTGCAAATATTTTCTCCCATTCTGAGGGTTGTCTTTTTGTCTTGTTTGTAGTTTCCTTTGCTGTGCAAAAGCTTTTAAGTTTCATTAGGTCGTGTTTGTTTATTTTTGTTTTTATTTCCATTACTCTAGGGGGTGGATCAAAAAAGATTTTGCTGTGAATCATGTCAAAGGGTGTTCTTCCTATGTTTTCTTCTAAGAGTTTTGTAGTGTACTGTCTTACATTTAGGTCTCTAATTCATTTTGAGTTTATTTTTGTGTATGGTGTTAGAGAGTGTTCTAATTTCATTCTTTTACATGTAGCTGTCCAGTTTTCCCAGCACCACTTATTGAAGGGACTGTCTTTTCTCCATTGTATATCCTTGCCTCCTTTGTCATAGATTAGTTGACCATAGGTGCGTGGGTTTATCTCTGGGCTTTCTATCCTGTTCCATTGATCTATATTTCTGTTTTTGTGCCAGTACCATGTTGTCTTGATTACTGTAGCTTTGTAGTATAGTCTAAAGTCAGGGAGTCTGATTCCTCCAGCTCCATTTTTATCCCTCAAGACCACTTTGGCTATTTGGGGTCTTCTGAGTCTCCATACAAATTTTAAGATTTTTTGTTCTAGTTCTGTAAAAAATGCCACTGGTAATTTGATAGGGATTGCATTGAATCTGTAGATTGCTTTGGGTAGTATAGTCATTTTCACAATGTTGATTCTTCCAATCCAAGAACATGGTATATCTCTCCATCTGTTTGTGTCATCTTTGATTTCTTTCATCAGTGTCTTATAGTTTTCTGAGTACAGGTCTTTTACCTCCTTAGGTAGGTTTATTCCTAGGTATTTTATTCTTTTTGTTGCAGTGGTGAATGGGATTGTTTCCTTAATTTCTCTTTCTGTTCTTTTGTTGTTAGTGTATAGGAATGTAAGAGATTTCTGTGCATTAATTTTGTATCCTGCAACTTTACCAGATTCATTGATTAGCTCTAGTAGTTTTCTGGTGGCATCTTTAGGATTCTCTATGTATAGTATCATGTCATCTGCAAGCAGTGACAGTTTTACTTCTTTTCCAATTTGTATTCCTTTTATTTCTTTTTCTCCTCTGATTGCCATGGCTATGACTTCCAAAACTATGTTGAATAATAGTGGTGAGAGTGGACATCCTTGTCTTTTTCCTGATCTTAGAGGAAATGCCTTCAGATTTTCACCATTGAGAATGATATTTGCTGTGGGTTTGTTGTATATGGCCTTTATTATGTTGAGGTAGGTTCCCTCTATGCCCACTTTCTGGAGAGTGTTTATCATAAATGCATGTTGAATTTTGTCAAACGCTTTTTCTGCATCTATTGAGATGATCAAATGGTTTTTATTCTTCAATTTGTTAATATGGTGTCTCACATTGATTGATTTGCATATATTGAAGAATCCTTGCATCCCTGGGATAAATACCACTTTATCATGGTGTATGATCCTTTTAATGTGTTGTTGTATTCTGTTTGCTAGTCTTTTGTTAAGGATTTTTGCACCTGTATTCATCAGGGATATTGGTCTGTAATTTTCTTTTTTTGTAGTATCTTTGTCTGGTTTTGGTATCAGTGTGATGGTGGCCTCATAGAATGAGTTTGGGAGTGTTCCTTCCTCTGCAATTTTTTGGAAGAGTTTGAGAAGGATGGGTGTTAGCTCTTCTCTAAATGTTTGATAGAATTCACCTGTGAAGCCATTTGGTCCTGGACTTTGTTTGTTGGAAGATTTTTAATCATAGTTTCAATTTCATTACTTGTGATTGGTCTGTTCATGTTTTCTATTTCTTCCTGGTTCAGTCTTGGAAGGTTATACCTTTCTAAGAATTTGTCCATTTCTTCCAGGTTGTCCATTTTATTGGCATAGAGTTGTCTGTAGTAGTCTCTTAGGATGCTTTGTACTTCTGTGGTGTCCATTGTAACTTCTCCTTTTTCTTTTCTTCTCCATTTTTTTTTTTATTAAGTCCTCTCCTGCTTTTTCTTGATGGGTCTGGCTAAAGGTTTATCAATTTTGCTTATCTTCTCAAAGAATCAGCTTTTAGTTTTATTGATCTTTGCTATTGTTTTCTTTGTTTCTATTTCATTTATTTCTGCTTTGATCTTTATGATTTCTTTCCTTCTACTAACTTTGGGTTTTGTTTGTTCTTCTTTCTCTAGTTCCTTTAGGTGTAAGGTTAGATTGTTTACTTGAGATTTTTCTTGTTTCTTGAGGTAGGCTTGTATTGCTATAAACTTCCCTCTTAGAACAGCTTTTGATGCATCCCATAGGTTTTGGATTGTCATGTTTTTATTGTAATTTGTCTCTAGGTATTTTTTGATTTCCTCTTTGATTTCTTCAGTGATCTGTTGGTTATTTAGTAGCATATTGTTTAGCCTCCATGTGTTTGTGTTTTTACGTTTTTTTCTGTAATTGATTTCTAATCTCATAGCGTTGTGGTCGGAAAATATGCTTGTTATGATTTCAATTTTCTTAAATTTACCAAGGCTTGATTTGTGACCCAAGATGTGATCTATTCTGGAGAATGTTCTGTGCGCACTTGAGAAGAAAGTGTAGTCTGCTGTTTTTGGATGGAATGTCTTATAAAATATCAATTAAATCTATCTGGTCTATGATGTCATTTAAAGCTTCTGTTTCCTTATTTATTTTCATTTTGGATGATCTGTCCATTGGTGTAAGTGATGTGTTAAAGTCCCCCACTATTATTGTGTTACTGTCAATTTCCTCTTTTATAGCTGTTAGCAGTTGCCTTATTTATTGACGTGCTCCTATGTTGGGTGCATATATATTTATAATTGTTATATCTTCTTCTTGGATTGATCCCTTGATCATTATGTAGTGTCCTTCCTTGTCTCTTGTAACATTCTTTATTTTAAAGTCTATTTTATCTTATATGAGTATTGCTATTCCAGCTTTCTTTTGATTTCCATTTGCATGGAATATCTTTTTCCATCCCCCCACTTTCAGTCTGTATGTGTCCCTAGGTCTGAAGTGGGTCTCTTGTAGACAGCATATATATGGGTCTTATTTTTGTATCCATTCAGCAAGCCTGTGTCTTTTGGTTGGAGCATTTTATCCATTCACGTTTAAGGTAATTATCGATATGTATGTTCCTATTACCATTTTTTTAATTGTTATGGGTTTGTTTTTGTAGGTCCTTTTCTTCTCTTGTGTTTCCCACTTAGAAAAGTTCCTTTAGCATTTGTTTTAGAGCTGGTTTGGTGGTGCTGAATTCTCTTAGCTTTTGCTTGTCTGTAAAGCTTTTGATTTCTCCATCAAATCTGAATGAGATCCTTGCCATGTAGAGTAATCTTGGTTGTAGGTTCTTCACATTCATCACTTTAGATATATCATGCCACTCCCTTCTGGCCTGTAGAGTTTCTGCTGAGAAATCAGCTGTTAACCTTATGGGAGTTCCCTTGTATGTTATTTGTCATTTTTCCCTTGCTGCTTCCAATAAGTTTTCTTTGTCTTTAATTTTTGTCAATTTGATTACTATGTGTCTCAGCATGTTTCTCCTTGGGTTTATCCTGCCTGGGACTCTCTGCACTTCCTGGACTTGGGTGGCTATTTCCTTTCCGATGTTAGGGAAGTTTTCGACTATAATCTCTTCAAATATTTTCTCGGGTCCTTTCTCTCTCTTCCTTCTGAGACCTCTATAATGTGAATGTTGTTGCGTTTAACGTTGTCCCAGAGGTCTCTTAGGCTGTCTTCATTTCTTTTCATTCTTTTTTCTTTATTCTATTCTGCAGCAGTGCATTCCACCATTCTGTCTTCCAGGTCACTTATCCATTCTTCTACCTCAGTTATTCTGCTATTGATTCCTTCTAGTGTATTTTTCATTTCAGTTATTGTATTGTTCATCTCTTTGTTTGTTCTTTAATTCTTCTAGGTGTTTGTTCTTTAATTCTTCTAGGTCTTTGTTAAACATTTCTTGCATCTTTTCGACCTTTGCCTCCATTCTTTTTCTGAGGTCCTGGATCATCTTCACTATCATTATTTTCAATTCTTTTTCTGGAAGGTTGCCTACCTCCACTTCATTTAGTTGTTTTTATGGGGTTTTATCTTGTTCCTTCATCTGGTACAAAGTCCTCTGCCTTTTCATTTTGTCTGTCTTTCCGTGAATGTGGTTTTCCTTCCATAGGCTGCAGAATTGTAGTTCTTCTTGCTTCTGCTGTCTGCCCTCTGTTGGATGATGCTATCTAAGAAGCTTGTGCAAGATGCCTAATGGGAGGGACTGGTGGTGGGTAGAGCTGGGTGTTGCTCTGGTGGGCAGAGCTCAGTAAAACTTTAATCCGCTTGTCTGCTTGTCTGGGTGGGGCTGGGTTCCCTCCCTGTTGGTTGTTTGGCCTCAGGCGACCTAGCACTGGAGTCTACCTGCTCATTGGTGGGGCTAACGGTGGACTCTGGGAGGGCTCACGCCAAGGAGTACTTCCCAGAACTTCTGCTGCCAGTGTCCGTGTCCCCACCGTGAACTACAGCTGCCCCCTTCCCTCCACGGGAGACCCTCCTACACTAGCAGGTAGGTCTGGTTCAGTCTCCTATGGGGTCACTGCTCCTTCCCCTGGGTCCTGATGCACACACTGTTTTGTGTGTGCCCTCCAAGAGTGGAGTCTCTGTTTTCCCCAGTCCCGCCAAAGTCCTGCAGTCAAATCCCACTAGCCCTCAAAGTCTGACTGTCTAGGAATTCCTCCTCCCATTGCTGGACCCCCAGGTTGGGAAGCCTGACATGGGACTCAGAACCTTCACTCCAGTGGGTGGACTTCTGTGGTATATGTGTTCTCCAGTTTTTGAGTCATCCACCCAGCAGTTATGGGATTTGATTTTATTGTGATTGTGCCCCTCCTACCATCTCATTGTGGCTTCTCCTTTGTTTTTGGTTGTGGGGTATCTTTTTTGGTGAGTTCCAGTGTCTTCCTGTCGATGACTGTTCAGCAGTTAGTTGTGATTCCAGTGCTCTCGCGAGAGGGAGTGAGTGCACGTCCTTCTACTCTGCCATCTTGAACCAATCTCCAATCAAATATTAATTGAGCAACCTCCCAGGGTAATTGTGGGTGACCTCACTGATCATGTGGACAAAGAGCCCCCAAACCTGACCTCATGGTTTCTCATCCTCTTCAAGAGACCCTGTATTCTTCCCCACTGGGACCAGGCCCTCCTCCCCTAGCAGTGCTCTCATGGTTATTCTGCTGTACCTACTCCCCACCTTCTCAGGAACTTGACCCTTCAGAGTCTCCCAGTCTATCAGCCAACCAAGGTATCATTCATTCATTCATTCATTTCAAACACTTGGATTTGTTTAGTTGTTATTTATTGAGCACATACTGTATGCCTGGTATTGGAACAGGCATTTCAGAAAGAATAGTATACACAACAGGGAGTGCTTGTCCTCAGAGAGAACACAGAAATTGAAAAAAATTCATGTTGAGTGATTACAATACAATGTATTGTATAGTTTCAAACCAGAAAGGGTGTTCTGAAGAAAGTTAGCATGGATACACAGGGCTTGAGCCAAGGGAGCCTGACCTGGTGTGAAAGGCCTTTCAAGGGAGGGCTTCTCAGGGGAAGTGGCGTGGGAGCCATGTCTGAATGATGGGTGGGGTTCAAGGGTGAGGGCTGGGGTTGTTTGGTGCAAAGTTCCTGAGATGTGAGGTAAGCATGGCTACTGAGGAGTTGAAAGATGGCAATGAGGGCGGATACTGTGGGTGGAAACTGGAGGACTTTTGAGGGTTTTGTTCTTGTTCAGGTGTAGTGGGAAGTCACTGCAGGGTTTGAGGCAGGGTGAGGTGTGATCCAAGTGTATTCAGTTAAGGTCACACTGGCTGCAGTGGAGGGTTAGGATCCGAGGAGGTGAGAGTACGTGGGTGGGGAGGGGGGATGAGGTAGGCGCCCCTGCAGCATCTCTGGGTCCCATCAGTTTGCTCTGTATCCATATTCACCTTCCCCTTCTTCCTTTTCATTTTGAAGGAAAAGATATCTCACCCTGTCTGTGCTGCTTACCCCCATCTGTGCCCCAGAATTTTGGGACCTAGACCCCTCCCTTCCTGTCATTTCTGGCTGGACCCCTTTCCTCTGCCTGAACAAAGGCTGCCAGCGTAATGAGAGGGCTCTTCCCCTCCTGCTGTCAGCCCCTCCTCCTCTCTCCATCAAACCCACCGTGACTTGTGTTTTCCTGCCGTTTTCATTTATTTCCTCGTCACCCTCAGATGTCCTTTGAACTAGGGCCTCCGACACTATTTTTCCCAGGAAACTGCAGCCTTGAGGTCACCTCCTAAAGTCCAAATCCAAGAGCTTTTCTTTTTTCTTTTTTTTTTAAAATTGAACTATAGCTGAGTGACAGTATTGTGTTAGTGTCAGGTGTACAGAAAAGTGATTCAGTTATATATACACACACACACACACACACACACATCTTCTTTATCCATTCATCTGTTGATGGGCACTTGGGTTGCTTTCATGTCTTGGCTACTGTAAGTAGTGCTACCATGAACATTGGGGTGCATATATCTTTTTGAATTAAGAGTTTTTGTCTTTTCTGGATATATGCAAGGGCCGTTTTTAGTCCACATCTTCACCCTTCCAGCCTGACCTGAGGCTTCCCTCTCCATCCAGCTGAAACTCTCTGTAGTTTCAGGCCCTCATTTCCAAATGTTGCCAGGAAAACCCACCACCATCTTGAACTCAATCTAACCACAGCCAGACTTGTTTCCTTCTCCAGAAGGAGCTCTTCCTTGCCAAGCTCCCACCAAGCTTGCCAATGCCTGAATCCGTGGAATCCAGGGCTCTTCCTCTCCCCAAGCTCTTGAATCTTAAAAAGTGTCTTAAAATTAAACTTTACAGAAAAATCACAAAGGATAATATAGTGAATTCCTCATCTCTTTAGTCAGTCACCAAATTGTCTTGGCTTTTGTTCACACTGAAATTTCCTTCCTATAATCTAAGCCCTACGTCCACACTCGGATGATTTCTGTGGTCTTCTGTTGTCTTTTCCGCATTTATTCACTCATTCAACAACTGAGCACCTACCATGTGTTACACACACACACACACACACACACACACACACACACACACTCATCCCTAGTCAATGAGTCTCTCAGCTTTTTTTTTAAAATTAATTTTTATTGGAGTATAGTTGATTTACAATGTTGTGTTGGTTTCTGCTATACAGCAAAGTGAATCAGTTATATATATACATAAATCCACTCTTTTTTAGATTCTATTCCCATATAGATCATTATAGAGTACTGAGTAGAGTTCCCTGTGCTATACAGTAGGTTCTTATTAGTTATCTATTTTTATGTATAGTAGTGTGTATATGCCAATCCCAATTTATCTGTCCTGCCCCCCTTTCCCCCTTGGTAACCCTAATTTTGTTTTCTACATCTATGACTCTATTTCTGTTTTGTAAATAGGTTCATTTGTACCATTATTTCTTAGATTCCACATATAAGCGATATCATATGATATCTGTCTTTCTCTGTCTGACTTCACTCAGTATGACAATCTCTAGGTCCATCCATGTTGCTGCAAATGACATTATTTTGTTCCTTTTTTATGGCTGAGTAATATTCCATCATATATATATATATATACCACATCTTCTTTATCCATTCTTCCATTGATGGACATTTAGGTTGCTTCCATGTCCTGGCTATTGTAAATAGTGCTGCAATTAACATTGGGGTGCATGTATCTTTTTGAAGTATGGTTTTCTCTGGATATATGCCCAGCAGTGTGATGCCTGGATCATATGGTAGCTCTATTTTTAGTTTTTTAAGAAACTTCCATGCCGTTCTCCATAGTGGCTGTACCAATTTACATTCCCAACAACAATGTAGGAGAGTTCGTCTCTCAGCTTTTTGATAGGGACTTGTTGATATATGTGCCCTTGTAGAGCCAGTACTTTATTCTCATTGTGTCAAGGGCTCACTATTCCAATTTAGAAATTAGATGCTGTGGGTACAGGCGCTGTAGAAGAAGGAAGGAGATTTGGAACATTCCTATAGGTGGTCTTTAAAAAATGGAATAAAATATTCCTCACCAAAAGAGAGTTTATGCTCCTTGTGCCTGAAATCAGTTGGCTGACAACTCTGCTCTTTAAATCTTGCAGCTCAAAGAAATTCACGAAAGTTCTCACCTATTAACCGTTATTAAAATAGAAGAAGCTGGGGATGAAATTGTGAGCAATGCTATCTCCTATGCATTGTACAAAGGTGAGTAATATTAGCTCCTGTAGAAGTTTCAGCTTTGTGTTGCTTTCTGTGGCTTTTAATGGCTTCCATTTATTTTTTAAAACAGCTTTACAGAAATATAATCTTGCACTTAATTTTGATTATCATATATTAGAAGTTGGAATAACTAGTATTGACCTGCTGAGTTAAATCTCCTTGGTTGTATATATTTAACAGAACAAGAATTTTTATGTCATCAAAATATCAGTTAAATATGATCACAGTACTTTCCAAAGAGCTGTCTCTAACAGTGGTTTAGAATCTTTATCTGAGTCTCAGACACTTTGAGAATATGATAAAAGCTATAGACCTTTGTCGTAGGATTCCACATCTGTGTACACACGTACACACACACATAGATCATTTTGCGTCCAGTTTCAGGGGTTAACACATCTCCTATGCTTACGAATGAACCTGAGTTTTAAAATCCTCATGTGTGAACTTTGCTGTCTGAGAATCCCATCAAGGTGGAATTACTTGAAGTAAATAGACCCCTGGCAAAGACCACGTAGAGTTGAGCCATCTGATTAATATATTTAAGGCATGCAGAGCAGGGCAAGGCACAAGAGAAGTGCACTTTAAGCATTAGCTATTCATTAGAATCATTCTTGCTCTGCTTGTCAGAAATTTGGTTGTAAGGATATTTATTAAAATGGGACTATATCTGTAGAGATACATAGGTACAGAAATTATTAGCTCTGAAAAAGACAAGTGGAATATTGTTATAATAGAGCTCATTATGTCATAGATTTAGATAAAGTAAAAGTCAGATGTGGTCCTGGAAATGTGCCATTTATGGAATCTGAATCTATGGAAAAATATCAATATACCATAGTTACACTGTTAGGATATGAAATGGAAAGATATTATCACCTAAACTGATCCACATTACATACCTTGGGACATATAGAATATGGATAAGATTGAGTGAAAATAAACTGTCAGTGAAATGACAGCTCTGAGTGTCTGATTCTAAGAGAACATGCTTAGAATCTCCTTTGATAAATGGCTCTGATAATTGGCCATATGGAATGGTTCTGACTCTCTTGTTTCTGGGTGTTTGGTGAGTTGATTTTTTCCCCTGTCCTCTTACAGCCTTTAGCACCAATGAACAAGATAAGGACAACTGGAATGGGCAGCTGAAGCTTCTGCTGGAGTGGAACCAGCTGGACCTAGCCAGTGATGAGATTTTCACCAATGACCGCCGGTGGGAGGTACATAGGAGGCCCTCCTGGGTTATTCCAGTGACAGGTCTGGTCCATTTCTGACAGGGTCTTTGCTCTTGAATATTGTAAAGGATTGTTCTGTCCTGGTACATCGGTGTTGCCAAGGCTCACTTTCCTCATCTGTAGTAGGGGATGATAACATTGACTTAGTAGGTTGCTTGCAAAGAGATAATAAAAACAAATACACTAATGTAAGGTAACATCAATCCACCATTACCATCCAAAGTTTATAGCTCTTCCGCCATGATGTGAGAGGCGATTCTCCATCGAGGTGTTGAGGTGCAGATTTCCTCCTGGGAGTTGATGGACAGAAATGTGGGGAAACTAAGTGCAGGATGATTGAAAGGGGTTTATCAGAAGTAACTCTACTAAAAATCCAGACAGCGGTACTCATTTTGTGCCCTGCCCCACCTTCTTAACCAAGTTCTCATAAGAGAATTGTTAACAGTGAGACGCATAAGAGAAAAATAGAACAAGTTGATTAAAGACATACAATGAATATCTTAGAGTTAGAAAATCAGGACTCCCCCAGGCAAACGAGTACCTCCAATATGGAAGTTCTATGTCCAGAAAATCTGTATTTTTTTCCAGTAGAATGACTTTTCTCACTTTGAATTTGATGAGAGTTGTAAGACTGCATTTTCCAGCAGCATCCTCATGGGTACCACTAAAGTGAGATCCGCCTTAGGAGCTCTGTTTTGTAGGAACAATTATAAACCATCACACTTGGATCTGCAAGGTGGAGGCTTCTTTGTTTTAAGCTCTTCAGTCACTGGTGGGCAGTGAAAACACTTTTAGGCCTATCGTTGTATAATCAAAGATGAAGACTTCATTTATCCTTACATGTGATCAATTTTACTAATAGAATCCAAATAAAGTCATGGCTTATGGGTTTTTAAATTATTCATTCCTTTAGCAAACATTATCTTTGGTTTTTGCAGTATAATGAACCCTATCTCACATGGCAAGCCTTTAGTTAGTTGAGGGAAAACAGAACTGTATGTAAATCTAGGTAATTGATTCAGAAATGAACCCCTGTGTGTGAAATGTTCTATTTAAGTGACATCAGATGGTACAAATAAACATAAACTCAGGCATGCATTGAATAGTACATTTAATTTTATTAACTCAGCTAAAGATAGTTGAGTGAAGGACATAATGGTTGAGAGTATGGACCCTGGAGCCAGCCCATCTGCATGACTTAACCTCTGCAAGTTACTTAACCTTCCTCAGTTTCCTTGTACAGTGGTGAATTGGGGTCAGTTCATACTGGTTTTAGCAAGAGCTGATTGCTAAAATTTTTAGGGATTTTTGAGTCGGTTGTTAAATACAGTCATTAAAAATCAAATACTATACTCTTAGAACTAAATAAATTTTATTAAAAATAGAAGCAATAAATAATCAAACTCGTCCCTTTCTAACTATTTTACTGCATTTACTCTGATCTATACTCTGGAGGTTATGTCTATTGTATCTGCATTGTGGAAACACCATGCTTGCTACTCTGTGTTGGGTCCCAATTGTGCATTCAATGATGTCACATGGTAGCCGAAGACTGGCCATGTTGGGAGCATTTACACTGTAGCAATGGTCAAATACCACAAATCAGGGCTTATTATTTTCTTCCAGAGTGTTGGTTGTAAAATATTTACCAGCACACCACTGCTCATCTGAAAACAGAGATGGTAATAATAGTGGTAGCTACCTCATTGGATTGTTATGATGATTAAATCAGATAATATTTCTAGAGTGCTTAGAACACTGGCACATATTAAGCCGTATATAAGTCTTTGTTTAAAAATAACTAAAAATCTTTGCATAACCTTTTGTAGTGCACAAAGCAGCTTCACCGTGCTAGTTCACTTGGCCGTCATGCCAGCCATCACAGGGATTATCTCATTTTGCTGGTTAATAAGCCAGGGCTCCATGGGTACCACAGGAGGGCCATTCTGATGGTTTTTTGAGGGCCTGCTCTGAACTTGAATCTCCCAAGGCATCTTGACCTGTGTTGTCTCATTTCATCCCCACAAGCACCTATTTTACAGACGAGCAAACTGAGGTTGAGACACAGTCTTGTTCGAGGTCGCACATAAGGTAATGGTAGAACCAAGCTTTGGGAACAAACGTGTGTCTGACTGCAAAGTTGTTCTCTTCCCCGTATGCCAGTGGTTCTCAGAGGGTGGTCCCTGGACCCGGGGCAGCATGAGAATAACCTGGGAACTTGTCAGCAGCGCAGATTATCGGGGCAGCCACCTCCTTGTGTCCCTATCCCACCTGGGGCCACCGCGTGGGGACTCAAGGGACCCTTGGCAGTTGCCTCTGCAGGCAATGTGTGATCCCAGAGAGACCAACATCAGACAGAAACAGAAACCGCTAATGCTGCCCCTGGCAGCGGATATTCCCCTGAACCAGGGCTCAGACAAGTAAAGTGAGGACAGTGGGCTGGGTGAGCAACAGTGAGGCTATCTGGGGGCCCAGGGCTACAGTGCCCAGGCTCCTGGAGCTGCCCCAGCTGGCTCCAACTGACGGTTCTCTGTGTCGTCAGAGCTTCTGGTATTTACTTGTGAATCTGGATTTTAATGCTGGCAATGTGGATTTTTATGAACTGTCTAATTTTTAATGTTGGCAACAGAATCAAATTGTAAGAAATAGTATGGAGGACAATCAGAACATATCTGAGAGCTGGTGTGGCCCGTGGACCACGGGTTTGTGTCTGAAGTACACATTAATTATCTTTATTAAGATTCTTAATAAGCTTCTATGGGATAAGGATTATCAGCAGCCCAGACAATAGAGGTAAAGATAAATAATAACCAGGTATCACTGTCAAGTGTTCCAGTGACTCATGGTTATATAACATGACCAGGCCTTTGCCTCATGGCATGGGAAGGGCAGTGGGGCGACCCCCTGGCACAGAAGGAAGAGTTGGCTGGTGGTTGGCTCACAACTGGTGTCCAGTGTAGACCTCAGAGAAATGGTGCGAGCTGTACCATGAGCCCACTGCCCCCTAATGGAGCGAGTGCTTCCTTTATGCCGGACACTGGGATCAATTCTTGATCAACATCATCCCTTTTTTTAATGTAATTTTTTTTTTAGAATTTTATTTGATGTGGACCATTTTTAAAGTCTTTATTGAATTTGTTACAATATTGCTTCTGTTTTATGTTTTGGTCTTTTGGCCATGAGGCATGTGGGATCATATCTCCACAACCAGGGATCAAACACGCACCCCCTGTATTGGAAGGCAAAGTCTTAACCACTGGGCCACCAGAGAAGTCCCTCAACATCATCCTTACGTGGGTGTCATTATCTCCACTTTACAATAGCAAGAGACCAATTCCCATCCAAGCTCACATCTGGCTGATTTCAAAGATTCCACCTCGCTGCTTCCCCCATCTCGATGTTTGAGCTGTAATCTAATATTGTGTTACAACTGAAAAGATAAGTTTTATTTACCTCATGGTTGAAAATTTGATGTGGCTGAGAAAGAAGGTGCCTTGTTTTCTTGATTGGATTTAGGCTGTGCGTTCTCTCTCTGCTCTTTCTCCTCAGTCTGCTGACCTTCAGGAAGTCATGTTTATGGCTCTCATAAAGGACAGACCCAAGTTTGTCCGCCTCTTTCTGGAGAATGGCTTGAACCTGCAGAAGTTCCTCACCAATGACGTCCTCACCGAGCTCTTCTCCAATCACTTCAGCACCCTGGTGTATCGGAACCTGCAGATTGCCAAGAATTCCTATAATGACACCCTCCTCACGTTCGTCTGGAAACTGGTTGCTAACTTCCGAAGAGGCTTCCGGAAGGAAGACAGGAATAGCAGGGATGAGATAGACATAGAGCTCCATGTGTGTACTGTCACAGTTGTCTGCTTGAATTCTTTGCTCTCTTGAGTCTTCCCTCAAAAAATCTCTCTACTTCCATCTTTCCTACTCCCTACCTCATTGCTATCATGTAGTTAACATGTTGGGGTTGTTATTTTTTCCTACTGTCTTTATTTAAGCTAGCAAGTCCTAGCGAGGTAAAAAGTGGTGCATTTTCTTGCTTTATTCTTTGTGCTATCTTTACAACTAGTTATTGCAGTCTTTCCTAATTGCAAAGCTTGGTGTGACACACTTTCTGAAGGCATCTAGCAGGGAACGGGGACAAATGACTGGCTGCCTGATCATGTCTTAGCCTTTTGGACATGATCTGCCTAAAATAGTTCTCTGCTACCTATGCAAAGAACTGGAGAACTGCCGAGTTTCCTTTTGTGAATAAAAGGGGCAGTGAATCTTTGTAAAGAGATAATCTAGGTTTCCATTTGAGAAGGTGTTGTGGATGTACCACTTATATTCTCTCAAGATTTCCTATTTTAAGGACAGGCAGGCCCAGTTTCTAGCACCTGCAACTCTTTACTGAAGGTCTGCTCTGGTCAGAGCCCAGTGACTGCCAGAAGTTGGTGTATAAATACCTCAGCAACCCCCCTGCTCAGAGGAGATAATTCTGAGACCTGTGTCCTACACTGGCTCCAAGGGTTGCCTAGTGGGATTAATCTCTGGTTATTTACCATGACAACTTGTTGGTCCTTTCTTTTCCAATCTCATTTCCTCAATTTCCTAGTGGTTTTCCTGGAATCATGTCCAAAATCAACTACTTGTCTCAAATGCTTGATTGTTTCTGGGAAAACTCAAACTAGGTCATTATCTTTTATAGTTTTAGAATTTTATTATGTATGTGTTGCAAAAATCTAAATGAGCTAGGTGTTTGAAGGAATTGGAAATGTTTAAAAAGCTGTTTGATGCTATTTATGTTAAAACTCTCCACAGTATCCATAACTGTGCCAGAAACATTTTGGATCTTGGTAAAACCTGTAGGGAAGATTAAAAGGAATATATACATAGAGTTGTTTTCTATCTGAAAAGGTTCCCTTGGAAGATATTGGAGCATGAATAGGAGCTGGGATTCTTAGTTGATGTATTCGGAATTGTAACTTTGAATAACACTCCAAAGAAATAACTTTAGTTTTACGTTGTGATAATTGAACTTCAACTATTGGAAAGTTAGAATTCAGTTAGAACGATTTTTCTAGATGAGAAAGAGATTTCTATGATGAGAAGGAACTGCTTTCTCTTCAGCCTGTCAGAAGTCATTCAGTTTTTAAATTGCTGTCAGCCCATTTTTTCACCCTTTATACCTTTCCATCTACTTGTACGTTGTCTTTTATGATAGATCAAAGATTCTGTTGAAACTCACATCACTGTTCTGTGAAAATGGATTCAGACACCAAGTTACAGAGCCCTCCAAACATGGGGCACTCTCCTAGGGCATCCTGACCCTGTTTTCATTCTTATACTAGTGTGTCTGCCAAAATGATTCTCCATCTGCATGTGCTGACCCCCTGCTCTAATCCCTCCCAGGACGTGTCTCCTATTACTCGGCACCCCCTGCAGGCACTCTTCATCTGGGCCATTCTTCAGAACAAGAAGGAACTTTCCAAAGTCATTTGGGAGCAGGTAAATGTCCAAGTCTGCGGCAGATGTATGCTTGGTTGTGATTGCTCTGACCCTTTCAAACCTCACATACCTAATCTAAAACGTCCTCAGTAAAATGGAATATTTGATGTCGGTGGATATGGTTGTGCCTGTTTCCATGTGAACAGGGGTGTGTTTGGGAGGGGAGGTCCTTGGAAAGTTCTGGGCTTGGTGGGTAATCCAGGAGGCACCTGCTTCTTAGGTTTGTGTGGATGTGTGATTGTCTGCCAAGTGGAGGAGGTTTTAAAGTTTAATTTAAAATTAATTTCTAACTTTCTTGCATTATAGGTAGGAAGTAGGGCCTGTACAAAGCCTGCTTTGGGAAATGTTTGAGATTTTTCATTGTGATTCCACACATAATGATTTTTATAAATGATTTATGAACAGTTGAAAAGAAGCTGCATTCTCTGTTTTTAGAGCCTAAGATTAGGTATTGAATATTGATTGACACACACACTCTCACTAACTACAGTTGTCAGTCTTCGTGTCCTTGACCACTTTCCCCCTCTGAGCTGTTACAGCATGATGGTGGGTCATCAGGCTTCCCATTGCCACGTCTAACTATCAACTTCTCCTGCATTTATCTTTTTTTTTAATTGGAGTATAATTGCTTTAAAATGTTGTGTTAGTTTCTGCTGTACAATGAAGTGAATCAGCTTTATGCATACCTATATCCCCTCCCTCTTAGACCTCCCTCCCCCCCCTTCCCCCCCCCCCCCATCTAGGTCATCACAGAGCACTGAGCTGAGCTCCTTGTGCTATACAGCAGGTTCCCACTAGCTATCTGTTTTACACATGGTAGTGTATTTATGTCAAACCTAATCTCCCAGTTTGTCCCACCCTCCCGTCCCACCCGTGTCCACATGTCTGTTCTCTACGTCTGTGTCCCTATTCCTGCCCTGCAAATGGGTTCATCTGTACCATTTTTTCTAGATTCCACATATATGCATATACAATATTTGTTTTTTTCTTTCTGGCTTATATCACTCTGTATGACCGACTCTATAGGTCCATCCACATCTCTACAAGTGACCCAGTTTCGTTCCTTTTTATGGCTGAGTAATATTCCATTGTATATATGTACCACATCTTCTTTATCCATTCATCTATCATTGGACATTTAGGTTGTTTCCGTGTCCTGGCTATTGTAAATAGTGCTGCAATGAACATTGGGGTACATGTGTCCTTTTGAATTATGGTTTTCTCAGGGTATATGCCCAGTAGTGAGATTTCTGTGTCATATGGAAGTTCTATTTTTAGTCTGTTAAGGCATCTCCATACTGTTCTCCATAGTGGCTGTATCAATTTACATTCCCACCAACCGTGCAAAAGGGTTCCCTTTTCTCCACGCCCTCTCCAGCATTTATGATTTGTAGATTTTTTGGTGATGGCCATTCTGACTGGTGTGAGGTGATACCTCGTTGTAGTCTTGATTTGCATTTTTCTAATAATTAGTGATGCATTTATCTTGATATTTTCTTTTTGTATGTTAATTCCATGTTCAAGACTGTAAGTATATTCAGGTTCAAGACTCCTGGTGCACATGGCAAATTTTACTGGGAATCATTATGAACAGTTCAGATTTTTACCTTTTCCTGCTTTTGCCATCAATCTGTGCTTGTCTGACTTTGATGTTGACTCGACTGCAAGGGATTACGAATTAACTGTGACATTCTCACCCCTCTGGAAGACCAGGGGCTGTACTCTGGCAGCCCTGGGAGCCAGCAAGCTTCTGAAGACTCTGGCCAAGGTGAAGAATGACATCAATGCTGCAGGGGAGTCTGAGGAGTTGGCAAACGAGTACGAGACCCGAGCAGTGGGTAAGCCTCTGGGAATGGGAGCCGTGGCCGGCACAGCCACGCTAGGTGGCATTTACTGACTTTTCCAAGAATGAAGGTGGTAAAATATAGGCTCTCTCATCCCACAGCTGCCCAGGGCCACACCCAGGCCAGGTCTAAGTAACTCAGCACCATAGGAAATCCTCGGGGTGTTTTGTTTGGGGGATGCTATTCAGAAACCTTGACACGTGTGAGGTTTTACCTGACGTGCAAGCTAACAGGTTAGCCTGCCAGCTTCCTATACATATACTGACCGACGACCCCAGGCCCCTGGGTTAGGGACACAGATGGTTTATTACTAACGGCAAAGGCGGCAGCCAGAGCAGCATCTTGGGTTGGTCCCTGTGCCTCGATTCCCCACGAGGTCACGTGAATAAGGGCTGGTGTTGCTGGTCCCACATCTCCCCAGACTTAGGAGGCTCAGAGCTTCTATAACACAAGGCAACAGGCGAGCTGCCCAGCTCCCCTCAGGGCGATGTTTCTCATCACCTGGAGCGGAAGAGGGCAGAGGCCCCGCTGAGTGTGACGCTCCTGAGACATCTGTCCTCTGTTCGCTGTTCACCTGCCCTTGAACACAGCTTGCTGTTGCCCCTGCTCAGTGGGCCCGGACCAGTTGCCTCGCAGCAACAGAGAATTTTAGGCCGGCTCAGTTTTCTTCTTTCCACTGGGGAGTTTTAAGTTTGCAAGGTGGCATGTTGCAAAATGCAGGCATGTTTGTCTGTTGTCTGATCTCATGAAGAAATGTTCATGCATTTAGCCTCTCTGTGTTGGGAAAAAGGTGTCTGATTAGTTCTTCTACTATATTAAAAATTTCAAGGTATTACGTTGTTTTTGGATTGACTTCAGCTAGGCAATGGCTCCGAGCATTTCGACTTTTAAAAGATTTTCTCTGAGGAGCTGCACACCAATCTGTTTGTCATAAGGTCTCAAAATATAAGCACACCCTCAATGCAGTAGGCCAGCGTTGTTGTTTTTTTTTTAAGTTTTTTTTTTTAATTTTTATTTATTTTATTTTTGGCTGCGTTGGGTCTTTGTTGCTACGTGCGGGCTTTTCTCTGGTTGCGGCGAGCGGGGGCTACTCTTTGTTGCGGTGTGCGGGCTTCTCATTGTGGTGGCTTCTCTTGTTGTGGAGCACGGGCTCTAGGCACACGGGCTTCCGTAGTTGTGGCACATGGGCTCAGTAGTTGTGGCTCACGGGCTCTAGGCGCGCAGGCTCAGTAATTGTGGCACACGGGCTTAGTTGCTCTGTGGCATGTGAGATCTTCCTGGACCAGGGCTCAAATCCGTGTCCCCCGCATTGGCAGGCGGATTCTTAACCACTGCGCCACCAGGGAAGCCCTGGGCCAGTGTTTTTTATTACGTCATTTTGGCTTTTTTTTTTTGCACTGTGCCTTAACTGCAAAGAACCTCACCAAGAAGGCACAGAAGTTAAATGAGATGGAGGGGGGCTCAGGGTCTGGATCCCCTCCCCAGTGGCTGAACCCCACCAAAGAGGGCATTCCCCACGTTCACTGCAGCTCAATTCAGTGGGCATTTCTGGACACCCGCTGCCAGGGGGCGCTGTGCTGTGTGCGCGGTGCCCAAAGAAGGTCCCTTTGTTCAGTGGAGAATCATACTGTACTGGTGTTCTCTTTGCCTTTTATAATCCAGGGTGCTCGCAGCCAGGCTTTCGTGGAAGTCAGGGCGTGGCTGGTGGGCCCGGGGGCGGGAAAGTTCTGTGTATTGGCGAGCCCTGCCTCCCGTTTCCCTCTCTCTGGGGACACTGTCACTTAGAGCTGTTCACGGAGTGTTACAGCAGCGACGAGGACTTGGCGGAACAGCTCCTGGTCTATTGCTGTGAAGCCTGGGGCGGAAGCAGCTGTTTGGAGCTGGCGGTGGAGGCCACGGACCAGCATTTCATCGCTCAGCCCGGGGTCCAGGTAAACAACATGCAGTCACCAAACATCATGCCCAGAAATGGGCCTTTCCATCAGCTGGGTCTCTGGACCCAGTGTATCTCTAACTAGGTGTAGGGATGGGCCAGGTTACATGAACTCTCTGAGCCTTAGTTTCCTTATCTGTAAAATGGGCATAATAGGGGGTAAAGGAAGGGTTGCTGTGAGGATTCAATGAGATAATATGTGAGTGGGGCCAGCCCTTTATGGTAGCTGTTACTGTTAGAACTATTACTAGTAGTAATGGCAGCAGAGAAACTAGTATGAAGTGGGTTCAGCCAGTGTAGACGTTTTCTGCCCCAAGTTACATTAACAGCAGTTTGCACCTGGTATCTCAGGTTTCGGAAGGGAGATTTTTTCCACCCATCATCCCAGCTGGAGGGGTCTGGTGTGAAGGGGAGGAAGATGGGGAAGAGATGGATGGACTGACACTTGTCTGCATAGCCCTTGTACACGCGATCACGCTTCATCTTCACAGCACGTGTGCAGGTCGACATCATCCCATTTTACTGAGGAGGACTCAGGAGCTCAGAGAGGTTCTGGAATGTTCCCCAGGTTGCTGCTAGGAAGTGGCAGGGCTGGGATTTGATCCCATGATGATTGCCTGCCTTATGGACTTTCCATCATACCATGCAGCCAATAACTGGCACAGTGTTTACAAAAGAATCCGTTTGCTATTGCAGCCAAGTGTATTCAGTGAGTGTGGCCATGGATGACAAGGGACACACAGGGGGCCTTGCTGTTGTTCTGGTTTAGCCTCTGCATCGTAGTGGGCTGGAGGGAGGCCAGTGCTGGGGTCAGGGTTGCCTGGGAGACCCGGCCGGCTGCCACGGCTGCCTTGCTCTGCTCATGGCTCTGCTCACAGCTTCTTAGCCCCCAGACCCCTTCTTGCCGGTGTCCCAGAGCTTTGGGCCCTGGGGAGGTTGACTCACACTCCCGTCCAAGTTCACCAGGCCTGGCGGTTTCCACCAGATGCCGGTTCAGCGATGTTTATGGAAAGTCTCCCTGCCCGGCCCGCGGGACCAGGGAGCGTGGTTGCTCTGGGCAGGCTGACGTGTGGGGTCAGATGTCACTGGTGGCCATGGAACCCGAGCTAGCGCGGGAGATTTCTGTGACTGAGGGCCTCGTGGTGCCGCTCGGCGATGGCCTGGTGGGCTCATCACCCCGGCAGGATCGGGACAGGGAGGAAGACTGGACCTTACTTGTCTCGGTGTGCCCCACAGAAGCGGACCGCCACACAAGGATTTGACTGCAAGTGGTTTATGCTGGACTTGAGTCCAGGAGGTGCATGAGGGGAGTGGAGGCCGAGAGGCCGGGGAGAGAAGGGAAGGAAGCAGACACAAGTGTGCTAAGGAGAAGTTGCCTTCTGGGGGCTCCTGGGAGCTTCGTGCCACCTGCCCCAGTGTTGCCCATCTGAGCATCTACCCACCAACTGCAGTTTGCGGTTCCCTGGGGGCTGCCCCTCAAGAGCCAAGTACACTCCCGGCCCCAGAAGCCCAGGCAGAGCGGGGCAGGGCTCTCGGGTGAAGCCGTCCACTCCTGGAGGGATGCACCGGGGTATGGATGGGGCACCCGGGTCCCAGCCCTACAGACCATGCTGGGAAGGCCTCAGGTCCCCCCCTGCTCTACCACGGAGACACACCGGTCCCTTCTGATTGACATGATATTTTTGTTCTTGTGGAGTTTTTTTTTGGCCGTGCTGTGCGGCTTGCGGGATCCTAGTTCCCTGACCAGGGATTGAACCCAGGCCCTTGGTAGTGAAAGTGCGGAGTCCTAACCACCGGATCACCAGGAAATACCCAATACGATCTTTTCTGAGAGCCGCGGGGTCCTTCCGTGTGACCCAGCATATGCCCACCCCTTCTGTGTTGACTTTCGGTGCCGCTGTCAGAAACAGAGCGAGTTTCTAATTCCTGCCTTCGTGGGAGGCCCTGTTCCACCTTTCAGGGGCTGATACGGTCTGGGGAAAGCTTTTCCATGCCTTTTTAGCTCAGATGGGTGTTGAGACACCAGTGGTCTCTCTCTTGCCGACTTCCTTTCAGTTTCCTGACAGGTGTCACCTGTCTGCCTCAAGAAATGAATCCTTGGGGCCCCGCAGGTAGCACTGGATGTCGTGTGAATTTGTGATCTTTCAGGGAAAAGGAGCTACAGAGGTGCTTGTTTAAACTTACACAGTAAGAATTAGAGTTGGTTAAAATTCATAGGTTTAGTGAATTTGGACTCATACACCTCTGTTTTAAAGTTCACAGAACGCAACGTAGAAAAGGACTGAAAATCAAACAGAATTTTATATGGTTGAATCATAGCCCCTTAAAATCCAGGTAACTAATATAAAAGAATAAGGATCTCAATTCAGAGAGTTATTTATTTTGGAGAGGTTTGAGGGCTGGGAAGAAAGGTCACACACCATCCAGCATGTCATTGCATTAATAAGGACCTGTGTCCTTTGTCTCTGTTTCCTGTAGAATTTTCTTTCCAAGCAATGGTACGGAGAGATTTCCCGAGACACCAAGAACTGGAAGATTATCCTGTGTCTGTTTATTATACCCTTGGTTGGCTGTGGCTTTGTATCATTTAGGTATGAAACCAAGGCACATAATCGTGTGTGTGAGTGTGTGTATACATACATCTGTGTGTGTACAAGCATCTGTGCGTGTGTACATACATCTGTGTATGTACATGTATCTGTGTGTGTGTACATGCATCTGTGTGTGTGTACATGTATCTGTGTGTGTGTGCTCTTGTGCAAAGGATCATAAGGCCTGGAAATTATGATGTTCACTCTAGTCCCTGCACTTTAGGTCTGGGATCTCCGTGGGTTTCCCCCAGGTTTGATTTCAAAGAGGTAGAAGTGGGGTCATGTCTTCAATATCTGAGGCAGAATTTGGATCTATTAAGCATGAAATGCCGAGGCTGAATTTTGGCTGGGTCAAACTTAGAACACAATTTGGACACCACCTGTCCCTGGCCCAGGTGTGGGTCTGTGTTCATCTGTGTTCAGAAGGAGAGGTGTAGCCCACGCAGTGATGTTGGCCAGGACGGTGACCCTGCTGTCACCTCTCGGTGCAGGAAGAAGCCCCTCGACAAGCACAGGAAGCTCCTGTGGCACTACGTAGCCTTCTTCACCTCCCCGTTTGTGGTCTTCTCCTGGAACGTGGTCTTCTACATCGCCTTCCTCCTGCTCTTTGCCTACGTGCTGCTCATGGATTTCCACCCCATGCCGCAACCCCCGGAGCTGGTCCTCTACGCGCTGGTCTTTGTCCTGTTCTGTGACGAAGTGAGACAGGTAGGTCAGCCCCGACGTGGGGCGCCCCCTCCTTTCCTCAGGGAGTGGCATCTTCCTAATGCCAAAGGGGAGCAGAAGTTGCTCCTCAAGTTCCAAAGTCATTATTGCCCCCAAATAAATGTTCTCATTTGGTGGCCACCCATGAACAGGAAGATGCTCTTCCATGAGATCTCCAAGCCCAAGCTTTGCTCTCTAATTAACGTTAATTGGTGGAGATGAATTACTCGGGAATGTGTTCAAAGAGCAGGTTGACCTTGGACTTTTAAATCCACTCCCATCGGGCTTCCCTGGTGGCGCAGTGGTTGAAAGTCTGCCTGCCGATGCAGGGGACACGGGTTCGAGCCCTGGTCTGGGAAGATCCCATATGCCGCGGAGCAACTGGGCCCGTGAGCCACAATTACTGAGCCTGCGCGTCTGGAGCCTGTGCTCCGCAACAAGAGAGGCCGCGACAGTGAGAGGCCCGCGCACCGTGATGAGGAGTGGCCCCCACTTGCCACAACTAGAGAAAGCCCTCGCACAGAAACGAAGACCCAACACAGCCATAAATAAATTAATTAATTTAAAAAAAAAAAAAAAAAGACACATCAAAGAGAAAGTTTGGCTTTTGCAGAGGAAGAGGATGAAAGGGTGAGTTTGGAGGGGTTTGTCTGGCTGCAGGGGGAAAGCCCTGCGTCTCATCCTGTTTGAGAGACCAGCAGACCTCTCATCCTCTGTGGACGGGGAGGCCCAGTGGGGCAAATAAGTCATGAGCACAAATAAGTGTGCGCGGGCTTTCTCTAGTTGCAGCGAGTGGGGGGCTAGTGTTTGTTGAGGTGCGCAGGCTTCTCATTGCAGTGGCTTCTCTTGTTGCGGAGCACGGGCTCTAGGCACGCGGGCTCAGTAGTTGTGGCTCGCGGGCTCTAGAGCACAGGCTCAGTAGTTGTGGCGCACGGGCTTAGCTGCTCCGCGGCATGTGGGATCTTCCCGGACCAGGGCTCGAACCTGTGTCCCCTGCATTGGCAGGCAGATGCTTAACCACTGCGCCACCAGGGAAGCCCAGATGTTTGTTTCTTATTCACATTTGATCCTCGGGGCCTAGCACAGGAGCGGGCGTTGTCGTGTTTCTGGCAAGTGCGTGTATCTTTTTTAAAAAAACGAATTGACAAGGCAGGGTCTTCCTGATTCAAGCCCAGAGATGTGCCGTGACCGAGAGTAAGGGGGGAACCATGAGGCCAGCACCGGGCACGTGGGGAGGAACCTGGCAGGAGGGGGCTCAGACGTACCCTTTTTGAGCAGAGGGTGCTGTTGGCAGCTTCTTGGAACGGCTGGTAAAAAGTAAAAAGTTCTTCTCCTGCTTCTGGCTGCCCCTCACTCACGCTCCCAACATTTCTCCCCTCGTCCTGCTCCTGACCCTGCCTCCTGGCTGCATTAAAGCCACAGAGTCCAAACGTCATTTGTATCCTCCAGGAATCTAAAGGAGCCTGAGGTCTAGAGAGACGACTTATCCTGGGTTGTTTTAGGGGCAGAGCTTGGCCTGGAAGGAGGATGCAGGGAGAGTCATCTTGGCTTAAGCCAAGCACTTCATTCACGCAGTCTGTCTTTCAACAAGTATTTATTGAGCACCTACCACAAGCAGTGTCTTAGACCCTAGAGATACAGCGATGAACCAAACAGGCAAATATCTCTGTCCTCATGGACTTTCTACCAGTTAGCGATGACCGGCAGGGTCTTTTCTGGGAGCTTTCAGGGAGAGGAGGTGAGCGCCGCCAGTAGCACTGAATGAGCGAGTCTTGAGTTGACGGGGAGGTTGGCCTAGAGGACTTGGGATAGTAAAATCTGGAGTCTTTACGTCACAAGCATCTCCCTTCAGATTCGGATGTACATTTAGCTGCTCATCCCTTATTCGGGTCATGCAGGAAGGAGACTCAGGACAGGTGCATTTTTGCAGGGAGAGGGGCCCCCGGCAGGCGGAGTGTGTGGAGCTTTGCTCAGGAGAGACACAGGGCAGGGACACTGAGTGGGACAGACGGTGGGCAGGAGCCTCAGGGGGACGTTCTGGGTTTCTGATATGCTTCCCAGTTACTCCCCAGGCCTGATGTGATGCCCACAGGGTCTGGCTGAGTCCCGGCTGTTCCACCTTCATAATGGGTGGTATTTCATGATGCTAAGGATGTGTAGCTTTGTCCAAGTGTGTCCTCTGTTTCTTTGTAAAAGTTATTTTTTATTTATTTATTTTTTAAGTATTTTTAAAACAATTATTTATTTATTTATTTATATATATATTTTTGGCTGTGTTGGGGCTTCCTTTCTGTGCGAGGGTTTTCTCTAGTTGCGGCGAGCGGGGGCCACTCTTCATCGCGATGCACAGGCCTCTCACTATCGCGGCCTCTCTTGTTGCGGAGCACAGGCTCCAGACGCGCAGGCTCAGTAGTTGTGGCACACGGGCCTAGTTGCACCGTGGCATGTGGGATCTTCCCAGACCAGGGCTCGAACCTGCGTCCCCTGCATTAGCAGACAGATTCTCAACCACTGCGCCACCAGGAAGCCCTTAAAAGTTATTTTTGAAGGGGCAGTTTTTTTTTAACATCTTTATTGGAGTATGATTGCTTTACAATGGTGTGTTAGTTTCTGCCATATAACAAAGTGAATCAGCTATACATATACATATGTTCCCATATCTCCTCCCTCTTGCATCTCCCTCCCACCCTCCCTATCCCACCCCTCTAGCTGGACACAAAGCACCGAGCTGATCTCCCTGTGCTATGTGGCTGCTTCCCACTAGCTATCTGTTTTACATTTGGTAGTGTATATATGTCCATGCCACTCTCTCACTTCGTCCCAGCTTACCCTTCCCCCTCCCTGTGTCCTCAAGTCCATTATCTACGTCTGCGTCAGGGGCAGTTTGAATTCAGCAGTCCTGCATATTAAGGCGATGGTGAGGGACGTGCCTGTGCTTAAGGTCAGGAGCGTGGGGTCAAGGCCACCCCTGCTGACTGAGAGCAGCTCTGACTGTGTGGTCTGTGAGCCCCATCTTCACAACACAGCCTTGCCGATTCCTGTCATTACAGGACTCTGACACTTGGGGTCGCTGTTTCCCTTTCGGGTCTGCAGACTCAGGCCTTTGGAATGCTTCGTGTGGTTGGTTTCCTCAATCAGTTCTGCCGGCCTGGCACTGTCTTAATTAACCTAATTCACACTTGTTAGCGAAAAGCAAAACCAGGCAGGATGTTACCAGCTTCAGATAGTGTCTGGGTGTCAAATGCATGCTTCTCAGTGTCTCCCTGTGTCCCCTTGCCCAGAAGACAGAGGTTGCTATGTTAATTGGAATTTTTAACCAAGGCAATCAATAAGTGCAAACATGGTTGCTAAATAACTCTTAGGTCTATTAAACAGACTGTGAATGTTTATTTAAAATGAGGTAAGTCCCAGCGTCCCTTCATGGAGAGCACATTCAGTCTTGAGGCCCTTGAATCCCCAAATCCTGACAGATAGGATGAAATATGCTGCCGGTATTTTATGAATATAGCCAATCGCTGGCGTTCCATTCAGAAAAGAGGCGGCTATTCCTTTTTAAAAATGTCTTCTTACTGCAACGGTGCCTCCCAGCCCCAGCCTTGATCTACTTACGGTTCTTCCCGTCATGTGGCCCGAGGCTGAGCCAGGTTGGGGCTGCCCCGTGGCCCTGTGCCTACCTGCCTCTCAGGCCAGGGTTTCAAAGAGGGAAGCAGGTGGCAGGTAGAGCCTGTCCCAACTACCCTCGCCTTGCAAATGGCTCTCGGTGGGTGGTGATCAGTTTCTCCGGGCCCACCCAAATGGACAGTTAGGGATCCTGACTCGATTTCTGAGCCCACGCGTTCAGCCATCCCACAGGGAAACACGGTCAAATTGGGCTGCTCACACCTGGGGGATTTTAATATTTCCTTGGTACTTGATTTCATAACGCCCTCACCCCTTTGTCCACTAAAGTTGCTGTTTGCATTTATAAATGAGTGAAAAGAAGTACTTGTTGAGAAACCGATGATGTTTCTTGAATCTCTTCCAAGTCTAAGATTGTGGGATCTCTGTGGGGGGGGGGGAGTCTAAAGAAGCAGGGTGATGCTGGAGAGAGGAAACCACGTTTCAGAACCCTAAGACCCATCACTTGCTGGCTTTCTGCCTAAGGGCAAGTTCCTTTGTTTCTTTTTCTTAGGCCTTGGTTTCAGGTGCAGAATAGGAAATAAGATATCTTAATAGCAGGTGGACCCATGTTGACGGTTCATTTAGTAGATTTGAAAAGTGCCAAGTACCTTTGATGACACATCTTTGCTGTTGTTTTCCTGCCTTGCACAAGTCTGGTGGTTTCCTTATCTGAGCTCACTTGGACCTTTGATCTTACCTCCCCTCCGACCCTTATCACGTTTCATTTTAAACATGTTTAACATCTGTCTTTGCTGTGGGCCAGTAGGTTCCTTGAGTGTCGACATCACACCCAATCCGATGATGTCTCTGTGTCCCAGGAGCCCAGAACAGGTGTTTGCAACCCTGTGCATTCTCAGTAAATATGTTTTGAGTGGATGGACGAATGAAAGGGTTAGATGACCACCCTGGAATCCCCCAAATCCAGCGTAGGGATTGCCAGAGAGGCTGTCCAGATGCAGCCTTCTAATGGATACTCTTATCCCTCTTTAAGTGTTTTCCTGACATGCTTTCTTCTGAGAAATCATGACTGATATATACAAATCATGATGGAAGGATCACTGAGGCACACTCTTCCTGTCGGTCATTTCTGTGACCACGTTTGTCCTCCTAGCTGCCACACATAGCACCTGTGTGCAAAAAAAAAAAAGTTTTAAAAACTTTTAAAAAAGTTTCTTTAATAAGATGTTTTATTGCCATGTGCCAGAAAATTTTTACAGTAAACACACAATCTGTGATGACGGCAGTATGGATAACACCCTCTAGAGTTGTGCAGTGCACAGCCTACACCACTGTATGTGGCAGCCATGGGGAGGGGGGTTCCACCTTTGCCCACACAGGTTGTACTCACTCTCTGCAGGTTTCTCTTTAAAAAACAGTTAGGATCCATGAGTCTTTTTTCTTGACTTTGTTAGCAACACATGAATAACAGCACAGCAAGCATGCAACCTACTTTCCAATCCCCCTGGAACAACACAGGGCAGTTGCAGGGCATACTTGGCACATTATGGGCTCAAAAAGGATATGGAAAGAAGTTTGTGAGCAAGAATAAATCTGGAAGCAGTTGATGTTTCCAAGCTGCTGTGTCCTCTCTCTGTCGCTCTCTGTGCTGCAGTGGTACATGAATGGGGTGAATTATTTTACCGACCTGTGGAACATCATGGATACGCTTGGGCTCTTTTACTTCATAGCAGGGATTGTATTTCGGTAAGTAGTCCTCACCACGTTTTCAAGTTTCAGGTGTTTTTGGATTCTCTTGGGTGGAAAGGCGGAGGAAAGACATTTCAAGCCCAAGATAAGAAAGAGAGGATGAACTGTGGTCCTGTTATTTTATGAATATAGCCTATCTCTGGAATTCCATTCAGAAAAGAGGTTGCTATTCCTTTTAAAAAAATGTTTTCTTACTGCAACGGTGCCTCCGAGCCCCAGAATTGGTCTACTGACGGTTCTTCCCATCACGTGGCCCAAGGCTGAGCTAGGCTGGGGCTGTCCCATTGCCATGTGCCCTCCCCGCCCCCATTTAGAGATTATTACAAACGCCCATTGTCTCTGCCTCTTAGAGACACAGCTTGGTTGGCGTAAAGCTGGGTCTCCTCTCTTCCCCCCTCCTGGTGATCTGTAATTGAAAAAGGGTTCTTCATGGTTTTTCTCTTTGTGCTTATAGAATTTGGGGAGAGAATTAGAAATCGAGGAGAGAATGATGAAGGTGTTAAATATAGCACAGTGTTTTCGTTTGGGGCCACATAATCTTCTAGCATACACTTAACTTCAACTTAAATGCTGGTTCTGGAGCCTGCCCTCCCAGCTACAAGATTTCCTCAATCCCTGAGCCACAGCGTGTGATTAGAAAAACCAGGTGAAAAGTACGGTTGAAGGCAAAAAGCAACATGACTCCACATGATAGGGAAATTGGGGTGCATACAAACCTTGGCCCACCTTGTCCAGCCCTGCTCCTTTCCGGCCTGCCTTTCCCAAATAGCTTCAAGGTGAAGCTCGTGGTCTATTGGAGCAGAGAAGCCTGACTATTAATATTCACACCTACCCAGAATGAGATGCTTTACAGTGAGTGCTCACTCTACAATATGAACGGGGTAAGAACTCAATTTCCTCCTCCAAAAAAACCTCCCTTTCTGCTTGGGTTAAAGGCCCAGCATTTTTTTTTTTAAGTTTTTATTTTATATTGGCGTATAGCTGATTAACAATGTTGTGATAGTTTCAGGCGCCCAGCAAACCGACTCAGCTATCCATATACATGTATCCATTCACCCCCAGACTCCCCTCCCATCCAGGCTGCCACATAACATTGAGCAGAGTTCCCTGTGCTATACAGTAGGTCCTTTTTGGTTATTAAAGGCCCAGCATTTGAATCACGGTTGGATGTGATTTCTAGAGCATTCCAGTTAGAAAGCACATATGGCTTTCAATGAACATGCCAGCAGGAGTTTAGCTAATCAAATGATCTGGTGCAAACGAGGTAAGTTTCATTCGGGGGAACCTGGCAGGGTCACGTCCCAAGTGGTCGGGGTCATTGTAGAGGCCTGCGAGCCAGGAAGCTAGCGATGTCGGGATTGGGTCCTGCAGGAGTATTTGGGATGAAGGACTAAAGTGTCCTGCCTCTCCTGGAGTCCACGAGGGCAGTAGACGTGGCCTTTGGTTTTCAGTGGCTGATGGGCCGGTGATGTCCCTCGTCTATTTCCACTTACTCTCAGTTCCCAGGCTTTTGGCTGTTTCTTCACGTTTGGTTATTTTTAAAAGCAAAACTTTGATTGTAAATCAACTGTACTTCAATAAAATGTAAAAAAATTAGCAAATAAAATCCAGAAATAAATAAAAATGATAAAAAAGCAAAACTCTGAAATATTTTGTCAGCATCTCACAGCTTCTTTCCTCTTCTTTCCACAGGCTTTACCCTTCTAACAAAACCTCGCTGTACTCCGGACGAGTGATTTTTTGCCTGGATTACATTATATTCACGCTAAGGTTGATTCACATTTTCACGGTCAGCAGGAATTTAGGACCCAAGATTATAATGTTGCAGAGGATGGTAAGAATGAAGAATATTTGTAGTTAGTTGTCCTTCTTCCAGCTGCACCCAGCGTTCCTTTCATTGTTGAGAGGAGGATTTTGTGCATAGAGTGATGGCTGCATTTCACAATCAGTAGGGTTTACTTTCTTGATGTGTTTTCATCAGGGGCCCCTTCCAGGTTAAAATTTAACAAAAGATCACTGTTAGGAGCAAACAGCATGACTCAGTGCGTTGCTAAGAAAGTTCTCTAGATTTTTACATGTTTCCAAGTGCTTTCACTTGAGTCTTAACAACTCACTAGGAGCCTAGGCGGGAGAGGGACTTTTATACCCATTTTACAGATGCGGACAGTCAGGTTCAAGAAGGTTAATATGTTTGTCTGGAGACATGCAGTGAGCTAGAAGCATAGCGTGGAGTGGAACTTTCATCTTACAACCATGCGATACAGACGTCGGGAAAGCACTACCAGCCCCGTTCCACGGGGACAAATAACAGAAAGATACACACTGACGATGTTGCTTCTCTCAGCTTGTTTTCCACGTGACCCAAACCTCCCGTGTTTCTGTCTTTAAATCAGATGGGCGTTTGGATGAGCTCATCTGGAGGTTCCTTTCCAATGCTGAGCTTCTTCGAGTTTGTGGTTTTAATTCAAAGCATATCTGGGGCATCAAGTCACCATGAAGTCATGCTATGTGTGCAAAACATTAAAAAAGATAAAACGGTGCATTCTTGTCTAAAAAGGAGAGCTTTTATTTTCCTTAAGAAAAAAAAAAAAACTAAGGCAAGAGCTTAAGGGTCTGCAGAACGTGGGCTGGAGAGGAGGAGGCGGGGTCCAGAGTTGGATCCCTTTCCTGCTCCCAGGCTGGTCTCATTCAGAAAGTCTCTGCTGCTGAGCTGGTTTGGGGACCTGCAAGCAAAGATGCATCCGTCAGTTTTAGTGCTGGGAAGGAGGTGCCCCGAGACCCAAGGGTGATGATGGCCATTTTTAAAAATTAGTGATCAAACGCTGGGCACCTTAGGTTCCAGGGTCCCGGAGCCTCTGTCCTTCTCCGTGGTCAGCGGAGCGGACAGGCCGCCCTGGTGCAGTCCTGACTCCCCTCTCCTGTCCTCCCGTGACAGCTGATCGACGTGTTCTTCTTCCTGTTCCTCTTTGCCGTGTGGATGGTGGCCTTCGGCGTGGCCAGGCAAGGGATCCTCAGGCAGAACGAGCGCCGCTGGAAGTGGATTTTCCGCTCGGTCATCTATGAGCCCTACCTGGCCATGTTCGGCCAAGTGCCCAGCGACGTGGATAGTAAGCCTGACGTGGCCTGGGCGGGGGGCAGCTGGGAGGCGGCAGGTGCTTCTAGAACCCGCATCCGAGACTCCTCACTCTGACCCTGGGGACTGTCTTAGGAGCAGGCGGCTGGCATCTGGCCAGCACGAGGCAGCGGGCACTAACCCTCAAGGCCATTTCTTTCTCCTGAGCAGGATCTTACGTCCACCTTGTGAGCTGGTCCCCAACATGTCAGCCTGCAATTTTTAAACCTTTTTAAAAAGAGTGTTTCTCATGTTTCCAACAGCAGCGTGGCCGATGAGAGCAGGGAGCCTCACTGGGGTAGAAACGAGTGTCGCGAGTCCGTCCTGTACAGCAGAGTGACGGCGTGCTCATTTAGTTCAAAAAGTGCAATATTGAAAAATTTTTGCACTGGAACCTGGAATTTAAACTTTCAGCGTCAGCCTTCTGCCAGCTATCTTTCGGAGGCAGGTTAATGGTGGCAGGGATGGCATTGATTTGGCCACACCCAGTTGACATAAGGAGAGTGTCGGGCATGTGCAAACTGGTGTGTGTTTTGGATAAACTGTCTAAAGCATCTCTGGGATGCTGACAGTAGCCTGGGCTTGTAACGTTCGGTCCTGCCACGGGAAAACTGCCCCGATGTTTGCCTGGCCTTATGCTCTCATTTCTCAGCTGCTTGGTGTTTTCTCAATTATCTCCGTGGCCGCGTGTGGTCCTTCTGGCCTCTTCTGCTGCAGCCTCTTCCAAGACCTTAGAAACAGCTCTTTTCCGTGCAACGATGGGAAGGCACCTTGTTATTATTATTTCCCGTCTGCACACTGTACTTGCCATTTTACAGAAAAGTGAGTGTGTGTTGTCCTCACAGCAATCTCACGTGTCGGTGGTTTTAGTCTTGTGAGGGATCGCTCACAGTAACTAACCTAAAGAGCCAGTGGCAGCTGGGGTTCAAATCCTGGTCCAGACACGTGTGTGCTGTGCGCCCTGGGACGCAGCTTGGCGTCTCTGCCTCTCAGTTCCGTTGCAGGTAAAATGGGTGTAGCACCGTCTTTTCTGCCGGGCGTCTCACCGACCGGCAGGACTGAACTCAAACTCACAGGCTCGGATGAAGATCTGTAGCCCAGAGCGACTCCCAGAGGGCCAGACACTCACATCCATTGCCTTCTCTGAGATTCTCAGACACACCTCTCCATCCTCCCTTCCAGACTCAGACCTTCTGCAAGTCCCCATTCTAGGATCTGTCACCACCGGTCTCACAGATGTGCAAAGCAGAAGCCTCGATGTCACGTCCTTGACGCCTCCTATGACTTCCTCCCCCACCTCCAGTTCATCAGCTAGTTTTGTTGATTTTATCCCCTAAATGTCTTTGAAACCCAGCCACTTTTTACCATCCCCACCACCACTACCCTAAGCCATCCTCAGCGCCTGCCCGCATGGCTCTTAGTCATAACCTCCTCACATCTCCCTCTGGCTCCTTGTGATCTGTGCTGCAGCCAGAGTGATCCTTGAATGAAGAGAATCTGATGTGTCACACCTCTGCGTCAAGCAGCCTAACGGCTATCCGTTGCTTTTAGTATAAAGATAAAAAAGTTAACATGCTAACTGCACATCCTATTCTCTCATTTCCACAGACCTTTCCAGTCCCCCTACCACAGGGCCTTTGCATGTGCTGTTCTCTCTCCAGATGCTCTGGGCACCCCATCTCTCCCCATTCACTTAGCTGGCTCCTACTCATCCTTCTGTCCTCAGTTCAGAGACTCTTCCTTCCTGTGGAACCATTCTCAGATGAGGTGCCTCAGTTTGTGCCCACGGGGGACACTGTACATGTCCTTCTTAGCATTTCTCAGGGGCTGAAATGTTCAATTTGTGTGGTCAATCATCTGCCTATTCTTCCAAAGAGGTTGGAAGCTCCCTGAGGGCAAAGACCATGTTTACCTTGCCTTCCTTTTTATCTTCCATCCTAGTGAAGTCCTGGCTCCTAGTAGCTGCTCAATAAGTACTTAAAATTTTTTTATTGAAGTCTAGTTGATTTACAATGTTGTGTTAGTTTCAGGTGTACAGTAAAGTGAATCAGTTATACATATATTCACTCTTTTTTAGATTGGTCATTACATAGTATTGAGTAGAGTTCTCTGGGCTATACAGTAAGTCCTTATTAGTTAACTATTTTATATATAGTAGTGTGTATATGTCAGTCCTAAGGTATCCCCCCATTTCCCCCTGGTAACCATAAGTTTGTTTTCTACATCTGTGACTTTATTTCCGTTTTGTAAATAAGTTCATTTGTACCATTATTTTTTGGTTCCACATATAAGCAATATCATATGATATTTGTCTTTCTCTTTTTAACTTACGTCACTCAGTATGACAATCTCTAGGTCCATCCATATTGCTGCAAATGGCATTATTTCAATGCACTGTTGTTCAGTCAATAAATACTTAATGAGTAGGTGAACGCATGATTCTGAGGCTTACCCATGATAGAGTGCCTTGGAACAATGCCCAACACATTGCATGATCATCACACCTTTGTGGTGCTTTAGCACTGCCCCCTCCAGAGGGTCCTCACATTGCCTGTCTGTTGCTGTATCCTCAGGCACCACGTACGACTTCTCCCACTGCACCTTCACTGGGAATGAGTCCAAGCCCCTGTGCGTGGAGCTGGACGAGCACAAGCTGCCCCGCTTCCCCGAGTGGGTCACCATCCCCCTGGTGTGCATCTACATGCTCTCCACCAACATCCTGTTGGTCAACCTGCTGGTCGCCATGTTTGGGTATGTGCTTGGCCATGCACTGGCTGGGGGTCCACGCCGTGCTGGGCCCCGTGCCAGGCCAGGCTGGGGGAATCGGGAGTGAAGGAGCAAAGGTCCACCCTTGAGGAGCTTATGACAGAGGTCTTATGATAGGGGATTGGTGGTCTGGGGTGGGGAGAGACCTTGAAGGGACTATGTTAAAATATAGCGAGTCCTATAAGCGGTAACGTAAGTTTCTGGACCCCGAAGACAGGTGCCTGTAACCCCCTCCAGCACGTTCAGACTGCATGTTTAGTGTCCATTGAGCAACCTCCCCCGAGCGCCGAGATGCTGGCCTGACAATGACTGTGGCTCAGCTCGGCTCCCAGGTTCTCATTTTCTGTGGACTCCGTGGGATGGATTCTAGGGCTTAAGGGACTCAGCTTTTAGTTAGCTGCTGCTTTAAAATATTTAGTTTAAGTACAAATCAAGAGAGCAGAGTCAGGAGAGCAACTCTCCTTTGGGGCTCATGTCTAATGAGGTTGGCCTGAGAACACGATGGCGACTGAAACAATTTTTTTTGCTTTTGGCCATTCTCTTTAATCCATTTAGAAAATCATGTTTATCTTGCCCCTTTGTCTTTCTTAGGAGCGTTTCAAAGAACCCCATGTGGTGGGTACAGTGGGGGTACCTTAATTGTATGCTGTTGTTGTGAGGTAGGGGGTTATTCTGGGTACATGAATCCTGGCATAGACAGGCAAGCAGTTTAGAAACAAAATACGAATTTAAAAAAATTATTAAACTTTGGAGTGAAAGAAAAACCATAGTTGAAACCAGAAACTGAGAAACTATGAAGGAGAAGAAAAACACATTTAATTTTGTTAAACAGGATACCTCTGATGAAGTCATGTGATAAATGATAGACTGGGGGCAATGTTTGCCTCAGGTGAACAAAGGCTTCTCATTCTTACTATAGAAAGAGCTCCTGCAAATCTGTGAGAGAAAGATGAGCCAGTAGAAAATGGGCAGAGGAATGCAATTCAGAGAAATTCAAATGGCCACTAACTGTAGGGGAAGGGGCTCAACCTCATGGGAGGGAAAGGTCAGCTGAAACCAACAACGAGGTGCTGGTTTAGGATCCATCAGGTGAAGAGACATCACAAGAAGTGCTGGAGGTGATGCTGGGAAATGGGCACTGCTCTGGGAATGTGAATTGTCTCCCACTTTTGGGAAAGTGACCTGAAAATAGCTATTAAAAAATATGCAAACCTTTGGCCCAACTCCTTCATGTCTGGGAATCTTTCCTAAAGATATCTAGGCAAAAAACGTTTATTAGATCATTGTTAGATGCCTATCAGTAAGGGGATGGTAAAACAAAGCATGTCATATCCATACCACGGAACATTATGCAGCCCTTAAAAAGAAAAGCTGAGATCTATATTTATTGACTTGGAAGGAAGACATTTTGTTAAATATAAGAAGCTCAGTGCAGGCTTATTTTTATGGCATAATCTTATTTTCTGACAGTAAAAAACAAGAAATCTTTAAAAGGCAAGTATATATTTCACTCAACACAATGATCACATATTACTTCCATAATTTAGAAAAAAAAATCAGAAGATAGTCATCACATAGAGTCCTGAGGGGCACCAGGATTGTAGACGAGGGTCATCTTTCTTTGTCGGTCAGTGGCCTCCCTTTGAGGGAGGCTGGGTGGGGGGCACCTGTGCCTTTGGTGACACCACGCATCCAAGGGACTGAGCCGTGAGTGGTCATCTGGTCTTCAGGTGTACAGTGATGTCCTCCACTAGACCAGCTTCTACACTGTGGCCACAGTGGTGTTTCTAAAATGTCACTTCTCTGCTTAAAATTCTGGAAGGATTTCAGTATTTCCCCATAGTGTTCAGGGTAAATTTCAGCCTCCTCAGCTTCCTCCAAGGCCATCGACCTGGGCTTTGAAAACACCTTCAGGCTTCACCCCTGCTACCTGTCCATCCCTAAACAGGGTGATCTGTCGTGCCTGACACTTTTGCAAATGTCACCCCTCTGTCGGCATGACCCGTTCCATCTTGACCGTCTCCTCCCCATTCCTCTTGCCCTCTAAGGAGTCCAGCAGCATCCTTCGTCCGAGTGGTCCTCTTGCCCTCCCCACTGTGCAGAGAGACCCTGTGGGCCCCCTTCACAGCGATAGCTTCCTCTTCTTCCAGACCGTAAGCTCTGGAGAGTGGAGATCGTGTCTGTCTCAGCACCTGGCCCTTCCTGCGTTTGTTCCATGAATGAAAAGAACAGGATTCTTTCTGCTTTTAGTTCGTTATTCAGTTTTAGTTAGGGGAATAGCTTCCTGGTCTGTTATTCACCGAGTAATGTCAATGGTGAATGTCAGACCAGTGAGGGGTTCATCACATAGATGTATAACATCTGTTCTGTGCCAGGTGCCTGGGCCATGGAGATCATGTGGCCCTTTGTCCCACTCAGCCTTAAAGAGGGAATATGCACCCCCCCAACTCCATCACCGCCCCTAAAGGGGGGCCTGGGAAGGACTCAGGAATCCAGACGCCTATACTGCTTACGGGAAGCTGGACCATGTCAGGCTGCCAGAGGTCCCCAAGTCTGAGCTTGCAGAGAGAAGTGGCAGAGATGGGTGGTTATGTATCCACGTGAGGGCAGAGAAGGGAGGACCGATTCCCAAACTTGAAGCAAGAGTGGGGAGGGAATGAGATGATTTGGGGTCCTATTTTATAGTGATAACCTATCCTATCAACCTTTACATTGACCATTGGGTAGTCCCTGTAAAAACTGACCACTAATATAATATCTACAAAAATTAAACAGAAGGGCCGACAGCTCCCAATGCGACGGCCTTTGAGCTGCACGAATTCAGTAGATCTCAGGAAGCAGAGTGGAATAATGCTTAGAGCTCTCCCGAGTCTGTGTGCTGTGAACTGTTCAGCAAAGCCATTCCTGAGGACCGTGTCAGTTTGTAATTCATTATCCCCATGAGAATCATAAAATGATAGAATTTGGAGCTGAGAGGGACAGGAGTCCGGCCTGTGATTTTTAGGTTGAGGAAGGGAAAGTTGGGCAGCTCAGCATCTGTGGCCCTGGCCGCACTGCCGTCTGTCTTGCCTGTGTCCATTCAAGGCTTGAACTTGGGTCTCTTCCCTGCAAGGCCCGAGCCATCGGGCCACACCCCACTGTTGCCTCATTCAGTGTGTAAGTGTGACCACTGGGGAACTTCCCTTCCCCTGGGGGATCCTTAGATTCATCTTGGGCTAAGGCAGAGGCCTTTTTTCTGTTAATACCTGTCTGAGCAGCTAGAGCAGCCCCCTTGCCATCCTTGAGCTAACTCGTCAGGACACTGTTTCTGATGGTTGTGATGGGTATTCTGGGTTCACTCCAAGCCGACAGCTCTGGGCTGTGACCTCTGTCTGGCACTGCATCAGAATATTCATGTAAGAGCTTAACCGTGCACAATGGCAGCCTTTTGAACTGTAACATAAGTGTACACTTGGGAATTTTAAAGTAATATTGGAATGCTCTCTAGATGGTATTCAGCAGGGAAAGGAAATGGGTGTAAACATCTGCGATTATTCCACATTAAAATTATCGATCGCAGGCCCTATGTGGCTTATCAGAGGCACGAAGTGATCTTAAGGTCAGTAGATGACTCGGGGTCGTCTTAACACGGAGACGTTAATGCTTTCAGGCACCGTGTCCTGAAGATAAATTCACCCAAGGCATTTCTGCTGGAAAGGACTCATCAGACATGCCCCGTCTAAGATAATTTCTAAGAATAAAATATTTTTCTAATCTTAGGAATAATATATGTTCATTATGAATATGTAGAAAAGTAGACAAAAGAAAATATCTCCTGGTACAGATTAAACGTTCGGGTGACTTCAGCAGTCCCGGGCAGGCTACTGAAATGGGATGAAAAGAAGAAAAAGGGAGCAGATAATTGTAACAATAACAATAGCTAATATTGATACTTTTCTGTGCTAGGTACATCCAAGTGCTTTACATGTGCAGTCTCATTGAATTAGTCATCATTTTTGTTTAGGTGTGGCTTTATAATCATTCATAAATGAGGAGTTGGAGGCAGAGAGAGGTTAAAGTCTCTGCTATCTGAGCGGAAGATGGGCACATAGACAGTCATATAAGATGATGTGAAAAGATACAGTACGATACGAGCGGCACGAGAAACCTATTCACAGAGGACTCTGGTGCAGAGTCGGGGTTATTAATTGTGACCCATCTTGGGGTTGGGCAGCAGCAAATGGAGGAGACATCTGCTCAGAGGACCCTGTGAGCATTGGTTGGAGAGGGAGAGAAGCAGAGGAGATAAAGCTGTTCTGGGGAGAACTAGAGACTGCGGATGGGGGCAGGTCGGCAGGGGCTGGGTTATGGAGTGTCTCTCATGCCGTGTTAAAGAATTTGGACTTTTCCCTGCAGGTGAAGGGAGATTTCATGGGTCTTTACACAGGCAACGGCACGATCTTAGTTGTGTTACTTTGACAGAAACATGCTCAAAGTTAGCATTTCAAAAGTCAGCGCAGTGAAATCGCTGGCTGTCTCTTACTGTTAGCGTTGATGGTTTTTTGGTGCTGCAGAGCAGGAGGGGAACCAGGATGTGTGGAACGTTTTAACGTGCCCGCTGGGGCACCGAGTGGGTGCAAAAAGTCAGGGTCATCAGGGTTCACTGGATATTGCTGCAGTGTCTGGGAAGGAATGGCAGATGGAAAAATGTATGAAATCTGTGAAAAGCTTGGAAGAGGGGTTCACCTGATTGCAGTCTAGCTGGCAAGTTTCTCGTATTTCAATTTCTTCTAAAATTCTGCCGTTGTTTTAGCATCTCCTTTTTCTTTGTGGATTTTTTGCAGACTTTTCATTCTGTTCTGTTAATCAGTCTTTCTATTTTGGTTTTTACTACCAAATGGCTTTAATTACTGATTTTAAAAAACCATTTTAACATCTGTTGTATGAGTGCCCTTCATTATTCTTACTCAAAACTTTCCTGGCTTTTCCTATATATTTAATCATGTGGCTCATCTTCTGCAATCCTTTTTTCTTTCCTCTTCCAAAAAATTTCTTTAATGGATTTTATTGTGATGATGTAAACTTTGTAGAGCCATTTAGGGGAAGCTGACATCTTTAAAAAATGCCAGAAAAAATGGCGTGATTCTCCATTTATTCAAATACATATAGTTTCCCAGTAAACTTTTATGGCTGTATTCACATAGATATGGCCGATTGTTTGTTACATTTTTTTTTCTTGCCATTTGTGGTTGTGAGTGAGATATTTTTTCTATTATGTTTTTTCAGTAACTACTTTTTGATATGCAGGAAGGCTATGAAGTATTGCTTACTTATTTTGGAACACGTCTCCTTACTGAATTCTTTTTTTTTCCCCCCTCTCTTTTCCTTTTATCATATCATGGAAGTTTCCTCCTATTTCTTATTTATTAAGCTCCTTCCTTCTTCTTCTTTATTTCTTCTAATCAGAAATGGATGTTGCATGTTGCCAGAAGACTTTCTAGAAACAATTTAAATGGTATTTGTCCTTTTGATCTATGATGTATTATGAAAATGATGAATTATATAAATGACCTTAATATTGAGTCATCCTTTTGTTCTTTGGTCGGGCATATTACTCTTTTAACGTACTGCTGAATTTCATCCATGTACAAGGCTATCTGAATCCTAAACATTTATCTCTTGGTAACATTTTCACTGTCTGTGGGTGTCTGAGGGTTTGTCTCTCCTGCTTCCTCTTCCTCTCATGCTTATCTGAGGTGTTCAGCTGCTCTTAGGGGACAGAGCTCCCACCAGCTGGGTAGCTGAGGGCACAAGATAGCACAGGAGATGTCAAGTCAAAGGGGACCTTGCAGAGTTCCTCTCAGGGGAGACGCTAGATGGCCAGTGGTCGGCAGGGGCAGTGAGAGCCATCAGAGTTGGGTGGGCGAGAGCCTGAACACGAGAGTTGGCCCATGAGCTGCTCTGGACATTTGGGTTCGCTGAGGGGGGTGAGGTTGCAGTGGTACCAGAGCTCAGCCTGTCTGCTCTAGAAATGGAAAACCATGTCTAAAAAACATTAAAATTATTTGAGCAAAGCAGTTGGAAGCAGTGCCCAATTATCAGCCTTGCCTGGGGAACCCTCATGTCTTGTTGGCCGAGTCTGGATCTGACTCTAGAGAAAAAGAACAATTTGGAAGGTTTGGGGTTGGATTTCGCCTCCAGGTCACATTTTGCCCATTCCTGCTGCTCTCTGGGGAAGGTGGACGTAAGTAAATAAACCTCAGCATGACCAGCCCCGGAAATGTGTTATTTATGCAAAGTGGCTTTTGGGTATTAATGTCCAGTAATCAACCAGTTCACCCACACCCCACTGGGATGCGGATAAGGGCTTTTACCGTTTGCCCAGGAAAGGAGCGCTGCCCACTGGATGCACGTGGACCCAGAGGTGCAGAGGAGCCAGAGGTTCCAGCAGGAGGCTCCTTGAAACCTGCTGGGTTGTCCTGAGGAGCACACGGGGCAGTGATGGGAGGCGGAGTTCTTCAAAATAAAGAATGATACAAACACCACCCCCTGTTGTGGGCACTGGCCTAAGTGCATTCCAGACCAGGGCTTGGCGGCTTTTTCTGTAAGGGCCGGCCAGGGTCTTGGCTTTGGCCAGATGTGCAGAAAGAAGCAGTGCTCGGCAACCCCGCACCCGTCCCTGCCTCTTTGCTCATGGGCCCTACAGAACAGGTTGGGTGTTAGATTTGGCTCCTGGGTCACAGTTTACCAATTCCTTTTCTAGATGACCTGGAAGACTTAAAATGTTTTTCACTGCCTCTGAGTAACCAGTTAAGCTAAAACACGAATCTCTTCCCACTAGGAGGACCCTTCTTGGCCACAGTTCCACTCGAAGCTCCCAAGGAAGGGAGGGAGAAGCCACCTTCCCCAGCTCTAAGCATCTGAGTGTTCCTCCCTTCAACAGGAGCTATTAATTCCTTTTGGATAAAACCTCAGCAAACAACATTCGATGCCTTAAAATGAATGCAATTTGGGTGTCTGCTGAGTTTTAGGGGGCAGTCAGTAGGATCCATTTTTGGCTAAACACGTAAGATTTTAAGATGCTCCTAGGGGCCCATTTGAATGGTGATACTTGTTCTGGAGCAAAGTATGTAGTAAAACGTGATCCCTGGCAGGTTCTTCGCCTGGACTTCATTAACCTGGGCGTGCCTGCCGTCCTCTCTTATTGCAGTGACAGAAGCCTGCAGTGTCCTTTGCAGGCACAGAATCAGCAGGGACTGGCGAGGACAAATAATGATGCTTGGTATTCGCCTTGGAGCAACCTGACCTACATTTGGAAGACACAACAGGCTCACTGCCAGATTCAGTTTGCTGCAGTCTCATGCATCACGGTCCTGTCTGCTTTTCACCCAGAAAATCTACCACATAGAGATGACACTTGAATCAGTCAAGAAACCATTTTACATGCCTAGTAAAGGAGTTTACGTATAGTAGATACTCAACAAACATGAATTCCCTTTGCTTTAAAGACCACACTCAGTTGAAGAGGCACTTTCTGGGAAAGCCTGCCCTGATCAGACCCCAGGACCTGTTGTAGAGCTCAGAGGGGTCTGATTCATCAGTAAACGCCAAGATAAGCAGAACCAAGCTTATAAGCAAAGCCACAACCATGATCTGTGTAGGCTAGTTGCTCAAGTGTATGATTCTCACTTGGCTAAAGATATTTAACTCTTAGGTTGTAGTGCGCTAAGGGGTAAGAGTGAGGTCTCACAACAAATGTATCCCATTTCTCTGCCTGCAAGGTTTGGCCTCTGAAGTTTTGGCCTCTGATGTTCTTACCCAGAATTTGGAGAATTTAATCTATCTGCAGTCAGGATTTGCTGTTAGGCAATTTTAAGGGGTTTGTTGCTGCTTCTCTGGCTCTTGAAGGAGTGATTTGATGTTAGCAATAAAAGTATCTCAGATGATTGAACTTCAACAAATGGTAAAATGCTTCACAGTTATCTTTTACTAAGTAGTCCAACCCGATCCTTTTGAAATGGAGCACGGCTCAAAGCATTCACGCTCTACGTCATGAGGTGGCATCATGTAGTGACAGAGCAAATAGGCACTGGGCTGGATTTCGGGGTCCAAATTTTGGCTTCATCACCTGCCAGTCGGGGGACTCAGACAATTTACCTACCCCTGTTGTGCCTCAGTTTCTTGATCTGTTAATCACAGATGATAATAGCACTTAACGTGCTACAGAGAGCTGTTTGCAGACTAAATCAACTCATACAAGTAGACTGCTTAGAACAGTGTCTGGTATGTAACAAGTGTTAGCTACTTAACAATCTTGGTTTAATTTGTAACAGATAAGTCAGTGGTACAGTCAGACATTTTCCGGATAAATAGACGTTTTCCTAATTCTTTGTTATGGGATCTATTTCTCCCTGTGAATTGTGATTTACATAGTGAGATTGGGTTGTGAGTACAAGTTTGAGCCTCATTATTTTCACTCACATGTAAGCATTTGCCCAAAATATAAAAGTTAGTCATAAACATATTTTTTAACAGCAGCTGCATAGTGTAATCACATTGATTGGCCATAACTTGTGATATATTTTCTTAGTGTTGAACATTTTGGTTGTTCCGTGCTGCTGGGTGGAAAGTGGGAGCAGCTATTACTCATAGTGCTGTGGCAGACATCGTGTGTGATATCCATTTCTATATTTTCTTTTCTCAGTATCTCCTTATTCTTAGGTTAGATTTCCAGAAGTAAAATCAATGGGTCAAATGGATAAATATTTTTAAGGCCCCTGATAAATATTAACAAACTGCTCTCCCAGATTGTTTATAATTAAACTCCCACAGTGACGTAGGCAACTTACTCCTTTGAGAGTCGCCACCTTGGGCCTCTCGGTATCGAACACAATACCAGACTAACGGGAAAAGGGAATCCTTGAAAGGTCTTGAAACACGCCTCTACCGTGTGGGCGCTTGGCGGGTCCTTCAGCCATGCCCTGCCTGCCCCTTCGCAGGCAGGAATCATTTTAAAGTTCATTGGACAATCTTTTGTGATTAAAAAAAAACAACAAAATAACAAAAGCCAGACCCAATTTTGGCCCAGCATGAACAGAAGGGTGCCTGAGTTGTTCAGGCCCCGATACCACCATAGATTCTTCTCTCCTATGGCAGTGAGAGCTTGGTACCTATATCACCATATTCGGCAATGAAATGACCAGGCCTATGGAAAGCTGAGGCTTGACCTTCTCTCCCCTCCCGCCAGCTACACCGTGGGCACTGTCCAGGAGAACAACGACCAGGTCTGGAAGTTCCAGAGGTACTTCCTGGTGCAGGAATACTGCACCCGCCTCAACATCCCCTTCCCCTTCGTGGTCTTCGCCTACTTCTACATGGTGGTCAAGAAATGCTTCCGGTGCTGCTGCAAAGAGAGGAGCACCGAGTCTTCCGCCTGCTGTGAGTGGCTCACCCGTTGTGCTGGGGCTTGAAGGCAGGGATTCATTTTGGGGAAGCGTGTCTGGTCCACATCTCAACAGGAAGGGTTAGTCGCGGCTATTTCAGCGCTCACAGGTGTCTGTCTGTAAAGTTCAGGCATCGAGCCTCCCAGTGACTTACTCGAGAGGAAGAGTAGATTTTTTTTTTGAATTTACAGAGCACAATATTAATATTTTAGTAGACTTTACAATACTTAGGGCAGTTGTCCATGTCCACAGGGTTTTTTTTCTTGTTTTTTCTTTTTTTTAACGGTAGTGTTATCATAGCTGTTTTATTTTATTTTTTATTGAAGTATGGTTGATTTACAATGTTGTGTTAATTACTGCTAGACGGCAAAGTGATTCAGTTATACATAGATAGAGAAAGCCTTCGAGATCTGCCAGAACGGCCTTATTCCAGGGGGCTCACTTTGGGATGTACAGAATAATGATGTAAATAGGCTGCTGAGCCAACAGGATTCACGGGATGGTGTCAAAATGTGACTTGGTTCTTGCTCTCTGTTGCTTCCGTGACATTTATTCTCTGGGAGATCTTAGCTTTGATTCCGGCAGGGGTCATGACTTTTCTGGTTGTTCTTAGAGAACTAGAAAAGCTTATGATGACTTTACTTGGTAACACAGTCTCAATTTAGAAATTAGGACCTGCAGTCCAATAGATTAACCAGCCCATTCATCGTCATTCAGAGGGGAGACTCCCCTTACCCTGAACCCCCTCTCCGCCGGTGGAGCTGTCAGGAAGGATGGGCTGCTGGCTTTTCTCTCTTTCTTATTCCCTTCCCTCTCGCTCACTCACCAGCTGCTGTTCCTGACCTTCTCTGGGTTGGAGCACAGGGAGAAGGGAGGGAAAAGTGCAGAAATCCTGTTTAGAAACGGTGGTGCTGTCCTGGGCTGGCTCTGTGCTCCCCGGCCTGGTGCATGCTTAAAACTGACCCTCTGCTGTGTGGGCGCTTGGCGGGTCCTTCAACCATGCCCTGCCTGCCCCCTCACACCAACCACAGCTCCCGGGACTTGGTGATGCTCTCTCCGGGGGCCGCTGCCCCACAGGAGCCTCTGGTTTCCAGGGGTGCGCTCTGCACAGACTCTCCCTGCTGGGGACTCTGGAGGTTGTTCTCTGTCTCACGTGGTCGCCCACCTCCTCAGCCCCGACAAACTCCGGGCAGACGGTCCCCACCTAGCCCCTCTCCTTGCCCCTGCTGTGGGAGCCGGAACCTCTGACCCTTGACCCTCAGTCACACCTGGGTCCCCATCGTTTTGGCTGCAGGGAGCACACATCTGGCTCTCTTCCCCACGACCTGAGGTTTACTTAACGCCCCTTCCTGGAGCCACTGAGCCGCACAGACCTCCCTCACCCACAAACTTGTTTCAACCAAATTCAGCACAAGGGAGGGAGAGGCCTATTTTCATTCATCTGGATGTCTGGATGCAAAGGAAAAGATGGAAAGGGCACCACTGGCTTGTACGCTTTGTCTTCTAACCTCAGACTTGAGCTGGGGACTCCGTCTCCCGGTGGGTGGATAGGGGTGCAGCCGCAGGACTGACGTCTGCACGGCGATGGGGCCCAGGCACTTTGGGGTCCACACAGCTCTTTTCATTTCTTTTAAAAATCAGAAGAAAAAGAAAGAACTTTTAGGTGACTGAAAACCTATTGGTATATACTTGTCCTTATACCAACCCAGTCATATAATCTTTTTCATATTTTCTTGATCCGGGAAGGGGCCCACAATGGCAAAAGTGCCGAGGGCCTAGGGTGGCTGACTTGTCCTGGTTCGCTCAGAACGTCCCTGTCTCAGCGCTGAGGGTCCTGCATTCTGGATGTCCACTTAGGGTGACCGACTTGTCTCAGTTTGCCAGGGACCATCCTTATTGTAAAATTACAAGCCCTGCATCTCAGGAACCCTGTCAGTTCAGGGGCTGCTGGTCACCCTAGCAGGGCCCACAAAAGTCATCAGTGTCCGCATGTGCTGACTAGGTAGGCAGAGTTAATGACTCAGGTTGGACCCAGCCCTGGTACCTGCGGGATTTCCATCCTCAGTCCCATTCTTGAGAAAAACAAGCAGATCTGAGTCTCTAAGCAGATCTGTTGTGTCTTATTGTGAAACAACCCTTTGAAATCCGGTTCCCTAAAACTACCACCGTTTATCTGCCCAAGACTCCATGGGTCAGTCCTGCACTGGTCTCTGCTCCTTGTGGTGTCCGGCTGCTGGCAGGTAGGCTGTGGGCTGGCTGGTCCCAATGTCCATGTGTGCTCACATGTGTGGGGTTGGCTGGGCTGTCATCAAGCAGCCTCAGTCTCCTCCAGCTCAGGTTCCCACAATTGGAGCCTAGACTCCCACAAAAAGCAGAAACTGCATAGCCTCTGAGGCCCTGGGCTCAGAAAGTCAGATGACATCACTTCTGCCACATTCTATTGGTCAAAGCAAGTCACAGGCCTGCCCACCTCAAGGGAGAGCAGCCTACACACGGGGTGGGCAGAATCTGTGGCCCTGTTTTGCCATTTATCACAGCAGGCATCCCCTGAACAAGCTGGATGAGCTGATCTCCGGAGAGTGCCCTCCCCCTGCCCCTACCCCCACCCCGCCCCACTCCCATGCTGGTCTATCAAGAGAAAGCAAGCTTCTTACCGCCCTCCCCACCCAGGCATCACAGCTGAGCTGAGTCCTTGCCATTGGGGGAGGTGTGCATGCGGGCTTATCTCTCATTAACTCACCTGCAATATTAAACCTAGATCTGACACACTAGAAGTGAAAACATTTCTCTAGCCAGATTGATCTGACACACTAGAAGTGAAAACATCTCTCAGTCCAGAATTATCTTTGATGCCTCGAACAGTTTAAAATAAAAATTTCTGAGCTATAATGGCTATAACTGTATTCACCATGGGGAAATGCTCAATACCTAGGCTGACCCTATGTACATATACAGCCCTATTTGCTGTGCTTTTCTTGAGCCTCAAAAGCTTAGACAATTGAGCACGGATCTTTAAGAAACAGCTTCTTGATCTTTCCCAGTCCTTTGCTGCTTCTTCTTTGCCACTTTCTAAAATGATATATTTTCATGAGCAATTGGAATATCTGCTATGTTTTCCTTCCTTGAAATAACCTTTCCTGAGCACTTCCTTTCTGAGCAGGATCTGTGATAGATGTGGATGGTATAGAAAAGTACAAACTTGGTTCTAGAAAATGACCTTCAGCAATTGGGACAGAAGTGGGTGCCTCAATGTTTATGAACTATCCAGTTAGTCCTATCACTTAGATTCTAGGCAACCACCAAGAACCAATGAAAAAATTCTCATGAAATGTCTAAATAGAGTGATAAAAAAGGAAAATCACTGCGTTCTTATAAATTCCAAAAGCAAGAGCCTACCAACCTCATTTCCTGCCACCGTTGTCTTTGGAAGATTTTTGTAAAACCCACCCCACATTTTCTGCAGATCTGGGTTTAAAAACAGAGGGAGTGCAGGGATGGATGGATACGGTGCGTGGGAAAGACAAGCAAAGCATGAAGAGGGGCCTTCCCTACCTGAGCACATGAACGAGAAATACTGTAAAAGTATTACAGGAGGCGTTCATTTCTTTACACACATTTACTCTCAGTTCTGTGGATACAGCTGTGAACACAGCCATGTGCCATGGCCTGGAGGGATGCCAGCCCTGGGACGAGATGGTTAGTGTCACAGGGAGCCTGCCAGGCCGGGAGTGAAAGGGACCTGGGGATCATTAATTCACAAATATGCGTCAGGTGCCCACCATGCGGCAGCCAGGCACTGTGGAAATGGTGCTAGCGGCTAACCTTGCCCTCAAACAGGGCTCATAATCTCAGGAGAAGAAAGAAAACGAGAAAGCCTTAATAGAGAAGCGTAGGAAGCATGAATTTAGAGAATGTGCAGGGTGCCATGAGAGCCACATTGTGGACACTTACACCCCAGACTAGAGTGAGTCAGGGGAGACTTCCTGGAGGAAGGGGACATTGAAACTGAGACCTAGAGGATGAGTTGGAATTAGCCAGGCAAAGGCGTAGATGCCGGGAGGGGCCCAGAGAGTGAGGAGAGTTCAGAGAGAGAAGTTACAGAGGTCAGAGGACAGGTGGGAGGGGTCCGGGGGGCCAAGGGTTGCAGGGAGACTAATGAAAGACCCTGGTCCGTGTCCCACAGCCAGATTCTAGCTGCACACAGTCTCCTGCCTCCCGTCCTCTGCCGGCTGTGTCACAGTGTACATCCTGAGTCCCAGGGGAAGGAAAAAATGCAGACAGAAGACACGATAGTGCAAGAAATGGTAACATAAATCATGAAACACCCTTTTGCTGATGGAACTTATTTCCCTCAAGATGGAAGTGAACAAAGAAACTCCCAGGGCCAGTAGCAGACACCCTCAGATCACTATGTAAAATGATGCTTCTCAGATCCTGACATTCGTTCTCCTGACTTGGGGAAGAGCCGTCAATTCAGGGTTTGGAGAGTGGGGCAGGATCTTGAGATGTGGCCCCCGAATGGATCACTATGGGTAAAAAGAAAAGTCTCTGTTAAATAGCAAAAAACTGGGTGTTGGGGGCAATTTGGGAAAGGGATAATCTAAGGGAGAATCCAGTACAAACAGTGAAAGGAATACCGTTAAGCTGGTCTTGTCTCCAGCTTACTGATTTTTGTCAGGATGCGTTCGAGCTTGTCTGCTTTGTCTGTGCCTTGTTCCTGCTGTTTACTGTGGTGTGTCTCCCTGGGGCTGCTGGGTGTGTGTTTATGTGTTGCCCTCTGGTCTTTTCTTTATTGCACCTGATAAAATGGTCACCGACTACCATTATGGGATTCATGTTCTGTATTGGGCCAATCATTCCTGTCCCTTTAGTGTATCCCCAATATTTTGATGATTCAGAAAGTAAAAATATGAATTTTACTAACCTAGACACGATAATTGGTGGTAATTAAGAAAAATTTAACTTGCCAAGAACCATCATTTTTTGTGGGATTCCTTAACTACACAGAAAAATGGAGGAAAGATACTCAGGAATATGACCTTAAATATTAGTCATAACTTACTTCTGTGTTATCCCTGGAGCCATGATCTCCTAAAGTTTGGCTTTCAGAATGTAAATGTACCAACGACCCCCATCTCGTGTCTCAGTTTAAAGAATCCTCATCGTCAACTCTTTTAACAGCATTATTTCAAGACATTAAATGTCACTTTGGGGAATGTCATTAGCTATCACACATATGTAAATGCCTTTCCTAATGAAGAAAGGTGTTTTGACAATTTGGATAAGTTGCTGTCTTTCCCCTCATCATTTTGCCATGGAGGACAAAGTGAGTCATTTCTAACTAAAAGAATGAAGAGTCTTTATATCTGGGATGGGAATTGAAAGTTGAGACCTGGAATTTGTACTCAAAGACCACACCCAAAGATCAGAGGTGCGTAATGAAGTATCTCAGAACTATCTTTGAGTCCGTTTTGGAGCCATGTCATGGATGAGTGTCTATAGAACCTGAGGGAGGGCTCAGGGGACCAATCCATGCCACAGATTTGGAGGCAAATGCAAAGTAAATTTAGGAAATGTATTGCTGACTAGAGGCTCTGGCAAAAAGTTTCATACTTTTTCCTGAATCGTTCCAGAGAACAAAAACAAACGATGGATAAAAGTTGTGGGGAGGAAGATTTGACGCAGTATAAAGGCAAAGCAATGTCTAACAATTAGTGCTATCTGGAAATGATGTGATACCCTGTGAGGAAGTGAATTCCCTATCACTAGTGGGATTCCACTTGGGGGTGGGTAGGTAGAGGGGCCATATGGGATGAAGGTCCACTCTCCAAAGGTACATTGTGTTCAGCCCAGGATCAATGGAACCAGGAAACTCGGTGTTATAGGTAAGGACAAATCAGTCCTCCAGATTCAGGATGGGTTGAGAAGGCAGAACGAAATGCATTACATTCCCCCCAAACTTATTTAACGATTAAGTACAAGAAAGAACATAAAAATGAAAACAAATCCCCCAACCTGGCCAGCAAGTGGATGAGAGCTTCAACTAGAGAAAGCAAACAGGTCAGAAATGAGACATGTTAATCTGCACCTGTGTCCCTGATAGGCCCCTGGGAAAGTGATGCTCTCACAACAATCGGAGAAACAGACAGCGAGCCATGGATGCTCTCTTCTAACAGTTCTTAGTCTCAGGAAGGAATAAAGAAATAGGGAGAATGGGAGACCACAGGACAGGATCCTTTAGTCACTGGGCAGTGATGACAGAAGACAGGGAGCCAAGAGCCCCAGTTTACTCCCTGGAGACTTCTGGGGGGACCTGGTCACCACCTGCTCATTTGTTTCTCCTTAGGGATGCCTAATTCCAGAACCACAGCATCCTGTGGTTGTCGAATCCTCTCATGGTAATTCATTTCCTACCTTTACTTTGCATTTGCCTCCAGTGATAGGACAATCATGGGGTTTAAGCTTAAAATTGCTCTTCTTTAGAGGAAAATGCAAGATTTTTCAAATAACTTTCAGAAAAGGTAGAATCCAAACTTCCATTTTTGGTACTTTTTTGGTGACATCGTCAAGTAATAGTAAAAAATATGCTACCCAGTCATTGAATTTTTATAAAATTTGCTGTTTTTCATGATTGAAAAAGTAATCCAAGCTCATTTACAAAATGTTCAAAAAACACAGAAAAGCACAACTAAGAAAGAGTAAGAGCAGATGTAACCCACCATCCAGAGATAAATGTTGATAACATATCAGTATTGATTCTATTATTCTTGTGTGGGTGTATGATAATTTGACTGCTCTGTGCATACACATTCAAAATCTAATTTGTTCATTTAACTAATAATCTCCCAGAGGACATCTCCCATAGCCATAAATATACATCTTTATGACAATTTTTAACTGTGGAATATTCCAGCCTATGGGTATACCATACTCCATTTAACCAATCCCTTGTTAAACATGTAGATTGTTTCTCCTCTTTTGTTATTATATATGACATGATATGAGAAACAGTTTTATGTATTCATTTTTGAGCATATCAGTGATTTTTTCCTTTGAGTTCTTTCTAGAAGAGAAATTTCTAGATACAGTGTATGTACTTTTGATATGTCTGCTCCCCTTCCCATCCCTCATTCCCTGAGGCTGTAACAACTTACAGATTTTCCCATTATGTGGGAAACCTGTTTGTTTACATCTTCTCCAACAGAGAGTACAGTCATTATTTTAGACTCTGCTAATTTTCCAGTTTGGTTGTGACAATGCTATGTCATCGTTTCAATCAGCATTTCCTTGACGGTGAGAGAGGTTGGACATTTGGTCATTGGTCATTCTTGATCTTTAGCCACCTGAATTCAGGAGCATCTATCCTTTCCATTGATTATTAAGTACGCCTATCGGGCTTCTACATACATTTAGTTTGAGGAAAAGACATTGGAGATGACTTTGCTAGGAAAAATCCACTTGAAAGAAATTCCATTAGGAATTATTTTCTAAAGTGAATAACCACCATTTAAAAATAAATCTTTATTTGCTATATAGGAATTGCTTCAATCCTGCCACTTTCATATGTCTTTGACTCCCAATTAATTCTTTTTATATCTAGGAAGATCTTAAAACAGTTCCTAAACTCTAACATGTAGATGAACACATTTAAAAGTAAACACTAGATACATTTATTCCAAGTGGACACCTGCATGAACATATGTGCTTTTCTTTCCCTGTGAATTCATATGGAGGATTGCGGTCCATTGCACTAGTACCTGAAACACAGGTGACAGGTTGATTCGTTCCTTTGTTTGCTTGACATCTGAAAGGTTAAGGCACTGTAAAAAAAAAAAAAATGAACTAAACATCTTGCTGGAACATTCCCCTAATTTTGCAGCACACTGGGCTTAGGTGAGAGGAAAAAACTAAACATCAGAATTATCCTTGAGGTCTACACCCAGACTGCATATTTCAAGAGGGTAAGAATGATGTCCAGGGATGATTTTCCTCTCCTCCAAACTTTCTACCCCCGTGTTAGGTTGAGAATAGACAATCCATCAGTAATTATCCAACTGAATGATCAGAGTAGTATTCTGACGTCATCAAAATGGAACAGGAGCACATAAGAAATGTGAGAACAAAATTCACTAGTGAAATGATTTTGTTAAGTCACAAGACACACACACAGGCTGTGGATGGATCTCTAGTTGGAATGAAGATTGCATTCCTCTTTCATGCAAGCTCCCATTCCTCATTGTTAGCAAGAAATTCATTGATATTCCATCGTTCTGCTGCTCTCACTAGTAAGTAGCATTAGTCAGATCAGCCTGTGCAGAACGAATCTAATTCTCTTGGTTCCAGAGTATGGCAAAATGCCTAGCAGGTATTGATTTAGGAGGGAAAGGGGGCAAATGAAACAATCTGAATGTTTTTCTTTGTCTCATTATTCAAGGTTTCAAGAATGAAGACAACATGACTCTGGCATGGGAGGGTGTCATGAAAGAAAATTACCTTGTCAAGATCAACACAAAAGCCAGCGACACATCAGAGGAGTATGCCAGTCATTTATTCCTGCTTTGCGAGCCTCCCCTTGTGTACAGGAGCTGGCAGAACACGGGCAGCTTATTTGAGCAAACTCTGTAAAGAGAATTTGCAGCAGAGAGGGATGGCACCAAAAGGTTATGGCTCAGGCAACTGAAGGTGACAAACGCAAAAGGGTGTGTCAGCCTTTCAGGAAGGGCAAAACCCACCCACCTGCCATCTGATTGTCCTTCTGATTGAAGGGCAGAAAGAGGGATTTGGAGCCTGCAGGGCAGGGCCGTGGGACCAGGTGACAAGAGCCTGGGTCCCTGTGCCACTGCTGCAGAGGTGGATTCTAGGAAGACCCAAGGATCATGGGGAACAGAAGTTACCTTGCAGGGTCTGCACATGTATCTCTGTGAGGAAGAAGCAAGAGATTAGAAGATGGCAAAACCCTTTGGTTGATCTCTTACAGACAGTTGTCCCTGAGAAGTTCTGAACGCCCTTTATGAGTCGCATGGAGTTGTTGTGAACATCCCATAGAACTAGCTAAGTCACTGACTCCCTAGATGGTCCATGAGGCATGTGGGATGCAGGGCATCCGGGAGTGTGCCCTTCGTCTTTAAAGTGGGGTTAACAGGGTTAATGGTCAGAAGTCACTCTTACAGAGAGCTCCAAACACACCTCAGAATTCAGTCTAACAAAGAAAGCGTAAACATAAGAACAACGAATCCCTTTGTTAGGTTCAACACAGCTATTGGGAGCAGGGGATGCGAGGCATGCTTTTTCTCTTTGAGTAACAAAGCAGATGCCCTCCATTCTCCTCCATCCCTAGACGCAGAGATCTTAGTTTTGGAAGGAAGGGACGGACCTTACAGGTCATCTTCCACCCCCCACCCCCCACCCCCATCGACAAAGGTAGCATCTATTTGCTGTCCTTCCATCTGGGGTGAGAGTGGAATTCTGCTTCGCTTGGGTATTAGGAAGAAAGTCAAAGTGGTAAAAGCAGGTGACGTTGATTTAGTTGAAGATGAAAATGATCTGTATTTTGTTCTTTAAAAGACTGCGAAATGGAGCCTAATAGCCCTTTTTGTTTCTCTCTCTCTCTCTGTTCTCGCTCTCTCTTTTCTTTAACTTCCTTGAAGAATGAGGCATCGTTTTAGACAGCTGGATACAAAGGTATACGTCTGTTTATAGTTTGGGAATTATTTTTTTAAATCTCCATTATCTTTGAGCTTTCAGCTAGAAGCCAGTGTCCAAAAATAGATGAAGTTAATTGTTTAAAAAAAAATGGATGTGACCCTGTTCTATACTCAGCTTTCTTTATTCACTGCATAAAGTCGGGGTGCTGGAATGGAATTGCTTCTCCGATGCTCCCAGCCCCACGGGAATAGTCCTGAAGTCCCATTTCCACGACTGTCTCTGTCTAACCCAGGACCCCTCCTTTCTTTTTCTCTCAGGTGTAAGATGCTTGCAGTGACAGGGAACACCAGAAAGGCTCAGAAAAGCAGGTTGGGAGCCTAGAGACTCTATGCCAGTCTTTGCTGCCACTCTAATTTGTCATCCACTTCATTTGAATTGCGACTGCGTGAATACGCACGTGAATTAGACGTAGAGAGAGTATGCCCACCTCCACCCTGAGCTGGGTAGCTGGAAATTATGATTTGGTTCAGCAGAAATGACAATCGATTCGTAAATGTCGGCTCCCTGTTAGGCTCTGAAGAGGAGGTGATATCCATGGCATTTTGGGGATGGCGTCCTGGGTGACAGAGTCACATACCACCACCCCCCCCCCCCCAGGGCTGTGCGGTTCCACGGCTTGACGATACCCCATCAGGGGTGGCGGGGTCTCCAGCACCCAATTCCTTGCCTATAGTAGGGTCTCAAGGAGCATTGAATAAATGAACAAAAGGTGCTCTTCTCAGAGCTCTAAGATCATTTATTCGGTTCACAATTTCTCGTATATGTATTTATGTGTTAGTTACCAGCAGCATTTAAGAGATCTGAGGCCGTGTTTCCATGGGCCTCCCTTCCTGAACTCTGGTCTTGTGCAGGACGGTGGGCTGATGCCTGGTACCTTCCTACTTACCCCCCACCCCGCCCCCGCCTTAGCTCTTCTCTTCCTTCCTCTCCTTCCCTCCCCTGGAGCTGCTTGCTCCATATATTGGACTCAACCACTCACGATGATGGTACATTCTGTGCTGACAGTCGAATGTTTCCATCACAGTTTGCTTTAGTTCCCTATTGCTGTGCAACAAACAACCCCACAGTTTAGTGGCTTCCAGCAACCATTTTATTTCACTCTTGCTCTTCTGGCTCAGGGGTTTGGGAAGGGCTCAGCCGGGCAGTTCTTCTGCTTCATGGGGTCTTAGCTGGGTTTACGGGGCTGGATTCAGCTGGCGGCAAGGCCAGGATCTGGCACCTCAGCGCTTCTCCTCATGGCCTCTCTCTTCCACGTGATCTCTGATCCGTGAGGCTTGGGGGTCTCGGGGCAGTTCCCCTTTTTCCATAGGGACTGGCTTCCAAGTGTGAAGAAACAGAAGCTGCCATTGCTCCTAAAGGCGAGACCTGGACCTGGCATGACATCACGTCCACCAGCATCTATTGATTAAAGCGGCCCCAGGCTGGCTGGGATCCAGGCGGGGGAGCAGTAGACCCCACCTGTTCACGTTCCACCTCTTGATGTGGGAGTGACACGTGGGCAAGGAGAAACGTGGCAGCCATCTTTGGAGAACGCCATCACACAGGAGTATATCTTGTTACAGCTGCTCTCCTTCTGATGTTGTCCTGGTACTGAGTTTTATTTGAGGGGCTGGGAAGACTCCTATGTTCTTAGAGTTGAGTATCTGGACATAAACAATCATGCCAGGATGTATATCATGATTATAATCAGTGAAGAGGGGAAAGAAAAGTGCTGGATATTTTTAAAAATTAGAGAAAATTTAAAAAATGTTAGAATGCATGAAAGGAAGCATAAGGGATAGTATTCTAACACTGAGTATGTATATTAGATAACTATAAAATGTAATACAGAATATATATAAAGCCTTATAGGATTATTCACTTTCTCTACATCATACATTTATATTTAAATATTTTGTCTGCTGCATCGGTACCTAAGCTACATAGCTCGTAATACTTACTGAGCACCTGCCATGTGCCAGGCATTGGGCTAAGTGCTGTCAACGCAGACACGGGCCCCACATTTCATGAATGGATCCCTTGTTAAGTGGTTTGGGTGTAGGAGCATTTTCCAGCTGAATTATGTAGGATTAAATAGCGATAACACTTTTCGTAGCCCTATCAGGTGTATGTTCCAGACTGCCCGTGTCTGCATTACCGGGGAGCAGGGTCAGCAGCTGTGAAGGCCCTAAGCCCAGAGATGCATGGAATGTTCTGGGCAGCTGGAGAGGGATGGCGTGGACCAGGGGAACACCGAGTAGGAAGAAAGGGGGAGGCTGGGTCGTCCTTGGCAGGAACTTGCTGGCCTCTTTAGGGTTGGATTTTATTCCCATGCAGGGCAAGCCTCTGGGGACACATCTGGGAACATTCCTTTCAAAGATCCCTCTGAGTGGTCAGAGTGGCCGCGTAAGAGGGGCTTACACAGTTTGGTTTGGGGAATAGAGGTGCTAGGGACTTGTCTAAGTGTGTGTGTAGAGAAAACAGTCTATTTTTGTTTGTTGTGTTGAGTTGTTTTACTTGCGGGTTCGCTTAAGGTGGCTTTGGAGGGAGCCGATGGAAAGTACACTTGGGGCTGGGCTCAAGCTTCTGCAAGACTTTCCACTGCCCCTGCTCTGGGGTACGCAGAGCATAGGCAGGATGGCAGCAAGGGGATGGGGCAGAGCGGGACCTGGGTCGGAGGTCAGCCGGAGATCCAGGTACTGGAGCAGCTGAACTGACTCCCAGGGACCAGGGAGGCCTCCCAGCCAGTGTGTGTCTGGGTGCGGCGGGGCGACCCTCTGGTGGGGACAGTGGACCCGAGCATGGCGGTTGTGGGCGTGGTGCCGAGGGGGTCACAGATGACTGGAGTCCCAGTTGGGGGCTGTCCACACACACGTGCGAGCCAGGGCTCTGGGGGGTCCTCAGAGGAGTGACTGCGGGTCCAGCCCCCCTGCATCTCCCTGGCTGTGGAGCTCCACCCCTTTGTTGGTTCCTGCAAGAAGTCCACCTACACCATGCCTTTTGCAGGTTTTAGTTGAATTTGGGCAGATCCCAGGGAAACCCCAAACCACACAACACTGAGACATGGGCCACCACCCACAGGATTTCACTGCCTCTCTCCCTGCTTCTCTCCTGCTCCCCTGCCCTCTCTCCCCTTTTTTTCCCCTCCCCCTTCCTCTACCCCTTCTCTTCTGAACAACAAAAAGTCTCTCCTTTCTATCCAAGGAGAATTTTAGGGTTGGCCCCTTGTTTCTTCAGCAAGCTCTTGGTGTCTTAAACCCTACTAAACATCATACTAAAGTCCTTTTACTGTCAACCAATACAGAAATCTCTCCAAAGCCCCTCCAGTGAAAAAAAAATTCTCCGTCTCATTCTTACACCAGAAAACAAAGTTATTCACATTGACCTTAAGTCTGTAAGTAGGAATCTTACTATGCCTTCTTTATTTTAGGCAGCCATTAGCCCTTATGGTGTCTTTTTGTCCTTTTTGAAAAAAGAGTTAAATGAAGAGGTTAATACTGGAAATAAGCCTAAGTTAAACAGAAAGCTTTCCTTGAGTGAGTGATATAGCAAGTTGGAAACCAACTGTACAGAGATTGTGTTATGTCTACAGCTTTTATTAAGTGTAAAAATATAGCTTGTAATTTAAAGTGATCTTCACGCATCTTGTGTAAAAACTTGTGAAATATGCATGTATTGAAAATAATTTTATCATGCTTTTTACTTAAATTGTTTTGCTACTTATACTGTTTGTGTGTGTGTGTGTGTGTGTGTGAGGGGAGACACTTTATTTGCAAAAACTTGATTAGTATTGTATCACATTATTTTCATTATATTATACTTTTATCAAAGCAAAACTTTATTGATACCTTATAATTTTATTAGTTACATATAACATTTTTACTTCTATATATTACTTCTCTGTGTTGTAATCTATCTTTTCTATGTAGGAATCACTAGTGATTTTTATTTGAGTAAAGTTAATCCTAATTCGTGCTAATGATTATTTGCTTGTGATATGATTTCAGAAAGTTAGTAATGGACAGAATCTGAAATATCACCTGGAGTCTGCCATACTCCAGGCATGAACCATACTTGCTATTTCATATATAGTACATCTATTTCATAGAAAAGCCATAGAGTCATAATTTAAAATTTAAAGTTAGAAAATTGATCTTAAGACCAGTTTTATTTTTTCCCCTTTCAAGCTTAATGATCTCAAGGGTCTTCTGAAAGAGATTGCCAATAAAATCAAATAAAACTGCATGGACTCTAATGGAGAAAAATCTAATTCTAGCAAGGTAAGTAATTTTAATAGCTTTTTTTTTTTGCTCTGAAAATTTACGTATTTTAAGACTAATTAAAAAATCATGATATTTTCTCAGTTACTTTCACATATGATCAGATTTGAAAATAAGGCATGGTGTAAAAAATTCGAACAATATAGGTATATAGAAAAGAACAAGTAGAAGCCGCCCTCACATTACTTTCCCTGTCTGCTCTCCTGCCTGAGGTTAACACTGCTAGCAGTAGGTTACAGTATCCTTTTGGATCTTAAAAAAAAAAAAACCAAAAAGCTTCCAAACTATACAGCTATTTTGGCATTAACTGAATCAAGGTCACACTATTCTAAGACCTGGTAATTTTTTTTTTCTTACATAACTCTAGATCATGGGTATCTTTACAGATCCATGCCTCAGACATGTACCTCATTCTCGTGATACATCATTTCTGTTTACTGCTATGAGGAATGTACAGATGTATGGGTTCTTTTGGTTAGTTTGTTTTAGATATTTGCTATCATCAAATGCATGTTGATCACATTTTACTACCAGAAATGTTTTAGTAAGGCTTTCAAGGTTTTTAGCAATAGCTCATTTGCACAATAAAAACGTAATTCAGTTAACAGACAAAATTGAAGCCAAGGCTTTGCTCCATATCTTACCATTTGCTTTAATTATGTTTTCCCGTTACCCGTCCAAATGCTGAAACAAAATGTTGTTAGGGACTTGTAAAGCTAGGAGAAAACAGCAGTGAGAGATCCATTTGATTAGAATTTTTTGAGAAAGTGAATGGTAAGGAATGGGAACAATTAAGCCTCCCTCCTTTCCTCCCTTCCCTTTTTGTGTTTACTGACTGCCTTCTAAGTGCTGGCAGTACTGTGTTCAGACCGTGATGAGGCTCAGATGCTGATTTTTGCCTTTGCATAAATCCTCACGCTGCAGAATTTCTATTCACAGGGTGACTGTGTTATAGGGGTAACTGTGTTAGGGTCCTTTCAGTATATCTGGTAGCTCAATACTTTTCCTTGAGTTCTGACGATTATAGATCAGGTTACAAGCCCTCTATCCTGGAAGACTTTGTAAGAGCAAGATTGATGCATATTGCATTTGCATATTTATTTGCATATTTATTTTCTGTGAAGGCAGGTATAGTCTCCCAAGCTGCTCAAGAAAACACACCTTGTATATTTAGGAAGAATGTATTTCAACTCTTCCATCACGGTGTTTCATGAACACAATATTATACTTTAAATTATAATTTGAGTTTTGAAGCATTTATTTTGTTTGATGAATGAACTGAAATATAGGAAAAACAATTAGGAAGAGATAAAACAATTTAAAATGATTTTTAAAACGCTTAGAGGTGTAATAATTAGAAAAGATTCAAAATGAGCTGTACGCATCCATCTCTTAAAGCTCTCATCTTGTCATCTCTCCTTCTTTTTCCAAGTGTTGACTATGAGGAAAATGAGCAGACAGACTGGTTTCTTAGCAACTTGATCTTTGCTTAAACTTAAATTGTTATTACTATATGGAGAGTTCATTAACTGTTGAATGAAGATGAATCGGGAGAAGGACGTTACTTCATGTGCAAGTGGGCATCTTTAGAAACAATGCATTTGGCATGTCCAATTTGTTGGTATACTTTTTACTTCTGGATATAAGATCCATTTTCTTTTTGTGATGTCATCTGTTTGGCATATCCTTAAGAGGTTCACTGAAAATGTAATTTTATAGGCAACCACCTACATGCTGCTAAAATATATATTTTTTTGATTTTTTAAATTGAAGTATGGTTGCTGTACGATATTATATAATATAGGTGTACAGTATGGTGATTTGCAATTTTTAAAGGTTATACTCTATTTATAGTTATTATAAAATATTGGCTATATTCCCTGTGTTGTACAATATATCCTTGTAGCTTATTTTCTACCTAATAGTTTGTACCTTTAATCCCCTACCCCTATGTTGCCCTCCTCCCTTACCTCTCCCCACTGGTACATGTTGCTGAAATATTATTCTTGTACTGTCTCTCTGATACTTCTTTCTCTAGAGGGGTGAGGGTGTCTTTCCTGGGGGTGGAGGCAAAAAAGAGAATGCCAGCCTAAGTGGGTGTGAGCTGGCACCAGTGGAAGTAGGGCAGGAGTGGACATCTGGGGACAGGTCTTTGCCAATTTGCCCATCTGGGCTTTCCATCTCAAATCATCCTTTGATCCAGTAACTTGGGATGGGACGTTTGCGTATATATTTTCTTTTCTCCCACACTAAATTTGAAAGGAAGTAAGAACCAGGGTGAGAGAAAGCGATTTGTTTTCTCATACCCTTATACCTTCCCTGAGAATGGGGGTGGGATGGGGGTGGGGGAGTACTTCCCTGGGGACACGGGAAATTGTTTGATCCCTACATAATAATCCATTGATTCTTGTATTTGCTACAGCTAAATTCTAGTTCATTTCGATAAATTATTGTAGTTCTTAACTTTCTTATCAACTCATCCTTTACTTATCAGAAATCGCTCAGCAACTAAAGCACTTGGAAACTTTCTGGGTCTTTGAGGTGAAGTCTTAACCATTCAACCAGAGTCATTCTGTTCACACTGGCAAACTGGTCAGAACTCACATCTTTAAGAGAGAAAATGGTCTTGTAATTACTTCAATACCAAAAGGCAATCTCTCAATTTTTGGTAGTACATTTGGACCCGTTACCAGTATATTACCAATGTATGTTGAGGCACGTCGTATCCTGAGAATGAAAGTGGGAAATCATTCTTAACACAGGGCTCTTCCTTTGTTTTCACAGGTGGTATCAGACATCTAAATGGAAAAGATTCAAGGGATGCTGCTGAAGTTTTGTTCCCGTCTAAATGAGAATTGTTCAGGCCCCTGGGTGCACAGCGATGGTTTTAATCACCCCAGTGTGCTCAATCTGAGAATAAAATGTGTTCCTGATTTCACACGAAAGATGGATGTAAAGGAAGAACATCTCCTACAACTTGCTTCCCCTGAAGGCTGCCCTTTTACTTTCTGAGTCTCGGTGGCCAGAACCTGCTGTTGATAGTTTAAACTGTACTGTGTCTTCCTGTTTCCTTCTCTCTTCCTCCTTTGACCCATGCATATTAGAGAATATCTCTCCTAGGAACTGGAACCTCGTCATGATTTTCCTCCTGTATTGTTATTTTGTTTATTTCCGATTGATTCTCCATTCTTTCTTTTCTTTTTTTTTTTTTTTTTTTTTGTATAGTGTGACTAATTAACTGGTGTATTGTTAAAAGTCTCCCCAGTCAGGTCAGATTCTAAAAACATGCTGCAGCAAGAAGACTCTGCTTTCTTCAGGAGAAACTATTTTCATTTCTCATTATGCTTTTATTCATTAAAGCAGGTGATAAGACAGCATCTTCCTGTCTCACACTCACCAGGAACTCCACTCGAAGGGAATATCCCCTTCCTAACAATGTGAAAAGGCACCTAAAAATGAAATCTTTAGAGGTGCATCTGATTTTGTTTTCACTGGGTGTTCCTCTTTCTCCTCCTATTTATTATTTTCCTATTAAAAATAATTCGTGGATATTATAGAAAATTCATGGGTATTATAGAAAACACAGACTACATGGAAAAGTAGAAAATATAGTCTCACTACCTAAAGGTAATCACTGCTAACAAGTCAGGTGTTTTTCCAAGTCTGTTTTTTTTCTATGCATGTTTTATTTCTCTTTTAAAATTTTACATAATGTCATCATACCACGTATACAATTTTATATACAATTTTTCAGTTAATAGTTTATCGAAGATGTTTTCTTTTTACTCACTATCTTCTTAAACTTTACATTAACAATTGCATGTTGTTCAGTCTCTAATGATTTCCACTATGTTGGTCATTGAAGGTGGTTTCTCATTGGCCAGTTGGATGAGCATCTTTGTGCCAGAATCTTTTTCCACAGTTGGGAAAATTTCCCATGGCTAGATTCCCAGGAATATGTATTGATTATCAAACTATTTACAAGGCTTTTTCATAAATGTTTAGCAAATAGGAATTATTAACTTGATATAAGATATGAGATACATGAACCTAGAACTCTTAAGATAAAATATTATATTTAATCCTTAGTTTAGGAAGAAACCAATATACTTACTTCAGTATTATAGATGGTGAAGGCATTAGTATAGAATTGGAAAGATTATATTCTTGAACACTTGTAGTCCCAGCTTTGTCTGGAAGTGGTGTTACCTTTGCCCAAAAGAGATGCGCTTGGAAGTACATAAAGTCATTTAAATGTCCATGATTAGTTTTTCCACTTTGAATAGAATATACTCAGTGGCTAAAGAAAATCCTAGAAGGAAGCTGTTAAATGATTATCTAATTAGAAAAACTACAAAAGCATGAACCAAAAAAGCTTTTTCTGTTTTGTCTGGGCAGTAGTTAAAATGACTACTCACAATATTCATGATGTTTGCAGGGAATGAACACAAATAAAAGGTGTCTTTTTACTTAGACCTCGTTAATGGTCTAACAGGGCATCTTATTCAGTAACAGGATTGATCAGTTCATGGTTTTGGATGCTGAAAGTAGATGCGATAAAATTAATGACAAACATTGTCAACGAAAGGAATTTTCAAGTTTTCTCTGTTAGTGAGAGAATTTCACGTTTGTTTCACCATGGCAACTAGAAGAGCTGCCTTTTCTGAAGCCACCAAGAAGAGACTTGTGTTATCTCCATGGTGACTGGAAAAAACAAAGTATATGGCCCTGAACATAAGATTGTGCAGAGAGTGACAACTGTCCTAACCACTGACTTTCAATTCAAGTGGTGAATTTGAATAAAATCAGTAAATTAAATTGAAAACCTACCAGAAGACAAAACTTAGCATAACTATTGGCTGATACCCTTAATTGTACTTGTCCCTACATTCACATTTCCACTGACTGTGTTTTTGTTAGTGTAAGAAATAGGCCATGTGCACATCAGTATCATGAGTAAAAGCAATTCTCCCATTGACGCTGATGACAGGGAACTTGAACAATACTCGGCATTCACTTGTATTGGAGAGGGAACTGCCCAGTGTTTGCAGCTCAGCTTGTCTGGCAGACGTTTTTGCAAGGTGACTCTCCATGATTTTTGTGTAGGCCAATTCATTGTTTTAGGTGTAGCTCATGAAAATAGCACATGTCTTGGATGCACCTCTCATCAAAGGTGCTCTGTCTTGTACCTGGCACTAAAAGTGTCCTGTGCACGTGTACGTCACTGATAACGCTGCAGCTTGGTTTAAATGAGTGGGTTAATGAATTAACCAAGAGGAAATGTCATGGGTTGCCTTTGTCATTCTACTGAGAGTGAAAAAAATACAATTCCTTCCTTCGTCCAGATGCATTTCTATGGGGATTTGATTCCCAGAGTCACGTGAGGTGACTTCGCTAAGCAGATGACTAGAACATTCTGCGCGAATGCAAGCAGAAGAATGTCCCCCGTGGTTCTGGCTCTTGCCAGCCGGGCCAGATTTGGATCCCATGGTTAGGCACCCATCTGTAGCCCAAGGGTCTCCAGCTTCTGTGACTTGGAGCTAGCCCCCTATGTCACCAACCCTCAGACATGCATAGCAGTTTCTGAGATTACAGGGGTCTCCTGTGGCCTCAGGACCTGTCTTGGGGCCAACATGGCGTCTTTTGTCCACAGCCCCGTGTGGTGACGGAGCCTCAGGCCCAGACTGAGGTACATGGTTTCCTTGCTGAAGGCAGGGTCCTCCAAAGCCACCTTGGTTCCAGACAGAACTGGGGAAGTGTGTCTCCCTCCCGCCACCCCTTCCCCTTCTTGGTCCACGTGGGGGACTGAACTGTGTGGTTGTCATGGAGATGGCCTCTGCCCATGGCCTCCGTCTCAAAAGGAAAAGGCTTAGAAGTCGGGCCGTTGGTCGAGCTGGAGCTGGATATCGGAGACAAACGTCCCACTGCCCTTCCCGACCCCCCATCCCATGCACGCCTTTATTCTCCTGAAGATGAGAATCGTGAGGGGAAAAGCAGCCTTCGGTGGCCCACCCCATCCATCCATCAGACCTCAGCAGATGTTTCTGAACCATAGTTCATTTAGGATCAAGCTGGGGCTTTGGGACGGCACGCACACATTTATAGCCTCAATTTTTTACTCAAAGTTTTTTTCCCCCGGCAGAAGTCCTGTTTGACTAGGAGAAATTTCCCTCATTTTTTCATAATGTGCAATGTATTGTCACTAAGTGTCCACTGTGAGCACTTCCTGGGGACCCAGAATAAAATAAGTAAAAAATAAAAATTAAAAAAAATCAAAACGGAGCAGGAGGATCTGCCCTCCACCGTCTTACGATCCATTCGAGGACATCGATTTAAGAAGCAGGAACTTGACGCTACAGACAGCATGCCGAGCGCAAAGGCAGTGGGGTTGCAGGCCCAGGAGAGACCTGCGTGGGTGGAAGGGTTCAAGAGGCACCTGCTTGTGCGGCAGAGGCAGGAGGTTGGCTTCCCCCGAATTCCTCCGTGTCTGTATCAGATAAGTGCCTTGAAAAGTTCCCTGAGGTAGAGAGTGAGGCCCAAGTGTCTAAATCGGGTCACCAATTGATGTGCACACGCAGGGCTGAGGTGTCTGAAGTCGCTCGGGGGAAAACTGAGGCAGATTTATTGAGATGGGACACAGCAAAAAGGTGCAGGCTAGGAGGGGCGTGTTAAGGGGTGTGCAGGGCGTAGTTCTTGGGAGCCCCTCCCTGTGAGGGTACCAATGGTCAGGAAAGAAATATACAAACCAGGAAGCGATCACGGCAGCAGACAGGGCACACGTGGTCATCTAGACTACGGACCACATCATGCCTGGGCGCCACCCTCGGGCTCCTGTCACACTGGACCACAGCAGTATCCTTCCAAGATGTGTCTCCGTCATTGCCCTCATGTCGCCTCATGATTCTCGGCACCGCCTGAGAGCTATCTTCTTGATGCTCCCCACGGAGTATCCTGCGCCCTGCTCATGAGTCTTCGGTGGGTCCCCATTTAATTTCTGCCCAAATCCCAAAAAGAGAGCTTATGACATGGGCAGCCTGCCCCTCATCCGCCTCTGCAGACACGTGATGTGACCTCCCTGCCTTGTCCCCAAACTCCATGTGGCTGTCCTGTTCTGAGCTGAATGCTGTGTCCTTCTCCCAGCCCGCTTCTTACCACTGGCTGCCCAGCATTCTGCATCCCAGGAAAGCCACACTGCTTATGTGGTCCTGCCTTCCCCCTGGATTTTTTCACCTCTTTTGTCATGTGCCTTAATGGGTCTTCTAATGGGTAGCAGTGGAGTGCCACAGTTTGGAAATACAGGACACATTTACCTTGCTGTGAATCCCACAGCTTCACTGCTTGCTGGCTGTGTGACTTTGGGAAGGTTACTTAAACTCTCTGTGCCTCAATTTACTCATCTGTAAAATGACTCCTTCCCCTGAGAGGGGTGGGAGGATTAAGTGAGATAACTGAAGAGGTGCTAAGGGCCTGGCTGGCACTTCCTAGCTGCTCAATGAAGGTTAGCACTCTTTATTGTCACCACTCTTAGCTGCTCCTTTGTTCAAAATCTCTTCCACCTTTCTTTCTGGTGAACTCTTACTCTATCATCAGGGCCCAACTTGGGAATCACCTTCTTCAGAAAGCCTGCCTTGATCCTCCGCTCCCAGAGCAGCTCTGTCCTAAGAGAGCTTCCCAACTCTTCTACCTCCTGGCTGTGCAGAAGATGAGAACATCTGTGGGTCACCTGCGTGCTAGAGAGGGACTTCTCGAGGCCACAGGCCCTGGCCAGCCCCATCCCCCTCCGGCAGCCCCGAGCTGAAGGATGGGCACCTCATTCACTGACCTCCTGCCTGGCCGGGCATCCTGGCCGGGCATCTGTGGTTAACAGTTCCCACCATGCTCTGTTTTGGGTCTCCCTGCCTCCCTCGCTGTGACATTCGGGAGGGAAGGGCTTTGTGTTCCCAGTTTGTTTGGCTCACTGCATTGAGATGATGCCTGGTCTATTGCTGGAGCTCCATCAGGCGCCTGTGTGGTTGGATTGAATTAGTCACCACTCTCCACGTGCCCAGTGGTTTCCTCATTAGTGTTTCTCCTCTTCCCTTCTTGGCTGGTTCAAATATGACTCATCCCCAATTAAGCACCTTCCTGCCCTTTTCTTGCACCCCAGGCAGAGGTCACCAGTCCTTCCCCATGTGAGTTTGGAACCTGATTTATAAACTTGACTGCAGCCCTTGCAGCCTGTCCATAAGGTGTCATGGTCATCGTGTAGGGATCTGTCCTCCCACTGGATTAGAGCTCTTGTAGGACAAACACCAGGTCTTTTTCACCATTTCATTGATTTGTGCACTCAGACACATACACTGTGTGCCTTACCATGCTTGGATATCACCCTAACCCTGTCCCCGGGGATCTTACTGTCTGCAGGGAGTCCTGAGTCTTGGGTGATGACCGGGGCTGTAGTACAGGGGTCCAGGGGGCAGATACGAGGGGTTCCCAACCTAGCTCTGGGGGAGGGGGCAGGAGGAATCCCCAGAACCAGCAAAGCGATAAAGAGGGTTAATGCAGGGCAGGTGGGGCTTGTTTGAGGCAGAGGGAACACATGCAGGAGGGGGAGAGTGGTTGAGAGCATAAACTTGAACCAGCTCGCCCGGGTTCATATCCTGACCCTGGAGTATACTTAGACCCCGACCCACCGATGTTAGCCTTGTACCTGTGGGTCCCTTATTAACTTCCTTTAAGTTCTGAATTCTGTGTTCTCGGCACAATGTTTCACCATGTGGTGATCCTGTGAAATTTGCCCTCACGTGGCAGGAAAGTTTTTGCTGGGGAAAAATGAAAACGAGCAAACACCTCCAGGGAGCCAGCCTCATACAGATAAAGAGGATGCGGGCTTCCTGCAGGGGTGCAGGGGACCCGGTGTAGGGGGAACTAGGGCACGTCCTCAACACCTCCTTCCCACCTTCAACCCCAGGGTGAATTCTTCACACAGAAGAACACTTGTTTTTATTTTAAAAATAAGCAAAAAGGATATGGCTCCCAAATTAAGAGAGTTAGTATAATGTGTACACACACACACATATGTATATGTATATGTATATATATATATACACGTAGTGATGAGGTGGGGGAACAGTGTTTGCAGTAATTTTGTGTGGATGGAAGTGAAACCTCAGTTGCCATTCGCCTTTCTGCTTTTAAGTGAGTACAAAAGAACAAATACGTAGTGTTACAGCCCTGCTGTGACTCAGCTCAACGGAGCTAAATAGCGATGGTCTCTGTCCTTGTTTCCTCCTGCCCTTCATCCTCCCCCCAAGGCTCTTCCAGCCCCTTCCTTCCTCTTTGTCTCCCTACTTTCAGTTCGGCGCTGGCAGATGGCTCTGATGTCTACTTAATTTTTCTCAGAGATGGGTGAAGAATAGAAGCAAGGCTGCCCTTCTAGGCTGATGGAGAGGGCTTTTGCCTCCAATTTCACCTCTCGCATCCCCTGGTTCAACCTCCAGGCACAGACAACCCCCCCGCAAAGTGAAAATCCCCTGGGCGCCCTCGGCTTTGCCTTGAATCTGCTCAGCGGAAGCTGCAGCACTCTCTTATTATTCCAGAAATGGATTTTCTTTCAAGCCCCACTGTCAGTTTCTTTCAGGCAGATCAGGCAATTTATGGATGCTTAAGGAGCCGTGTGCCTTCAGTGACCCAGAACTGAAGACACTCGGGAGTCCTGGCGCTGGCAGCAGCACCCCCGTGGGTTTCCCTAACAGCCCAGCTCCCCCGGGACAGCCCAGCCACAACCAGCACCCTCACTCCCTGCAGGCCTCCCCCCACTCTCTACCCATCAAAGCCCCAGGCTGTGACCCCTGCTGTCCTTGGAGTGTCTGGAAGCAAGAGACTCGCATTCCAAGTGAGAGATGTTTCCAGATCAGGAGAATAATCTCCTCCCACTCCTGAGAGCACGCTGTGTTCCAGCTCCAGGATCCTGGGCTGTGTCCCTTCTTCATGAGCTTTCCTCTTTGGATCCTTCTGAAATGAAGTGACACAATTTCTCCCCCGATTAAAAAGAGAGCCTTTCGTATTTAGACTTGAGGTGCATTTGACTTGGATGCAAGCATTTTTGAGTTCAGAGAAAGGAGATAAATTCACTTGCATAAGCACTCACTGCCTCTGTATCCAGAGTGCTCAGATTAATTATCAAAGAATGTGGACACCGCGGCTGAGATGCAGCCCTTAAACTTGCCTGCGCTTCGGTCTCCTTATTAGAAAAAGGAGAAGTTGAGCTAAACCCTTACCCAGGTTCTCCCCTCTCTGAAACACCAGCATTTGCTGCTCCCTGGACAGGTGAGCAGAGCTCGGCTTTGGCCAGAACACTGATGAGCTTTCTCTTCTTGGTCATTCCGATTGCTTCGAACTGATTTCTGTAAGTGTGACAGGGACGAGAGGATGGAGATGAAATGTGGAGTGCTGGCAGTGTTCTTCCCTCTCACCATCCGCCCAGCCTTCAGAGGGTTCCTCAGGGACCCTCACATCACGCCTCCTGTGGGAGTGACCCGGGGGATGGGAAGATGAGGGGGCAGACACCAGGCAGGCCAGAAGAAGGGAGGAGGGAGGCTTGGATGTGAGAGAGCGTTTATGGAGTGTGGAGGGACTTTGGGTCCTGGCCAGCGAGTGTGTGCATGCGTGTGTGCATGTGTATGGGTGTGCGTGTGCATGCACATGTGTGCGTGTGCATGTATGCAGTGCATGTATATGGGTGTGCATGTGTACGTGAGCATGTGTGTGCATGTGCATGGGTGTGGGTGTGCATGTGCATGTGTATGGGAGTGCGTGTGCATGTGTGCATATGCATGTGTGTGCGCATGTGTGCATGCACACATGTGTTCGTGTGTATGGGTGTGCGTGTGCGGGTGTGCATGTGCATGTGCGGGTGTGCGGGTGTGCATGTGCATGTGTGCATGTGTATGGGTGTGCGTGTGCATGTGTATGGGTGTTCATGTGCATATGTGCGTGTGCATATGTGTGCACGCACATACAAACCATCTGGAGCCCTCCTTGTTTTCCTCCGTCCCACCACTCTCTGCAGTGGCCACCTCAGACCACCGTGAAACCTCCGGCTCCCCCTCTACCTCCATCCCCTTCTTTGCTCTTGGCAAACAGCCTGACTTCCTACTCCCCCCACCCTCACTCCCATGGGCGCTCACTCAGCCCCCTCTTCCAGATTTGCAGACACCCCCGCCCACCGGGCCGGCTTTTCTCCTTCCTTCCCACTGCGCTTTTTCTTTTCCAAGTCATTCCTTCCTCCTGCGCTTTGGACTCCATCCCCCGTGCTTCTCAGGAACCTTCTAGGATTGGTTACTCCTCCTCCTCACTTTTCCCTTCTCACTGGAAGTACTTCCACTTGCTTCCACCTTTCCTATCCTCAGAATAGAGCACCCCTGCCCTCCGTCTTCCCCCGGGCCTCCTGTCTTCTCCCTCTCACAGTCTGAAATCTCACAGATGTTCCCGGACTTACAGCATCTGTTTCCCTCCCTCTTGCGCACGGCTGAGCCTCCTCCAGCCGGCCCCACACCCCTCATCTCCCGAGGGTCATCACTGGGCTCCGTGTCTTCCATCCGGCGGCGTTTTCCTGTTTTCCTGTGACGTCTCTTCTCTTGGCTTTCTGGAACCGCAATGTCGGGTTTCTCCCTGCCTCTGTCAGCACCTTCTCAGTGGCCTTTGAAACTTGCCCTGCTCTACTCCTCTCTTCACGTTGACTTTCCTAGGCTCCATCCGCGGCTCTCTCCTCCTGTGCCCGGGTCCCCTCCTTCACACCCACAGCTTCAGCTACCATCCAGATGACGCTGATTCCCAGGTGTACGGCTCCAGCCCGTGTTTCCCACATGAGCTCATACCTGCTCATCCCACTGCCTAGCTAGACTTTCTCCTTACCTTCACTAATGTTTCCTGCGATTGTGCCAGACAGAAATCCTAGCATCACCACTGATGCTCTCTTTCCTCCCAAGTCATAGCCTGTCTTTGTACCCCCTAAGTATCTTGAGTCTAACCATGTCCCTCCTTCTCCACTTAAATCTAACTTTGCCTCACCTTACTACCCGCATCCAAGCCACTGTCTTCTCTGCCTGAACCGCAGTCATAGATTCTGACCCCTCCCGGATCACCTGGTCACCTCCTCGAAATTCTTCTCTGTATCGAGACCAAGGTGATCTCTTCAAAATGAAAACCTGCTCATGTGATGCTCTTGTTCAAAACCCTCAAATAGCTCCCCATTGCTCTTGGGATAATGACCCAGGTTGTTAGCAGAGACTGCAAGGCTAAAGCCTGCTCTGGTCCCAGTTATCTTTCTACAGCATCGTCTGATACACGCTCCCTGAACTCTGACACTATTGAGAGGGAAGAGGGATGCTATTAATGATTAGTCTGTGACAACAAGCGTGAAACAGTCAACAGCCTTGGGAAAACTGTGTGATTTCCCCACTCAGGGCTGACATCCTCCCTCCGGCCCCGGGGCCTTTGCTCGTTCTGTCCCGTCTGCCTGGGAGTCTCTTCCTTGCCTCGTCACACTTTGTAGCTCCCACTATGATATATATATAACTCTGTGATGCCATTGAGCCCTCCTCTGAGGTCTTCGTCACTGTTGCCGTTTTGCATATATTTATGTGATCTTGGATGTACACTTATGTTCCTGGCTGAAACTGTAATCTCCCCGTCGTCAGGAACCGCGTCTGGGTTTGCTCCCTGATGTATATCCAGCAAGCAGCTCAGTGCCTTGCATGTAACTGCTAAATGATGTTCAGTGGGTGAGCGAATGGATAAATCAGGTAATTGCTGGGAGACAGTTACCCATTGGTTTATCTTCTTTCTGCCCCTCCGCCTTTGTTTCTGACTATTCAAGGATTATCGTATGGCAAACAGCCTTGGAGACAGAGATAATGTCTCCCTTCAGAACAAAGGACAGGCACACTAAGTTTAGTAAAGACAATGTCTTCCTCTGGAGAAAAGGGCAGGCAGCCCACAGCCCCTTAGAAAGACTCGGGCTCTCCAAATCAGTGTTCTTCTTCTGTAATGTGATTGACCACATGCGTAGGTATCACCTGGTTCTTTTCATGTTGTCTTGTGGGAATTGGGGCTCAGGTAACCAGAGCAAGAAATGCTGATACTTTGGCTACTGCTGTGACTGATGAATCCCTCGTCTCTGACACAGGGGTCTTGGGTCCTCTCCCAGCATCCACGCCAGTCCCATGTTGGGTGAAATCTCAGACTTTTCCCAGGGCTTGACATTAACTAGAGTAATTCTATTTTGTCCTTTCTGTATGTTTCTTGGAGTTCAGTACCAACACGTGAACAAATGAAGCGTGAATGCCTTGAGTACCATCCCTTTATCCCTTTTACACAAACGGCATCCCCGGGTGACACTGTGAAGTCAGCAATGTTTTCCTCTCTTTCTTATATGTTCTCTTTTTCTCCTTCTGGTTTTGTAATTTTTTCCCTCCTAGGTCTTTGGTCGATATTCTCTTCCCTTTCAAGTGGTTAAACTAATTCCTCCTACATTGTTAGACAAATTTTATAGAGGACTCTTAAAGAGGAAACACATTCAAGGTTTAGTAAAGTCTAGAAGAAAAAACCTTGGATTAGAAGTTAGGAGACAACTTTTAGATTCATTCGGGACGAACTAGTTATCCGAAATTGGACAAGTCATAAAACTTGTTTCCTCATCTGAGCTCACTCACCCATTCATTTAACAAATCAGCTACTGAATTATTTGAAATAAATGACAACATTGCTGCCTTTCAGCGGACTCACCCTCTAACGAGGGAGGCAGACAAGAGAACTTAAGATCCTAACACAGTGAAAGATATGATAACAGAGGAAATTCTGGAGAGCCACGGCAGGGCCCAGGGGCTGGGCATGGGCACACGAGTGGTCAGAGTGAGCTGGGGCCTGAGCCAAGTCCCGTTGGCTAAGTGATTGGCCATGAAGAAGGCCAGGAAGGGGGTTTTAGTCAAAGGAAGGAGAAAGTCCTTCCAATTTCTGTTGAGTCTTTTCCTGACTTAACTTGCTTACTAGGCTCTGCCTGTACAAACCTCTTGTGGTGTCTCTAAGGGAGAGTCTTTATCATGTCGAGGGTCACGGCAAGTGCACTTAGTGGACGGCAGTATAAGAACGCTGCGAAGGGCCCAGCTCCACCGCCAGCATAACCCTACTAAATGGGCCTAGGCTTCTTGTCTGTCAAAAGGGGATCCCATTAGGATCCCACACGGGGTGACGGTGGGGATGTGATTGTTCGACACAGTCCTTGGTTCAAGGCAAACATCCAAGTGCCTGCATCAAAATGGGGGCGGGGGGATACTTTGGAAATCATTCTTGTACTTTCTTTTTTGTCTCTTTGAGAACATGACCATTTCCCCAGTTGGCCCAGGATTCCCATCTGCCTGGGGTAAGAGGCGAGATTAGAAACATCTCAGAATCCAGCAGGGAGGCAGAGGGAATTCTTGGTTTCTCCCGTGCGTGATAGGATTAGACAGCAAGAGGTTAGCCCTGGAAGGCAGGACATTGTCTAGAGGTGGAATTACAAATTCTTTATTCTCCTGTTTTGAGTCTTCTCCCACCAACACCTTCCTCACAGTCTTTAGAAGGAAGACAAGGGCGATTCAGGGCATCTGGTGAGAAGGTGCAAGATTGTCATTATTATTTACATCTATGTGAGTCAATAAGAAGAGTTTAACAGGCTCCTTCACCTGGGGTTGGCTGCCCCGCCAGGAACCAGCAGGAACACAGAGGTGTGTTGGCCCCAAAGAGCTCCTTCTCTTCCAATCCTTCAAAGAAGCGTATGCTTAGAACATGACTGTTCTGAAAATATCCATACCTTATCAAGTAGAAACAAAAAAGTAATATTTCTTATTCATTTCAGAGAGGTACAAAGCAATCCCAAGAATTTGGAAGCATCACAGAAGCTTTTAGATAAATCTTTGGAGTGCGTTCAATGGTTGAGCCTGCAAACATGTCCACTGATTTACATTTTTTAAAGGGAAGTGTGTTATTTTAAAATTATCTGGATTCCTTCCATTGTCATAGAAATGGTATTGTGCTTCCAAGGGGTTGGCACAGGGTTAGGTATGGTTAATGGACAGGTAAAATTCTGCAAATCATCATTCAGTGGGGCTTACTGAGTTCTTTAGTTTTCTTTGCTCTTAAGGGGTGCTTATCTGTTGGTTGTGAAAATGGAAACAGACAAAGGATCTGCTCCAGGTCTGAGTACCTGGAGTTGAGTGGCAAAAATGCCAGTAAGGCAAGTCATCGCATTCATCCCTTTTCTGCAGAGGATGACATGTGGAATTGTTGTGCATTTAAAAGATAAAGAGATGATCGCTATTAAATATTTGAGGTATTTCCTCCTAGCCTTGACATTTTAAATTTAATTTCTTTCCTTTTCAAAATAATATTTGACATATTTTAAAAAGCCAGAAAGCTTCACTAGGCTTGTCGTGAAAAATAGCCATCCCTGCCCTACCCCACCCTAAGCACTGAGGCAAACACTTACAAGCCTTTTGCCTATTTGTTCTGCTTTTTTGTTTTCATATTTCTGAATAATTGGCGTATACTGCTATTTCTTAATTCTTGTGACTTCATCTCGTGGAAGATGAGGACTCAGTTCTTTTCTTCCCCGTCCCCACCCTCACCTCCATGCAATAAACACCTCTCTGACCCTCCATCCTTCCAACTGTTCTTGTTCAGTGTGTATGTGATTGTGACCATATAAATATCATTCCCAGCAACACCGCATTTCCTTTTGTGGTTGTCACTGGTGCTCTGTGTCAAATATTGGGGTGACAAATATTTGGGTTTCTACCTTCAGGGTACATGGCAAAACTTTTTTCCTGTTCCCTTGAACTTAGGTGGAATCATGAGACTGGATCTGGTTGATAGCTCCAGAGTGTGAATTGCCCGTGTGAAATTCTCCACGGCTCTCTTTATATTCGTCGTTGCTAACTGCCATTGTTCAAGAAGATGGTTGCTCATCAGACTGGGTCCTTTTGTTACTATGATGAGTAAAGCTCCTTTTCAACCAATACTGAGCATAAGCAAAAGATATTTTACTGTTTTAAGCTACTGTGATTTGGGGGATGTTTGTTACTGCACTGTAACAAAAGTTTTCTTAACGTATACATCTTTCTTGAACAAATGCTTGTTTTCCCTAGAAATAACAGTGCCTCATTTAAAGTTTGCTTAAGTTTCTCTGTACCCATCAGAAATACACTAAAAGTATAAATCTCTTTCTTTGTCAAGGTCTCTTAATTTCTTCTTTTCTTTGGGATTCTCCATTGAAGGGTTGCCTCCAGCCCCCTACACAATGGTCTTCCTGGAGATCCCCTTCATCTCAATACTGTGGAGCATAAAACCCCAGGTTCCTGCAACTCAAGATGGTAAAGATTATTCTTACTACTCCAATATCTATTCTCCTAGTTAATGGATTACATTTCCTAGCCTCCTTTGCAGCAGGTGGGCTCTGTAAATTATTTTTGGCCAAGGAGATGTAAGCCATAATGGATGTGACCTTTAGAAAGTGTTCTTAAAGAGAAGAGGCTCACCCTTTTTTGTCTTTTTCTTCATCATGCTGCATGGAATAGAATGTGATGGCTGGAGCTCCAGCAGCCATTTAAAAAAACTTTTTATTTTATGTTGGAGTATAGCCGATTAACAGTGTTATGATAGTTTCAGGTGCACAGCAAAGGGACTCAGCCATACATGCATGTGTATGTATCCATTCTCCCCCAAACTCCCCCAGCAGCCATATTGGATCATAATGACAAGGGCCTCTTGAAGGAGTCTAGGTCACTAATAATTAATTACAGAGCCACGAAACAAGCACTGGTCTGCGTATTGCCACACTTTTATTTATTTATTAATGTGAGAAATAAACGTCCATCTTATTTAATCTGGCATTAAATTTTGGGGCACATGAGAATGAAGCTGATTCAAACTGATCTTTCCTTTTGCTTAGTTAATTCCCTTGTTCTGGTGAAGCACATCCTCTTAGCCATGGCTTGGTCAAGAAATAGAAGTGATTTTCTATATTCCAGGTACAAAGAGTTTTAATACAATAAAGAAATTGTTAGATCATTACTTCACAACTTTTATATCAAAATTCATTCCAAATGGATTAACTATTTAAATGTAAAAAGAGAAATCATAACACAGGTAAACATTTATGTGATTCTAAGCTGGAGGAAGAACTTCTAAAGATGACACTAGTAGAAACCAAGTTGAGTGGGTTTAAAATAAAAATAAAATCATTTGTAAGATGTAAAACCCTGAAAACAAAATAAAATAATAAATGAAAATGAATAGGAAACTGTGATTAAAACTCAGGGTTGCTGATCAAGGTTCTTTCCTTTCACCAGGATTTCTCAACCTTGGAGCTACTGACATTTTGGACTTGGATTCTCTGTTATGGGGGAATCTGGCCTGTGCCTTGTAGGGTGTCCAGCAGCATCTTTTGCTTCTACCCACTAGATGCCCAGTGACACCCTCTCCTCTAGCTGTTGACAACTGAAAATGTCTCCAGACGTCAAATGTCCTGGAAGACAAACTCACCCCCGGCTGAGAACCATTGCTCTACACCAGTGATTCTTACATTTGAGTGTGCATCAGATTCCCCAGAGGATTTGTGAAACACCGATGGCTTGGTCTTCTCCCTAGGGTTTGTGATATAGTAGGTCTGGGTTGGGGTTTGAGAATTTGCATTTTCAGTAAGTTCCCAGGTGATACTGAAGCTGCTGGTGTGGGGACCACACTTTGAGAACTTCTGATTTCTACTACTTTGCTTGCAAATAAACATGCTGTCCCCTATAAAGTAAAAGTAACAATACTATTCACATTTCCAGAACATGGAAAAGGATGAGTATCAGCCATCCTCTTGACAATGGAGTTCAGGAGTTTAGAAACCAGGCTATTATGAGAAATTAGAAGATAGCTGCAAAATCTGTGGTTTATGAATCAGATGAAGATTTGGTTTATACTTGCTCTAAATTTAGTGATTTTTTTCTCAACTAATATTACTGTAGAGATGAGCAAGATGAAAAGAAACTATCTTAAGAGAAATGATCAAGATGATAGCAATGAACTGTATTACTCTATGATATGGATGTCCACCCATCTTTACTCAACCTTTTCCCAGTTGCTCATTAAGCTTCCTGTGATAAATTTTATATAAATTTCCAGAGGCTGCATAAGAAAAACTATACTCTACTCTTCACTTAGTGACACAGAATTTTATTTTTTAACATCTTTATTGGAGTATAATTGCTTTACATTGTTGTGTTAGTTTCTGCTTTATAACAAAGTGAATCAGCTATATGTATACATATTTCCCCATATCCCCTCCCTCTTGCATCTCTCTTCCACCCTCCCTATCCCACCCCTCTAGGTGGTCACAAAGCACGGAGCTGATCTCCCTGTGCTATGTGACTGCTTCCCACTAGCTATCTATTTTACATTTGGTAGTGTATATATGTCCATGCCACTCTCTCACTTCGTCCCAGCTTATCCTTCCCCCTCCCCATGTCCTCAAGTCCATTCTCTACGTCTATGTCTTTATTCCTGTCCTGCCCCTAGGTTCTTCAGAACGTTTTTTTTTTTTTTAGATTCCATATATATGTGTTAGCATACGGTATTTGTTTTTCTCTTTCTGACTTACTTCACTCTGTATAACAGACTCTAGGTCCATCCACCTCACTACAAATAACTCAATTTCACTTCTTTTTATGGCTGAGTAATATTCCATTGTATATGTGTGCCACATCTTCTTTATCCATCATCTGTCAATGGACACTTAGGTTGCTTTCATGTCCTGGCTATTGTAAATAGTGCTGCAGTGAACATTGTGGGCCATGACTCATTTTGAATTATGGTTTTCTCAGGGTATATGCCCAGTAGTGGGATTGCTGGGTCATACAGTATTCTATTTTTAGTTTTTTAAGGAACCTCCATACTGTTCTCCATAGTGGCTGTATCAATTTACATTCCCACCAACAGTGTAAGAGGGTTCCCTTTCCTCCACACCCTCTCTAGCATTTATTGTATGTAGACCTTTTTGATGATGGCCATTCTGACCAGTGTGAGGTGATACCTCATTGTAGTTTTGACTTGCATTTTTCTAATGATTAGTGATATTGAGCATCCTTTAATGTGTTTGTTGGCAATCTGTATATCTTCTTTGAAGAAATGTCTATTAAAGTCTTCTGCCCATTTTTGGATTGGGTTGTTTGTTTTTTTGATATTGAGCTGCATGAGCTGCTTGTATATTCTGGAGATTGCTTTGTCTGTTGCTTCGTTTGCAAATATTTTCTCCCATTCTGAGGGTTGTCTTTTTGTCTTGTTTATGGTTTCCTTTGCTGTGCAAAAGCTTTTAAGTTTCATTAGGTCCCATTTGTTTATTTTTGTTTTTATTTCCATTTCTTTAGGAGGTGGGTCAAAAAGGATCTTGCTGTGATTTATGTCATGGAGTGTTCTGCCTATGTTTTCCTCTAAGAGTTTGATAGTGTCTGGCCTTACATTTAGGTCTTTAATCCATTTTGAGTTTATTTTTGTGTATGGTGTTAGGGAATGTTCTAATTTCATTCTTTTACACATAGCTGTCCAGTTTTCTCAGCACCACTTATTGAAGAGGCTGCCTTTTCTCCATTGTATATTCTTGCCTCCTTTATTGACGATAAGGTGACCATATGTGCGTGGGTTTATCTCTGGGCTTTCTATCCTGTTCCATTGATCTATATTTCTGTTTTTGTGCCAGTACCATACTGTCTTGATTACTGTAGCTTTGTAGTATAGTCTGAAGTCAGGGAGTCTGATTCCTCCAGCTCCGTTTTTCTTTCACAAGATTGCTTTGGCTATTCGGGGTCTTTTGTGTTTCCATACAGATTGTGCAATTTTTTGTTCTAGTTCTGTGAAAAATGCCATTGGTAGTTGGATAGGGATTGCATTGAATCTGTAGATTGCTTTGGGTATTATAGTCATTTTCACAATGTTGATTCTTCCAATCCAAGAACATGGCATATCTCTCCATCTGTTTGTGTTATCTTTAATTTCTTTCATCAGTGTCTTATAGTTTTCTGCATACAGGTCTTTTGTCTCCCTAGGTAGGTTTATTCCTAGGTATTTTATTCTTTTTGTTGCAGTGGTAAATGGGAGTGTTTCCTTAATTTCTCTTTCAGATTGTTCATCATTAGCATATAGGAATGCAAGAGATTTCTGTGCATTAATTTTGTATCCTGCTACTCTACCAAATTCATTGATTAGCTCTAGTACTTTTCTGGTAGCATCTTTAGGATTCTCTATGTATAGTATTATGTCATCTGCAAACAATGACAGTTTTACTTCTTATTTTCTGATTTGGATTCCTTTTATTTGTTTTTCTTCTCTGATTGCTGTGGCTAAAACTTCCAAAACTATGTTGAATAATAGTGATGAGAGTGGGCAGCCGTGTCTTGTTCCTGATCTTAGTGGAAATGGTTTCAGTTTTTCACCATTGAGAACGATGTTGGCTATGGGTTTGTCGTATATGGCCTTTATTATGTTGAGGTAAGTTCCCTCTGTGCCTACTTTCTGGAGAGTTTTTATGATAAACCGGTGTTGAATTTTGTCAAAAGGTTTTTCTGCATCTATTGAGATGATCATATGGTTTTTACCCTTCAGTTTGTTAATATGGTATATCACATTGATTGATTGGCATTTATTGAAGAATCCTTGCATTGCTGGGATAAACCCCACTTGATCATGGTGTATGATCCTTTTAATGTGCTGCTGGATTCTGTTTGCCAGTATTTTGTTGAGGATTTTCGCATCTATGTTCATCAGTGATATTGGCCTGTAGTATTCTTTTTTTGTGACATCTTTGTCTGATTTTGGTATCAGGGTGATGGTGGCCTCATAGAATGAGTTTGGGAGTGTTCCTCCTTCTGCTATATTTTGGAAGAGTTTGAGAAGGATAAGTGTTCGCTCTTCTCTAAATGTTTGATAGAATTCGCCTGTGAATCCATCTGGTCCTGGGCTTTTGTTTGTTGCAAGGTTTTTAATCAGAGTTTCAATTTCAGTGCTTGTGATTGGTCTGATTATATTTTCTATTTCTTCCTGGCTCAGTCTCGGAAGGTTGTGCTTTTCTAAGAATTTGTCCATTTCTTCCAGGTTGTCCACTTTATTGGCATAGAGTTGTTTGTAGTAACCTCTCATGATCCTTTGTATTTCTGCAGTGTCAGTTGTTACTTCTCCTTTTTCATTTCTAATTCTGTTGATTTGTGTCTTCTTTTTCTTCTTGATGAATCTGGCTAATGGTTTATCAATTTTGTTTATCTTCTCAAAGAACCAGCTTTTAGTTTTATTGATCTTTGCTATCGTTTCCTTCATTTCTTTTTCATTTATTTCTGATCTGGTCTTTATGATCTCTTTCCATCTGCTAACTTTGGGTTTGTTTTGTTCTGCTTTCTCTAATTGCTTTAGGTGTAAGGTTAGGTTGTTTATTTGAGATTTTTCTTGTTTCTTGAGGTAGGATTTTATTGCTATAAACTTCCTTCTTAGAACTGCTTTTGCTGCCTCCCATAGGTTTTGGGTCATCGTGTTTTCATTGTCATTTGTTTCTAGGTATTTTTTGATTTCCTCTTTGATTTCTTCAGTGATCTCTTGGTTATTTAGTAGCATATTGTTTAGCCTCCATGTGTTTGTATTTTTTACAGTTTTTTCCCCTGTAATTGATATCTAGTCTCAGAGCATTGTGGTTGGAAAAGATACTTGATTTCAATTTTCAATTTTCTTAAAATTGAAAATTTCTTAAATTTCAATTTTCTTAAATTTACCAAGGCTTGATCTGTGACCGAAGATATGATCTATCCTGGAGAATGTTCCATGAGCACTTGAGAAGAAAATGTATTCTGTTGTTTTTGGATGGAATGTCCTATAGATATCAATTAAGTCCATCTTGTTTAATGTGTCATTTAAAGCTTGTGCTTCCTTATTTATTTTCATTTTGATTGATCTGTCCATTGGTGAAAGTGAGGTGTTAAAGTCCCCTACTGTTACTGTGTTACTGTCAATTTCCTCTTTTATGGCTGTTAGCATTTGCCTTATGTATTGAGGTGCTCCTATGTTGGGTGCATAAAAATTTACAATTGTTATACCTTCCTCTTGGATCGATCCCTTGATCATTATATAGTGTCCTTCTTTGTCTCTTGTAATAGTCTTTATTTTAAAGTCTATTTTGTTTGATATGAGAATTGTTACTCCAGCTTTCGTTTGATTTCCCTTTGCATGGAGTATCTTTTTCCATCCCCTCACTTTCAGTCTGTATGTGTCCCTAGGTCTGAAGTGGGTCTCTTGTAGACAGTATATATATGGGTCTTGTTTTTGTATCTGTTCAGCCAGTCTATGTCTTTTGGTTGGAGCATTTAATCCATTTACATTTAAGGTAATTATCGATATGTATGTTCTTATTACCATTTTCTTAATTGTTTTGGGTTTGTTATTGTAGGTCTTTTCCTTCTCTTGTGTTTCCTGTCTGGAGAAGTTCCTTTTGTTGTAAAGCTGATTTGGTGGTGCTGAATTCTCTTAACTTTTGCTTATCTGTAAAGGTTTTAATTTCTCTGTCGAATCTGAATGAGATCCTTTTTGGGTAGAGTAACCTTGGTTGTAGGTTTTTCCCTTTTATCACTTTAAATATGTCCTGCCACTCCCTTCTGGTTTGCAGAGTTTCTGCTGAAAGATCAGCTGTTAACCTTATGGGGAGTCCCTTGTATGTTATTTGTTGTTTTCCCCTTGCTGCTTTTAATATTTTTTCTTTATATTTTATTTTTGATAGTTTGATTAATATGTGTCTTGGCATGTTTCTCCTTGGATTTATCCTGTATGGGACTCTGTGCTTCCAGGACTTGATTAACTATTTCCTTTCCCATATTAGGGAAGTTTTCAACTATAATCTCTTCAAATATTTTCTCAGTCCCTTTCTTTTTCTCTTCTCCTTCTGGGACCCCTATAATTCGAATGTCGGTGCATTTAATGTTGTCTCAGAGATCTCTGAGACGGTCCTCAATTCTTTTCATTCTTTTTTCTTTATTCTGCTCTGCGGTAATTATTTCCATTATTTTATCTTCCAGGTCACTTATCCGTTCTTCTGCCTCAGTTGTTCTGCTATTGATTCCTTCTAGAGAATTTTTAATTTCATTTATTGTGTTGTTCATCATTGTTTGTTTGCTCTTTAGTTCTTCTAGGTCCTTGTTAAACGTTCCTTGTATTTTCTCCATTCTGTTTCCAAGATTTTGGATCATCTTTACTATCATTACTCTGAATTCTTTTTCAGGTAGACTGCCTATTTCCTTTTCATTTGTTTGGTCTGCTGGGTTTTTACCTTGCTCCCTCATCTGCTGTGTATTTCTCTGTCTTCTCATTTTGCTTAACTTACTGTGTTTGGGGTCTCCTTTTCACAGGCTGTAGGTTCATAGTTCCCATTGTTTTTGGTGTCTTCCCCCAGTGGGTAAGGTTGGTTCAGTGGGTTGTGTAGGCTTCCTGGTGGATGGAACTGGTGTCTGTGTTGTGGTGGATGAGGCTTGATCTTGTCTTTCTGGTGGGCAGGACCGAGTCCGGTGGTGTGTTTTTGGGTGTCTATAACCTTATTATGCTTTTAGGCAGCCTCTCTGCTAATGGGTGGGGCTGTGTTCCTGTCTTGCTAGTTGTTTGGCATGGGGTGTCCAGCACTGGAGCTTGCTGGTCATTGAGTGGAGCTGGGTCTTAGCTTTGAGACAAAGGTCTCTGAGAGAGCTCTGGCCGATTGTTATTATGTGGGACTGGGAGGTCTCTGGTGGTCCAATGTCCTGAACTTGGCTCTCACACCTCCAAGGCTCAGGCCTGACACCCGGAAGGAGCACCAAGACCCTGTCAGCCACACGGCTTCAAGCTCTCTTTGATCTCTAGAGCAGAATGCTGGCTAAATCCAGTAGACCAAAGTGAGCAAAGCTCTTCCTCTCACTGGACAGATTCCTGGAGTCTCCCTCTCTGAAGTGTTCTGAAGAGCTACTAAAGGAGGTGGGATGACACAGAATTTTTAACACCTTAGCTAAATAATTTTTGTTAGAACAGCAGAAAGCTGCTGGAATTATTGCTATGTACATTTCTGCAGATCGGAAAAAGAATAATGAAAGAAATAATTATGGCTTGAATTTCAATGGTTGGCTTCTATTTATTCTTCTAGGTTTACCAGTCATGACGGAGCTCTGCAGAGGCATTTTTAGTAGTAATCGCTTTTTAGCACTAATCAGTGGCTGTTCTGCATGCCCGGTGTCAATGTTTATTATAACCAAATGAATTTGAGAAATAAAATGGTCTATCCTTGCATCAGCAAGCTACAAGCAAAATCAATAGCCCTGTGCTGGCAACATTATTTTATTGTTGTCTCCTTAATCTCCTATACTCTTTTGCAATTACTTTCATTATTACTGCTCATTTAATGAGACCCTGGAGTTTGGAACCAGATGGTGCGGTTAGTTAAATCTGGAAGACTTTAATGGAATTGAGTTCAAACCAGGTTAAGAGTAACAGAATCACAAATCTTAGTGGTCATCGTCTCATAGGCATTGATTTGTGTACATTTTATGCACCAGAAATCAGTGCAGGCTTCAAACAGAATGACTCAGATTGAGGTTCAGAGAGACCCAGTGTGCTCACTCACTCATTCATTCATTCACTCATTCATTCAACAAATATTTAATCGTGTTCCTATCTGGGTACTGCAGTATGGCATCAGCAAGACAGGCACATTTCCTATCCTATGGAGCTTATAGTCTACTCTAGGAGAAAGAAAATAGCAAACAGACAAGCAAGATTACTCTCCCTTGTGTTAAGTGCTAGGAGGGAAGAAGCAGGGAGTTGAAGTGGGGGGAGAGGAGGTGTGAAGTTCAGGTGGGTGGTCAGGAATCTCCAGGACACCTGTGTGCAAGAAGGAAGGTGGCCCAAGATGAGGCCAGGAGCTGCTGGACCCAGAGATGCTGCATGGGCCAATGGGCATTTAGGCACTGAGATTTTCTGGGGATTTTAAATACACCTTTGTGCCAAGGTGCTGATGAATAAGACTTGTAGGAAGAACACCTTTTGGGTGAGGGCAGTAAATATTGATGATTCAGACAGTATGTAAAGTCAGAAGCATGATTTTAAACCTTTGTGCAGAGGGCAGGGAAAGCAGAGGGAACATTTTGATTAAAAATGCCTTACGTAGTAGCAATAATTAAAATTTTGTATCACTCCACTTCCTGTAAGGCATATCTTTCTTGTTAAATCTACCCAGCATCTCTTCTTCCCTGTCCCCCACCCCCCACCTCCTCCTCCTCCATGTTGGTAACAAGGCCCAACCTGCCTCTGGTGAACATCCCTGCCCCACACCACATCCTTGGTAAATGGCTGCAGTTCTCTCCCAGTGGTTTCCTGTCTGCTCTTTCTTCCTGGCCAGAGTCTCCTTCTCTCCTGTTGGGCTCTTCTGCATCTGTCAGTCAAAGAGACACAAGACCACCAAAGTCAGGAGGACTGAGCAAACTGCCAAAGTCTCCACCGTCTCCCAGAATTCTCATAACAATTTATGCTTCCCTTGTTGGCACTTATATTTGCCTTGTTTAAGCAGGGTGACCTAGATGATTTGTTCATTTTGATGTTCTCTGGACCTCTTGCCTTTTACACAGCAGATACTAAAAAATATTTATTGAATTGAATTCTTACCAGCAGTTGCTGTTTATTGAGCCATTAATTTGCCAAGCTTTCTTCTAAAGGTTTGTTATTTAATTTTTATGTGATGCTTAATTTTATGTGTCAGCTTGGCCATGGTGCCCACATATTTGGTCAAGCATTATTGTGCATGTTCCTGTGATAATTTTTAGTTGAGATTAACTCTTAAATCAGTGGACTCTGAGGAAAGCAGATTGCTCTCCGTATTGTGGGTGGGCCTCACCCAATCAGTTGAAGGTCGGAATAAACACAGACTGATCTCCTCAGCAGGAAGGAATTGTGGCAGTAGGTGGCCTTTGGACTCAAAACTGTAACTCTTCCATGGGTCTCCAGCCTGCCAGCCCACGTTGCAGATTTTGGACTCACCAAGTCTCCACCATTGCATGAGCCAATTCCTTAAAATCAATCTCTCTCTCTCTCTGTGCCTCCCTAATAATACACCTTTACATCTAACCATTTATGCCCATTTTATAGGTGAAGAAGCTGAGGTTCAGAGACATTGAGTACCATGCCCAAGGGTACATGCCTGACAGGTATGGAGCCAGGATTCTGATCCAGGTATTTCTGAGCCCCAGGACAATACAGCTTCTTATGTGTGAATTCAAGGAATGAGAGCACCATGAGTTGCATGTAACACAACCTGTATTTACTATAAAGTGTCTCTTCTTTTTAATGATTCACAAACTACCTTGGGATCTTATAGTGCATGAGACTCATCAATATGCAAATACCTTATCATCCAAGTGAGATACGAAAACGCCCATTAGCAGAGAGGGTTGGTGGACACAGAGGCATGTCACTGTTTTTTATTGCACGTGAACTTGTTTGGCATATTTAAGTCCTGCAGATTAAATTCTCTCCTTTCCAGTCATAATTTCCAGTCTGATCATGAAATAACCACACGATTTTTATGAACAGTCAACTGCAGGATCTTTAGGAACATGAGAGGGAATTAAATAGACAATAATGTAAAATTAACTGTTTTGTTGAAAGTAAGGTTGCATCCCTTCCCTCCAAAAATGAAATGAAAATAAAGAGAAATAGGCAGTCCATGTGGATGAAATTAAAATAGAGAAGAACAAACAGCGCATGTGGAGTCCCCGCCTCTTGATGGCTTTTGCTGCAGGCTAAAGTCCCATGTTGAGGTCCAAACTTCAAAAGTGGCCTCAAACTGTCCCCTTTCCCTAGGAAAAGGCAGCAGTAAATATTGACTGCAGGATCAATTGTCTCTGTTGAAGCCGCAGTCCGCTTCAGTCGGAGAGAGCAAGCCAGGTCACACTTGATAAAGAGCTGCTTTCAGGACGACTGGTCACCCCCAAACACATAGACACAATCTCCCAGGATCGGAACTGAAATTATCCTTCCCAGAATGGAGAAGATGGTGATGAAGGTGTTGATTATGTTTGTCCTTGGAACGAACTACTGGTTCCACTACTGTGCAGGTAAGGAGCTCGGGGACAGGCCACCTTCCCTTGATGATGTGAAGCTGTCCTCATCCATGCATCCTGTCTCACTGTGTCCCCATGTGTTTGTGAGTCCAGGTTTTCCCGTGTATGACTATGACCCGTCTTCCTTGAGGGAAGCTGTCAGCGCCTCCGTGGCAAAAGTGAATTCCCAGTCGCTGAGCCCCTATCTGTTTCGGGCGTTCAGAAGCTCAATTAGAAGAGTAAGTGCCCGGTATGTCTTCTCTAGTCCTCTTTATACTGCTTTCTGGTTTTTTCTTTTGTCCTTTTTTGGGTTACATGTTAAAAATTTTCCAGTGTAAAAAGATAATAGCTACTCATCTCTTTCGCACTCTTTTTTTTTTTTTTTGATAGAGAAAGGATTTAATTATAATTATTGTCGTAAAGCTCTCAAAGCTACTTCGGATGCCTGATTCTTCTTGCATTTTTCTTCCCTCTGGCCTCATTTCCTATTTCCAGATGTTACCCTCTGCACATCCTGCTTCTGGACCCAAAGCCCCCATGGTTCCTTTTGAGATGTTTTATTAAAAACTGCTTGTTTATTAGAAATGAGACTTTTTCAAGTTCAGCAGTTCTGCTCCTAATACTTATAGGAAATAAATTCTGGCTTTGGAGCCAAAGAAATCCACTTTGCTTTGTCAATTCGGTAATAGTCTGTTTCCTGTTAGCTTGGGGAAATGGGGAAAAGATGAATTTTCATGGGCTTCCAATGACTAAGGCCGTGATTGGCAAAGAAAGAAACACAGAATTATCCTTCCAAGGAAATGAGAAACTAGACTGCAGGTCGCTTCCCTCCCGGCTGGGCCCCGGGTGATTTCACTGCCTGCTCATCGGCCCGTGCAAGGGGGGGGGGGAGCAGAGATACCTGCCAGAGAGTTTAGGTTAAGATGGGCGGTGAGGAGCTTCTGCAAAGTTCCTGGTCCTACAAATGAGAACTCGTTGCAGACAGGCCGCCTGGGAACTGCGAACTGTGGAGATGTGGCCAGGGGTCCAGGCAGCGGCTGCTTCCTTGCAGAGGCCAGAAGGCCATTGCTTCCGCTCCACCGTCACGCCCACCTCTCCCATCCCTGCCGGGCATCACCTTAGCGCACACCTGGTTTGTCCCCTCTCCTCCTGTGAAGGGCACACAGCTCATGGCTCCGTAGCTCCAGTCTCCAAATACGGTACATTCATCTTGACCCATCTCCTTCATAAACTAGCTCAGTTTCTTATTTCCAGATTCCCAGGAAATTAATTGAATTGTCCCAGTTGTCTTTTCTAATTGGGTCATTGGTCTCGAAGAGGATGCTTTAGCTAGCCCAGAACCAGGCTGTTGTGGCGAGACTGGGGTCACTTGGCCTGGCTGTCGCGGTGCGGGAGCACGGCGAGATACATGTGGTCAGCTGCCAGGCCGGAGGGCGAGTTCCTTCTGGAGGAGGACTGGACAGAATGAAGAACCCCTCCCTCGTACACTGGCTGTTTGGGCTTCCATCTTTTGCATTTAATGAAATCCACGCGTGGTGTGAGGCAATCGGTGTCCTCTTGCCAAGCTTGCAAATGAGTTTAGATTTATTTGTAATTTAGCTAGTGCTTGCTACAGAAGAAAGTTTGTAGTTAATTAAGTGAATAAGAGCATGAGGACAGGTCCCGAGAGAACCCGTTAAAAGTTAGTAGTTAATTAAGTGAATAAGAGGACAGGTCCCGAGAGAACCCGTTACTGACACCATGGAAATCTGGCCAGTGGAGACGAGCTAGCGTGAGGTATAGTCATCCAGAGAACATTCCAGCATGTGGGCCATCTTGGTATCAGACACCTGAGCCCAGACACACAGGCACCTGCAAAGAAACACATGTATGTATGTGGGCGTGTGATCCTTAGTGAGAACACAGAAAGGAGGTGCCCCTCCACATCCTGTACGCTGCTCTTCTATCTGGAATTCTGCCTATTCTTGTTTCTTTCCAGCTTTTTCTCATTATTCAAATTCATTGGCCAAGTTACATTCACCATGTCCCTTCCATGAAAACTTCCTTTGTTTTCCCAACGGAGGGAAAATCCTCCTACTTTGATCTGTCCTAGTGATACATCTTTCTTCTTAGAAGTGGTTCACATTTTGCTTTATTGCATGCGTTAGTCATGCCTTCTATAAGCGCCCTAAAGATGGCCCCAAATATGCCAATTCCCTTCATAACAGTAGCCATGAGAGATCCACTCAGAGCTAAGCAAAGTCCTCAGGAAAGAGATGAGGGAACAGATCAGATCACTGGCCCTGAGGGTGCAAAACAATTCACAAAATAGTAATACAAATGAGCTCGAAACATTGGGAAAAATATGTCACTTCTCCGACAGCCAACAAAATCAGAATGAAAATAACCAGGGAATAGGTGAAAGGGAAATCTCAAACACTGCTAGAGAAAATGTAATTTGGTAAAATTATCTTTGCAAGCATGCAATTTGTTAAGCATGTTTATAAACACGTTAAACATTAAAAATAGCAAATATTTATAACATTTGATCCAATAGTTTCATTTCTAGGAGTATGTCTGAAGGAAATAAGTGGTTTGGTCATGTTTGTGTATGTGCAGGAGGTTTGGGGGAGAGTTCAGTGGGCTTAGGGAGAGGGGTCTGGCCCCGCTACTTTATCCCTGAGTTTGCTTCATAAGCCCAGTGGTTCTCGACCCCGCTGCACATCAATATCATCTGGGAGATTGAAATACTCCTGATGTCCAGGCAGAATGGTGACAAATTAAATCCCAACCCCTGAGGGTGGGGCTCATATTCTTACATGTTTCCTGGTCATTCTAAAGTGTAGTCAGGGTTAAGGACCACTGGGTTTTACCAGGGACTTGGATCAAATACTCTTGCAATTGATTGGAAGTAACTTAACTCTTGGGCTCCAAGTTTAAAAAGGATGGGAAAGCATGGGGAAATGTGACTTCAGCCACGATGATTTCCTTGTTCCAACATTGACACTAGGCACACACAGACTGTTCCCTCAATGTACACAAGCAGAGAAAGGAAAGGTGGACGCAGGCCCTGTGTTGGGGGTGAGGAACAGAGAGGCCGGACCAGGCTGTGCTCCCATGGAGCTCAGATACCACTGCAGAGAGAGAGGGGAGGGAGAGGAGGGGAGGGGATGAAGGGAGAATGGGGTGCAAATTATATAAAAAAGTGAAAGTAGTCTCAGAGAGTGGAGAGTCCTGTGGAGAAAATAAAACAGGATGATGGATGGGCCTGGGCCTGGGCTGGGGTAGCTGTCAGATGGGACAGAAGTCTCCAGAGAGGAGCCATATTTGAGCTAAGACTCACTCAGTGACGAGAACCTTCAGCCGCGGGAAGACCTCCTGCAGGGGGTAGTTGGGGGGAGGTTTTAAATAAAGTGCAAGAAGACCTTCTAAGATCTCTGCAGCTGTTGTGTGGAGTGGATGCCAGGAGGAAGTCCAGACAGCAACTGTGGGAAGCAGATGGTGACCAATGGCAACTGAGCCTCTTAGTGTGGGGAGAGTGAGCAGTAGATGGATTCTGGGACATTTGGGGCAAAGCCACGGAAGCGTTGGGATTCTTTATGTGTCTATGCCCATTTCTGTCCATTTTTACTTTTCCTCTTCTTTGCACGTTTTGCTTTTTGGCTTTCTACGTTATGCTAGGCAGCTATACCTGAGCTTTACTTTTTGTCCAATCATAAGGGCTTAGTTTGAAAAACCTAAATGATCACTGTGTTAGTCAGGCTTCTCCAGAGAAGCAGAGAAGAGAGAGGGACAGAGACAGAGACAGGGAGAGATTGATTTTAAAGAATTGGCCCACACTATTGTGGAGGCTTGGTAAAGCCAAAATCTGCAGGGTGGGCCAGCAGGCTGGAGACCCAGGGAAAAACTGACATTGCAGTTCAAGTCTGAAGGCCGTCTGTTGGCAGAATTGCTTCCTGCTGAGAAAAAGGTCAGTCTTTGTTCTAGTCTGACCTTCAACTGATTGGATGAGGCCCACCCACACGAAGGAGGGTAATCTGCTTTCCTCAAAGTCCATCACTTTAACCTCATCCAAACACATCTTCACAGAAACATCCAGATCAATGTTTGACCACAGATCTGGACACTGTGGCCCAGCTAAATTGACACATAACATTAAACATTGTACTCTCCAAAAGGAATTGTTATGGGTTTTTTTATGGCTTGTATATTTTTTTTTCTTTTTGAAATAAAAAAATCAAAATATACTCATTATAAAGAGTCACAGGATACAAGAAAGAGAAAACCAAAAGTAACATTCATTATCCAGCCCTCTGAGACACCCACTACAAACATGTGGCAGGATGTCTTTTTGGATTTTTTCTCTTCATATGTGGGTATAAAATATATTTTTTTAAAAAAACAGGACCACACTGTAACACCGATTGTAAAGGACCATGATTTATTTCAGCCATAACGCTGGGTTTGGGATTTTCTCCAGTTGATTCCTTATGGTTGAGTATTTGGATTGTCCTACCTTTTTCAAAGAACACAGAGCAGAAATTCACTGGCTGAAAGTGAATTCAAATGAAAAAGCAGAGCTATTTGACTTTTCTCCATATTCTGGAAACGCTGCTTAAAAGTGCTTAGAGATGCAAAAAGTTTGCAAAATCATCTCGCAGTTAAAATTATCAGTACTCAAACCCCCTGCATTTTCATCTTTTAAACTAAGCTTTTGTCCTGCCAGTTTGCTTTCATCAGGTTGCTTTACGAAATTGTGGAAGCATGATCTGGGTGGCGGGGGGAGAGCCTGCTTGATGAGTTCCAGCTGAAGAGGTTTTAATTTTTTTAAGAGATTCAGATTTAATATCTAATATGTAAAAATGATCAGTAAACAGGGTCATAAACAATGGCAAGGCTGAGTTTTTAATCCTACTTGTTTTTAGAAAACTTGGCTTGTATCAGCACTCCTCATCCTGCGTCAGAAAGAGACACAAAGACGCCCCCTCCCGAGCTTGGAGCTGGCCACTTATTTCCAAAGCAAACTGTCCCGTTACTCCCTACCTGAAAGAGGTCTGTGCTGTCACAGTGCTGTCACCACCTCTCTCCCGACTGGGCAGTAGGTGAATGTGTGGGTTGACTCCAATTTGCCAAAGGATGGGCTCAAGAACTCAAAGGGAAGGAGTTTTGGGAGCCTGGGGTGGGGTCGGGCCGTGGAGCCCACCTCCCTGCTGCCATCTTGCACCTGTCCCCGTGTGCTCTCCTTGTAGCAGCCACGGTGACTCAGATCTTACCTCTTAGAGGCCTCTGAGAACTTCTCATTGCGATGAGAATGAACTCAAAACTCGTTCCCACGGGCTACGAGACCATTAACTATCTGGCACACTCCTTTCCGACTTCAGGGTGTTTGGTTTTCCTCTTGTTCATTTTGCTTCACCACCACTGCTGGGCTTGTTCTGCCCCAGGACATTGGCTCTGCTTTTTCCTCACATGATGGGCTCCTTCCCATCCTTGAAGTCCCAGCTTAAATACGCCTCCCTTGGGAAGATTTCTCAGGCGCCTTGTCTAAACTATCCGCTCTCCATCCCCACTGCCACGTTGCTTTTTTGCTCCTAACCCCATAACCACCTGGAAGGTCCTTGTTCAGTTTTCCGTAGTGTGTTTGCGGTGTGGTGCCCCACCACCCTGCCCCAGGTGGAATCTAAGCTCCGTGGGGTCTTCCCTGCTGTGCTTCGGGTGAAGGACACACAGTGGGCATTTAGTTAAGTCAGGAGATGTCCGTGTCATCAGAACAGCACACCCATCAGGAAGTTTGGAAGGTACCCCCAGTATTCCACCCTTGGTGGAAAGGAGTGGAAAACTGTGTAATCTTGTTCATAGATCCTAACTGATCAACCGGGAAGCTGGGCTGGTTAACACTGTACAGCAGAGATGTACTTGCTAGTTACTTATTTCAGGCATTATTAAGAAAGTATGGAGCATTCTTTTAGGAAAATGACACTTAAAATACTTTGATTTTGCTTTGGAAATAAGTGGCCAGCTCCAAGCTCGGGATGGGGGCGGGTCTTTGTGTCTCTTTCTGACACAGGATGAGGACTGCTGATACAAGCCGAGTTTTCTAAAAACAAGTAGGACTAAAAACTCAGCCTTGCCATTGTTTATGACCCTGTTTATTGATCATTTTTACATATTAGATATTAAATCTGAATCCCATAAATACGTTGACACTTAAAATAAGTTGATCCTTGTTATTTGCGGCAGTTATAGTCCATAAAGACTCTGCGAACGCTGGGTTAGTGAATCCCGAGCCGTTTATCCTGGGGAAATTCAGGGTTAGGTTTCTGAGAGCCTCTGGTCACAGTATTTCGGTTAACTGATCAATATGTGCCCTTGTTTTATGTGTGTTTCCACTTAAAGACTTATTTAATATACATGGTGACTCGTTACCATTGAGCTCACTGCACCAGCGCTATCCCGCAGGCCTGAACAAAGCTCAGCTAACACATGTATTTTCTCCGTCAGGCATATCATAGCCTTCCTGTGCTTAGGAAACTAGACAGCTTGTCAGCACTAGGCCTGGGGGCCAATTTAAACAGCAAAATCACCAAGGAAAAGCACAAAAATGAGAAAACCGTGACACAAAATAGACCATGAAATTGACTTGTGTACGGTCCGCTTGCTGAGACAGAGGCTGAGCGTCGCCTTATCTCACCCCGGTCGGGACCATGTGCATGTGGCGACTCAAGTTCTTTGCCGCCCAGCGTGTCTTCATGAATGGCTGTGAGGGCACCCAGTACTGATTGGGGTAGACGTACATTTTAGCAAGTAGACAGATTTGCAAATACGGAATCTGTAAATCCTGAAGCTTCATCGTAAATGTAAGTCGTCAACAGCAGTGCTTAGCGTGGAGTCAGGACACCCAAGTTCTGGTCCTATTGTCTCAGTAAAGTCTTGTGAGCCGTTGGTAAAGCACTTCTTCCCCTGGTCTTCAGAATGAGGGTGAGGAACTGGGTGATTGCAGTTGAAAGCTTTAGTGGTGGGGTATTCTGTCACTTTTTCTCCTCGTGCAGGGAGACACATTTCTAACGTGTGACCTTCAGAAACACATCTGTGGCAAACTGACGCTTTGTTTTCACGAAGGTCAACATGTTGGATGAGGACAGCTTGACCATGGACATAGAGTTCGGCATCCGAGAGACGACGTGCAGGAGGGGTTCTAGGGAAGACCCCGCCACCTGTGACTTCCAGAGGGGCTACTACGCGGTAAGAGTCGGGGGAAAGGCCACCAGCCCAGAAAACAACGAGAGGGAGCACCTGTCTTCCTACATCACTGGGACCTGATTCAAAGCCACACCGAGGGCTTGGCCACCGCCTGGCTTCTGACACCCTTGGAGGCACCACTAACTGTGTCCATCCTGTCCCCTGGGCAGGGGCAGCGTGACTCAGTAGTCGAGGACCCAAGCTCTGGAGTCCACAGTCCTGAGTAATCCTGGCAAATTATTTAACCCCTGCTGCCTCAGTTTTCTGCTGTTTAAAAATAGGGATAATGATGGTTCCAGGCAAAGTGAATACGAAGAGGCCAATAGCCAAGAAAAATCCCAGAGACATTCCAAATTCTATTTTAAATGAATTCAAAATGCTAGCTGTGTTCCTGGTGCGAGGTGCACTGTTTTATAATTGACTGTTATATAAAATCTGTCTCCTCCACCAGCTTGGGCTCCGTGGGGGTCAGGACCACAGCGTGGTCAGTTTCATTTCCCCAGTGACCAGCACATGGCCCCATGCTTGGTTAACCCCAGGGATGGGAGTCACCCCAAATTCAGTCTCCCAGGCATTCTCGTTCAGATGTACGAGGTCTCAGGGTTTTGTTACTTTCTCATTGTGATGTCTGGGTCGTTACACAGGGATGTCGATCCTGAAAAGAGGACCCGTTGTTTTGTTGTTTCATGAGACTTTTCGCTGTGGCTCTGTTTCACAAAGGTCCCAAACCCAAGTGTCACTAGCATTTGTTTCTAATGAAATCTGAGGCCGAGGGAGAGCAGAGCAGAGTCCTTGGGAAACCTTCCCATTTCTTGTTGTTCAAAAGGGAAACCATTCGAAGGAGCCCACTCAGTGCTCAGGAAGGGAACGTTAGCTTTCCCTCAGGACTTGTAATGTAGCAAAAGCCTAAGAGATATTTAAATCATCATTTGTTTCTGCTTAGGTCTTGAGAAATTTTCATTTTGGAAAAATGAAATGTCTCTGTGAATTTTTCCTTTCTGTCTGCATCATTGTGTCAAGCCCTATGGTGTTGCCTGCATTCTTAGATAGGTCCTAACCATTTTTACCAGCTGCCGGGCATAGAACTCACTGTTTCCCCTTTCCCAGCCGGTGGCTGTTTGCAGAAGCACCGTACGGGTGTCTTCTGAACAGGTGCAGGACGTGTGGGTTCGCTGCCACTGGTCCTCCAGCTCCGAGTCTAACAGCAGTGAAGAGGTAAGTGCAGGGGCTCGGCATCCTTTGGGACAGCACCTACCTCTTAGGGTCTGCGTGGGTCTGTGACAGGCAGGCCGGTGTGATAGAGTAGCTGGAGCGTCACTCAGGTATAGCTTTGCTTACTCAGCTGGCATCTCCCTTTTACACCTACAACCTCATGTTCAATATCCCTTACTTCTTCCAATTCTCTCTCTTTTCCTAAGATTTAGGATGTGAGCTTAAAATAACAATGAGAAAATCTTCAAAGTTTTAGATCTAAGTATGCATCTCACTGCCTCTGTGGTTTAGTGGAATGAAGAGGGGCATTTTTGATACATCAGCGTTCATTTACCAGCTCTGTAACCTAGGTCAGGACATTTAATCTCCATGATCTGAAGCTTCTTCATCTGTTAAATGCCAGTAATAAAGACCACCCGATAGGATGTTGAGAAAACCAAGTAAGTCGATGGACGCGAAAGATCTGGTCCAGAATCTGACACGTAATAGATGCTTGGTAAATGGCAGGACACATCTTTTTTCCTTGAATTGCACTGATATTCACCTGCAATAATACTGTGAAATCAGTAATATATACATTTCTGACTTGGAATTATATTACTTATTTGTCTGTGTATTGACTGCTTTCCTTACTGGAATGTACATCAAATGAGGGCAGGGAATGTTTGTTTTGTCATCTAGGACAATGTTTGATACAGGGTAGATGCTCAGTCAATACTTGAATGAATACAAGAAAAATGAGGAAGAAATTGTCAAGAATATGATATGAGGAGGAAGTTTCTAGACTCTAATTTGGGATAAAAGCATAACTATTACGTTATTTGTTTATTCATAATGGATAATATCTTTGACTGCTACTTAAAAATGTTTCTACCATTATACAGCCAAATCTGTCCAATGACATCTTTCTCTACTTATATTTTTATTAATTTTTTCAAGATTTAAATCTGCAGTGAAAATTACATGAAAAGAGTATACAATTTCAACTTCAAGAATTACACAAAAAAGTAATGTTCCTCTATTATGAACATGCCCAGGTCTTACATATTTTATATGGAAGTCCATTTTAGAATTAGGAAGGAGTGAGAAACTCCTGTTGCAGGGGTGTTTTCACTGTTGGAAGGAGAATTCTGCAAAAATGTTCAGTTGAGCATAAAGTTATTGATCAATGTCGTTCTCACCGGCAACGTTTGAGGGTCAATCCCCAGGAGATTTCTGGATCCAGTCTCCTTGATGCTAGTTCAGGTACCCAGGGCCTCAACTCCAGTGAAGTATCCAGGAAGTGAGATGTGCTTCACAGCTGACACAGTGGCGCACGCCTGGCCAAGCTAACCCAGAAGTGACAGGGACCAAGCATCATGTCACAAGCGTTTTGTGCATATTGATTTTGTGGTTTATATGGGGGAAGCTAGGAGACAGTGGAGAGCAAGAGAAGCACTGCTCTGGCTCTTGTGGGGTTTGTGGATGAGTCTGGGGGTGTCCATTAAGCAGGGGTTACCCTGACTACCAGGCAAGCTTTTGGGAGCATGTAGCAAGAGGATGCAATAGCGTGTGGGGTCAGAGCGAGCTTTCCCCGGGGGGCTGGAGGGTGGGTGACCTCAGGACAAAGGGCACAGGGTGTGGAGGGGAAGGAGGAGGAGATTCCCAGCACAAGGGAGAGCATGACGGAGTTCCCTGATGTGTGAGAGAAGCTAAGCTGATGGGTAGAAATGGACAGAAATCCATCATGACTGGGAGAAAAATATGAGAAGAGAGGCATAAGGGTGGGGCTGGAGAGGACACCAGCCTGGTCAAGGTGGACCTCATGGGTCATGTCAAGGGTCCTTGGCTTGGGGCTATTCAAGGGTTATAAGTAGGGAAGTGACAGAATAGATGAAGAACAGACTGGAACTAGGTAAGAATGGATGGGGGCACTGGGAGGCTGGCAGGGCAGAGAGAGTGCCAAGTAGAGCTAGGAGTTAGTGGTGAATGTCGAGAGAAATGGATGCCTGTTCTCCTATGACCTTTAGCACATTAGAAGTTAATAAGTGGCCCCCTAATTTAACCCCTCTTCCATCTCTGATTTGGAAAGTTGATTCTGATTGTTTGCACAACCCACAAACCTATTGCAACTTTCTAACTGCAGACTGAAGACTACTCACTTTTCTTCCAGTCACAAGTTTTGTAAGAAGACTCTGATACTAAGCTAAGTTAGTCCCGGAAACAAACAAGATTTTAAAATAAACTCCCAGGTTGCTTTGCCTCAAAGATTAGGAGATCATAAAGGATTATGAGCAAAGAAAAAATTCCTTAAATTAAAGGATTCTGCAATTCGAAAGAAAGAGAAGAAAGCAGATGGAGATTTAAAGTAATTCCTGGCAACTCTAAAATAGATTTCTTACATGAAACAGAAGAAAAATTAGACGACAGCTGTTAACCATTTTCAGTGAAATAAATGATGATGCTACAAACATGAAAGACAATTGACTGGAATGGATTTAGACATAGAACAAATAAATCATCGTTGGAAGTAGGGAATAAAAGAAAGAAAACTGAAAAAAAATATCCCAGAGTAATGAACATAAAGGCCACTTGAAAAACATATGTAGATAGTAAAAGAATTTCCAGAGAAAGGAATCTAATGTGAAGAAAGATGGAAGCCATGGAGAATAAGACCAAACATCCTAATTATTACGAAATAGGACTTAGCTCAAATGGAAAATATCTGGTAAGAATACAATGAGAGAAAACGTCTCTAATATAAAAACATTCGGGTTTTCCACTACATAATTTTAGTAAGTATAAATGCTTTTTTCAAATCGAACAAATAAATTTCTAAATTGCTAATATTCTCCTCTCTTAACCAAATAAATGTTTAAATTATGGGCAGTTTTTATTTTTACTTTTTTAATTTTCAAAAAGAAATATGTAGAGAATAAACGATTTCTATACGGCACTTCAGTCAACCACATGATGAAATGCTAACATCTGTAGGATGATGAATGGACTTGATTTTGGACAAATCCTTCTGATTTCAAGTGGATGAGATGAGGTTTGGCTAGAGTTTCAGCCATGAGACCCAAAACAGTGCAAAAGGAGAAACTGAGGAAGAGTGAACAGGAATTCTGAGCTCGGGGGAGGAGAGTTACAGGCATTTCATTTATTTACTCTCTTCCATTTCAAATGACAGAAATTCAACTAGAAGTGGCCTAAGCCAAAATGAGATAATTCCCTGGCTCACATTCCCAGGAAGGAGAGGGAGGAGTTGTCCTCTTGGACAACTCAATCTAGTGACTGTCAACACTATCTGTGCCACATTCATTTTTTTCCTTCTCCGCCCCTCCTCCCCTTACTGCAGATGAGTTTTCTCCTTGTAGCAGAAGGCAAGACTACAAGCTACTCCAGATTCATATCCTCTAAACTTAGGAGGAAACAGAGCATTTCTCTCTAGCTCCAGCTGGAGGTACCTCTTGGTATTATTCCCATTGTCCTGTCTTAGGTCATGTGTCCCTTTTTTTTTTTTTTTTAATAACACTGTTATTGAAATATATTGGGTTGGCCAAAAATTTCGTTCGGGTTTTTCCAATGTTACAGAAAAAGCCGAACGAACTTTTTAGCCAACCCAATAATTCACAGACCATACAATTCACCCTTTTAATGTGTACAGTTCAGTGGTTTTTAGTATATTCATAAGGTTGTACAACTCTCATCACTATCTAAATCATGAACATTTCGTCATCCAGAAAAGAAATCCCAAGACGCCTTACCCTGTTCCTCATTCTCTCCAGCCCTTAGTAACCACTAATCTACTTTCTTTGTCTATAGATTTACCTTTTCCAGCCATTTCATATAAATAGAAACATACAATATGTGTTCTTTTGTGACTGGTTTATATTAGTTAGCATGTTTGGAGGGTCATACATGTTATAGCATGTATCAGTACTTCTTTCATTGTTGAATAATAATCCATTGTATGGATAAACCACATTTAATTTATCCATTCATTAGTTGATCAAAATTGGGGTTGTTTCTACTTTTTTTTTTTTATACATATCTTTTTTTAAAAAAAATTTATTTATTTATTTGGTTGCACTGAGTCTTGGTTGCAGCTGGCGGGCTCCTTAGTTGCGACATGAGAACTCTTAGTTGCCGCATGCAGCATCTAGTTCCCTGAGCAGGGACGCAACCCAGGCCCCCTGCGTTGGGAGCGTGGAGTCTTAACCACTGCGCCACCAGGGAAGTCCCTGTTTCTACTTTTTGACTATTGTAAACAATGATGCTGTGAGCATTCATGTGCAAGTTTTTGTGTGGGCATATATTTTTATTTATCTTGGGTATTTACCTATGAGTGGAATTTCTGGGGCGTAAAGTAACTCTATGTGTAACTTTTTGAGAAACTGCCAAGCTGTTTTCCATAATAGCTGTACCATGTTACATTCCCACCAGCAATGTATGAGGGTTCCAGTTTCTACACATCCTTATCAACACTTATTATTGTCTGTCTTTTTAATTTTAGCCATTCTAGTGGGTGTGAAGTGGTGCATCATTATTGTTTTAATTTGCATTTTCCTAATGAGCAATGATTGACTATTTGTGTATATTCTTTGGAAAAACGTCTACTCAAATGCTTTGTCGGAATTCCCTGGCGGTCCAGTGGTTGGGACTCTGCGATTTCACTGCCACCGAGGGCGTGGGTTTGATCCCTGGTTGGGGAACTAAGATCCTGCAAGCTGTGCAAAGTGGCCAAAAAAGAAGAAAAAAAAAAATTCCTTTGCCAAATTTTAAATTGGGTTATTTGTCTTTTTTTGTTGAGTAGTAAGACTTCTTTATATATTTTGTATATAAGTTCCATATCAGATACACAATTTGCTGATATTTTCTCCCATCTGTGAGTTTTTTTTTTTTACTTTCTTTATGGTGCCCTTTGAAGAACAAAAGTTTTAAAGTTTAATGAAGTCCAATTGATCCATTTTTTTCTTTTGTTGTTTGTGTGATTCTTACATTTAGATCCATGGTCCATATTGATTAAGAAGGGGTCCAGCCTCAGTCTTTTTCATGTGCATACCCAGTTGTCTCAGCACCGTTTATTGAAAAGATTATTCTTTCCCCCACTAAACTGTGCCACCTCCTAGACCAATCACTCTCCCAAAAGCCAGCAGACTAACTGGCTGTTCACGATGGAGAGGGTAACAGGTAGTTGGCCCAGACACCTGGTAGAAAGGTTGTGAGTCAAGCAGCCACCTTACTTTGTGACTATGGGCTTTCAGTGGCTTCATGAAGACTACTCGTGCACACTTCTTTTTTTTTTTAATTGAACACATATGGGGACTTCATAGAGAGAAAACTCACAAATTTGACCTAAACACAGTTGATTTGCAAGTCCATATAACGAGGTTCCGTCTTTCTCGTCCACAACAATTGGGAGTCATTTTGAGTCCAGTGGAAACGTTTTTAGACAATTTAAACTTCATGTAAGTTGCTTTTCCCCACATGTTTTTTTAGACATACATGTTCAATACCATATAAAGTTATTTAATATAATATATTGCCTTATTTCATTACAAATAAATTATATAATACATCTGAGTCTTCCTGATAATATTTGCATATTTTGCAGTGTCCTTCTTTTTTCTCTCTTTCATGTGCTGATATATACTAATGCCTACATTTACTTAGATGGTTTGGGGGGATATCTTGGGATCCTCTACATCAAGAAACAATTATCTGCTTGGTAAGTTGAGATCTGTTCTTTTTAATATACATATATATATATATATATTTTGTGAATCAACTTCATATTGAAGCTCTCTATCAGGGAGTCATTTAAAACTAGAAATATCTGTACATAAGCTTTGAACAATTACAGAAATCACAGAAAATAAACATTTGCTTTTGCTCCTTTCTTAACATTAGGCAATAATGTTACAACTCTTCATTTAGGCAGCTCTATATTTATGCAGAGCCTTTCCATATATGATTCCATTTCATGTCCCAACATCTCTGCCAATTAGGCAGGACAGGTGTTGGTTTTTACCATAAGAGGGTCCCCCAACTAAACATGCTTGTTCCCTCCTGGGTGCATGACCAGTTTTAGGAGCCAGGTATGCAACAATGTGTAGGTGGAAGGATCTGGACTAAACCTCCTCTGACTGGCTGGGGCTGAATTCTGTAATCCTCCAGCCATGAGACCAGAGGTGACCATCCCGTTCAGAATCTTGCTTGGGGGAGGGAGGGCTTTCTTTTTTTCCCTTCATTTGAAGTGGTCTCTCATTTGGGTTAGTGTTCTATGGCTTAGGAAACATTTCTGCCTATTGGCAAAATAGGTAAATAGGAGGATTTTTTCTATTGGAGCTAATGGCAGCAAAACTCTTTGGTGATCTCTCACTGCTTCCTTGCTGGAAAAGCGTATTTGTGGCATCAGTAATAAAATCATAGAACATTCCAGAAGTGGGCAGAGGGGGCCTGCCTTATGACTGTTACTGTGTTACAGGTCTCACTCCTGACAGATCCAGAAGTGAGCCATTTTATGAACGGTCACTTGGTAAGTGGTCCTGTTTTCTTCTGTAGGACACCAAACACATCCTTTTCTGATCAAGCCAGACTCTGCTGAAGCCATGTCATAAGAGATAAACCCCTGAAATGCAAAATATTTTAAGGGAAAATGAAAAAAAAAGAACAGTCCTTCATAAACCAGTTTTGCAAATCATTGAAAAGCTAACTTTGAGGCATCAAAACTCACTTGAAATTTGTCAGGAATCAAAATATCAAATCTAGCTGAGGAAATCAGCACTCACCTGCCTCCTGTCCCAATCTGGAGCATTTTCTGAGAAACCCAAACTCTTTTAAACTTCTCTTTGCCCTCCAACCTCAACTGTACTTTTCAGCAAGCAGACAGAACTAACAGTTATTTAGTTTCTCCCTTTTACGATCAGTTTTCTCATTTAACCTTCATGACAGCACTGTAAACCAGGTGTATTACCTGCTTACACAGAAGAAATGAGTAACAACTCATGTTGTTTGTTGTAGACACAAAATACTACCTCTCTACTAATTGCTTGACAGTTTTCTCCTTCAACTTCACAACCATCTTGAGAGGCAGCACTATGTTCCTTCCCATTTTGTAGATGGGCAAACTGAGGCTTAATGAGTTTCTGTAACTTGTCCACGGCTACACAGCCAATGTAGGACTTTGATCCAGGTAGGGAGGGGCAGAGACAGGACTTAGAGACAGACCTGTCAGACTCTAAAGCCTCTGTTTTTTTCTTGCTGCTTTACAGAAGAGTTGTGAAATTTACCCTCTGATCGGAGTTCTCCATTAAAATGAATAACACAGATATTAATGTTTCATTGAGCTCTTTCATTGAGCTCCTCCTTAGGCTTTTTCCTAACTTATTTGAAATACTAAAGCTTACAGTCTGAGGCTTGCTTAAAAAAAGGCCTGTGTTTAGACCTCCTCCAATGTGCCACTTTGGGAGAAATATAGTTATTCTAACAATGTGACCACTGCTGAGAACATTTTTGAACAATTTTTTTAGGAATTAACTTCTGAGTCTAGGGGTCATTCTTTTGAATCTCTGTAGTGATGGAAAACATGTGCTCTTGGATTTAATTTTGGAAATAAATTCAGTTAATCAGATTAATAACCAACTTGGGTGCATTAGTCATCTATTGCTGTGTGTCAAATTACCACAAAACTTAGCAGCTTAAAACAACAAACATTTATTATCTCACAGTTTCTGACGGTCAGGAACCTGGAAGTAGCCTAGCTGGGTGTTTCTGGCTCAGGGTCTCTAAAACGTTGTAGAGAAGATGTTGACTGTGGCTGTGATCTCATCTGAAGGCTTGGCTGAGACTGAGGGATCCACTTCCAAGGTTACTCACATGGTGGTCGGCAGGCCTCAATTCTTCAGGGGCTATTGGAATGAGGACTTTGGTTTCCTACCATATGGTCCTTTCCACTGGGCTGTCTGAATGTCCTCAAAACATGACAGCTGGCTTCTGCCAGAGAACATGATGAGAGAGAGAGAGAGAGAGAGAGAGAGAGAGAGAGAAAGAGAGAGAGAGGAGAATGAGCAAGCAACAGAGAACCCAAGACAGAAGGCACAGTCTTTTATTACCTAATTTTGAAAGGGATATAGCATCACTTCTGCATAGTTTATTAATCACGCAGACCAACCCTGGTCCGATGTGGGAGGAGAATACCCGAGAGTGTGAATACCAGCAGGCCATCTCTGAGGCTGGCTACCACACTGAGAAAATGTCATTTGGGACAAAAAAAAATATTATATGGATATAAATTAATGCGACTGATCCTTTTTATATTCCTTGGAAGGTAATTCCAGAGCTGAATTCTAAAAACATTTTGGGCATTGGGACCTTCATTGATGCAGAGGTGCAGCCAACTCAGAGACTGCTTTGAACATGACAATTCAATTTAATTCAACAAATGTGTGTGACAAGCCCTGGGCAGATCCCTCAGAGGACTGAAAGATAAATGTGACAGTCCCTGCCCTCGAGGGCTTACGGCAGTGGGTTCAGCTGTCACACTGTGCAGGCGAGAGTGAGGGAGAACTTGATAAGCAAGATGAGGTCATCGTGTTCTTGGGTAGCCTCTTGGCAGGAGGGGCTCTGGGGGTGCTGGTCACAGTCTTTCTCATTAATTTATAGTCACAGAGTCCATGTTGGCTTAGATTTTGATGTGAATGACAGAGCCTGTATATCCCCTTTCTATCTTCAGAGATCATGAGAAGGGGCTTTCCTCCTGGAAATAGAAGGGACCTGAACCTGTGGCCCAGAGCAAGAGTAAACACTGGCTTTGAGTGACAGCCTTGAGGTAAGGGGACACAGCTAAAAACACGTGTATTTAGAAATAGAAGCTACCAGCGGGGGGGGTTGGAGGGTGGGGATGCCTTAAAGCTGCTGCTCCCACACCTCCAACGTCTGTAGTCTGCTCTTCAGCTCCTGTCTGGCCTCTCACCTTTTCTTCTCTCCTCCCAGATACTGATCCTCGACTGTCTCTTCATTCTCGCACCCTCAATCTTTTTCCCGTGGCTTTTGTACGTACTGTGGTTGATGTTATCAAATTTCTCTACTCTAAGAACAAAAAACAAACCACAAACAGAACAGCCCCCTTTCTTTGACCCAGTCTCCCCATCTCAGCAGCTGCCTTCCCTCCCTTCTTCCTTCTCTGCTCAGCGTCTTGACAAAATTGTGGTCTATGACTGCTGCCCCCACCTTCCATTCACTTTTCTGCGTTTTGCAAACTGGATAGTAATCTTTCAGATCTCTAGCATCTAATCTGCCTTCCTTGTCTTGATCAGTCATTTCAATCCTGGTGACCATTTGTCTGGTCTCCTTTGCCCAGTCCTTTCCTTCTTCTATAGATTACTGTCATCTCTTCCACTTGCCTGACTTGATCACTGATGTACAGTTGCTTCCAAATACACATTGCTCACCTTACTCTATCCCGAGATCCAGGCTCTTACATCAACCGCCCACTGGATGCAGTTGCCGTGAGCATCCCTGAGCTCCTGAAGCTCAACTAGCCTCCTGTTCAGCTCCCTGTCTTAATAGAAGACATCACCATCCACTGAATTTTCTCCAGCTCAAAATTTTAGAGTATCATTGGCTCTTCTTTAAAATTTTTATTGAAGTATAGTTAATTTACAATGTTGTGTTAGTTTCAGGTGTACAGCAAAGTGATTCAGTTTATATATATATTCTTTTTTAGATTCTTTCCCATTATAGGTTATTACAATCGTTGGCCCTTCTTTACCCTTCGTCTTCTCCCGACATCCACAGGGGTCCACACATTTTCTCTGGCTTTAGCCCATCATTTCACCACTGTCACCACTGACCTGTTGCCTGAGATCTTGCCTCGGGTCCTGATTCCACACTGTCCACCTTGCACGCTGCCCTCAGGTTTATCTGGGAATGCAGAGGAGACTCTGATCCTTCTCCATTTAACCCCCTAATGCTCACTTCATTTATATAACAAAGCAGAGGCAGACCCTGAGCCAGGAGGAAGAACAGCCTATTTGCCCCAGTGCTGGAGGCTGAGTCCTGGTTTTGCAAACCCACACTGAGCACCACTGCCTCTTGCATATATAAATCCCCAGCTACTAGGGACCAGAGCCAAGGCAGCTCTGTCTTTTTAAAGGCTCCCAAGTACTAAAGGAACATGATGAAAGGCACATTTAAAAGGAATCTTTGGATGTAATTATAGGTATGGATTCAGTGTACATTCATTTTTACATACACACACATGTTAATCATGAAGCTTGGGCTTTCACGGGTTTTACAGTTTACATAACACTGTATGCCTTCAGGATAAAGTCCAAACTCCCTAGCGTGGCCTGCAAAGGCCTTCGTGGTCCGGCCCCTTCCCACTTCTCCAGCCTCATCTCTCCCAAGGCCACCAGCCCTGAAGCTCCTGCAAAACTGAAATACCTGCAGTTCTTCCTGCTCAGACCTCTACCTGGAATGTCTACCTGGCTAATTCCTCCCCCTCACTTACATCTCAGCTCAGTGTTTCTTCCCCAAGGGGTCTCTCCACGTCAGAGACACATCCCTTTGTGGGCCTCCCTAAAGCCCTCATCACAGGGCACTGCAGTGACCTGTTCCCTCTCTGCTCCGTCTGGTTCCACCAGTCCCCCCGAGGCGAGGAGGGAGATTATTTCTGTCACCGGCATCTCCCATGACCCCGCACAGAGCCGGGCACCCTGCAAGCATTCTAGAAGTATTTTTTGAGTGGATGACAGACTCTCACTTTGGGTTCTTGAGCTTCTGTTATCAAAAAATTCAACTAAGCCTAGGATGATAAATTTTTACCCACCGGAATTTGAAAGAGGTCAACTGACATTTTACTAAAATCGAAGGGAAATTTACCAGTGAGGCTGTGTTGGATAAAAGATGCAAATGGTAGGTTTTCTTTTGAATCTATACACACCCTAAAAATAAAAACCAGCTTCAGGCTGAAATCAAGAAAGTACTCATCACAAAGAAGCAGACTCAGCATATTCTTTTTTTATAAACTTAAATCATTTCTTTTTGATTCACAGAACATCCTCAGTGGGAGAAAGTAGAATTCTCAATGGACTGGCTGTATGTTATTTATTAATGATTATATTGGATGGATATATATATATATATATATATATATATATATATGTATATATAAACGTATATATGTATGTATATGTATACACATACATATATCCCAATATAAATTTATGATCTGACTTCTGTAAAGAAATTGATCACTTAAAAAAATGTCTCCTTAAAGGCAGCACAGACTAAAGACCAAGCATTGCGGCCCTGGACTGGACATTGACCTTGATGTCCCAGCTATATCCCTGCCCTCCCATGACCCTCAGCAGGGCTGGTTTCCACACTGTGCTCTGAGTTTCCTAGAATCCTAAGATAAGGCCAGCACAGGGGGTCCAGTGAGGAGGCCAATCCACTGTGTCTGGAATCCGTTTCCAAGCTTTCTCTGCTACTTAGGAGCTGTGAGAGTGACGTAGTCCCTAAACTCTCGGGCTCAGTTCTCCAAAGATTTATGATTCTTATTTTATTTGCTTTTGTCCCTGCTAGACCGTGAGCTCTTTTAGGATGTGTTACCTTGTCATCTTTATTATTTTAGTTTAATAACATGAAAAATATGGTTAATAATATGTCTATACTAAGTTATTAATAACGATATCCGTTGTCTAGTTCCTAATGCTAAAAATAGTGCCTAGACTATAATAAGGGTTCCCTCAGGTTGAAGGGAAGGGATGAACCAATGTGGGAACAAGTTCAGGACACCTCTTTTCAAACTGTGGATGGCATGTTTCCAGTGGGGAGCTTTCTGAAGGCAGAGACTTTGGCTCATCGAGAATCACAGAATCCTCAGAGCTTAGCTCAGTTTCTGCAACAAATTAGGAGCTGAGGAAGTATTTTTGTAATTTAACAACCACTGTTCTAGGATTCTTTCAGATTGCTAGAAAATCATTTAATATGTAGGTGTGGGTAGTGAAAGGGAGTATTTAAACAGAGAGGTCTGAGATTTTTTTTCTTATTTGCTACCCTAAAATAGGAACAGGGGAAAATCAGGTCCCAGCTCTCATGTCGAAAGAGATCTGTTTGAGAGTCTCACACTTTCTTGATCTTTATAGCTGGCCTAGTTCTGACTTTTGCATGACGTAGTGGCCTGAAGACCACAAACCACACTGCCGTCACCCAAAGCACAGCAGCGTGAGTGATACTCTTTCCTTTTTGTGCAATCATCAATTAGTGTGGAATTCCTAGGCTATATGTCCAAGAGCAGCAAAGGAGGCAGTTCTTAGACAGGTCTTTTGTCAATAACTGCATGGTGAAAAGAATCAGTCTCCTGATTTTATCAGTTTGTCCAAAAAATATTCATCGAATCCCCACTTCATGCCTGGCCCTGCACCCATGAAGATCAGAACTCTTAAGGGTGCCTGGGTCTGTGTTTGGACCCTCCACCTACGTTGCCTTATATAAATCTTGCAACCATCTAAGTGAAGTTTTATCACTGTATCTCTGTTTTGTAGATGAGGAAGCTGAGGCCTTGGAGGCCCCTCCTCTCAGAGCTGGTGTTGGATTAGGATTAACTCCCGATGTCTGTCTGTCCCCAAAGCGCCTCTTTTTCTTCCTGGATTACTTGACCTCATGTCAATATCTACACATTTAGAAAATAGCCCAAGAGGGCAAAACCTCAAGGATCATTTGTTTAAGAAACATCTGTCATGTGTTGGGTGAAGGACCTACGGAGTAAAGCACACCTGGAAGGCAAAAACCTGAATTGACTGGCAATGTTGACAGCATACCTACCCGCCAGCGACTACGTAGGAAGGTGACCCTAAAACCTGGGCCTCTTCCGTGAGCCTGTTGAGTGATTTCAATATTCAGAAATGAAGCTTATTAGTCACAACCTCTTGTCATGATCTTCCGTGACAGCCCACCCACTGGGGGAGCCAGACACCCTCCCTCCCTGCCCCCCACGCATAAGACAGACAAGCCCAGCCAGCGCCCGGAGGTGGAAAGCCGGCCGAGTGTGGCTGGATTTTCTCACCCCCTGCTCTGATGCTCCATCGCTGCACGTGCCTACCAACTGCCCCACCAAGCACAGTGCGTTCTCCTTACTTACTGTAGTGATGTTCTATAAAGTTGCTGCAGACGCTGAATCAGCAAATCCTGAACCATTGCTCCTGTGGGAAATACACAGTTAGGTTCCTACCAGCCTTTGGTCACATTTTGTCCCGTAATCAGTATGCTTGTTTTATGTGTGTGTCTGTTGAAAGACGTCTTATTGAATACATACGGTTGATTCATTGACATTGAACTCACAGCCAATGGCACTGTCACTCGTGCCTGAGGGAAGCTCATCTCGTGGATGTATTTTCTCCGCAAGGCACGTCACAGCCTTCTCGCGCTCAGGACGCTAGAGCACTTCAGGACTACACGTGGGGGCCATTTTGAACAGCAAAATCGCCAAGAAAAAGTACAGACATGCAAAAAACATGGCACTAAGTAGACCGCAAGAGGACACTTGTTTACGACATGGGATCAGAGACAGGGGGCAGATGGCCTTGAATGAGCTCGCTTGGGAACGTGGGCAGGTTTCTGTCACTCTGTGAACATCCTAGAATGACTCAGAAGCAGTAGGAGTATTGATTTGGAGGTTACAAGTAAATATGAGCAAGTAGACAAATCTCTGTGAATGATGAGTATCTACTGTACAATGGGCTCCCTACCCTTAGTTTATCCCTAGTTTCTCTGTAATCCCTCTTGTTCCTTTCCATCTGGTCTTTAAGGAAAAGGCCTCTGTACCTGCTGCCTCCACGGCCCCCCTCTCCCTTCTCTCAGGGCACTGGCTCTGCCCTGCTCTGTATCCACCCTTTGTTCCTGCCTGGTCCCTGTCCATCCCTTTCCTGCTGAACCTCGTGGCAGAATTTGATGGTGATGAGAACTCCCTTCTTCCCTGAAATCCTCTGGCCTCTGAGACATGGCCTCCTTGGCCCTCCTCTTGGCCAAGACGTCTCTGCTCTTCATGGATCTCTCTTCTTCCTCCTGCTCCTTGAATGGTGGTGATGGTCACCAGGGCTCTAGCCTTGGCTCTCCCTCCACTCACCGTCCTCCCTCTCCCAGGTCATCCCAGGCACCCCAGGGCTTTGAGGCCCACCTGTCTGGGGACTATGTACACACCGTCCCTCTAACCTGAACTCCAGGCTTGATTAAACAGCACCCGGATGTTCCACAACATCCTCAGAATGGAATTCTTCCATTCGGAACTTACTCTTCCTCCTGTATCCAACTCAGCCTCCAGCTCCCCAGACCGGAAACGGATTTGTCTTGGACCTCCTCCCTACCCTCATCCAGCTGTCACTGTGTCCTGCCTGACCGTCCTTCCTCTGAAATGTTTCTTGGCTCTGACCCTCCTCGCCATGTTTTGGCCTCATCACTCTAGCCTGGGGTGGTCAACATCTTCCTGATGGTCTCAAAAGCCACCTCTGTACTGTCACCAGAGTTATCTTAACATCAGTCCTTACAGGTCAAAGTCCTGATCACCTGGGAGGTGGAATCTAAACTCACTAGTGATTTGGGACACGAGAAATCGGGCACTCCCCGCAATGGTAGGGTCCCTGTCTGTGTCCCTGGTTTCTCTTGGCCTTTGCTTCACATGGAAGACTCACACATCTGACTGTTCCATGGCCCCCAGTCTGGGTCTGACCTTCACTCCCAGGCCCAGTAACCCTGCCTCCCAGCTTGTGCTTGGAGTCTAGCTCACACGTCTTCTGTAGAAACCTTTTTCCTCAAGGTTTCCTGCATGTGGGAATCTAGAATTGCGTTTACCATTCTGTCCTCTGACTGCCTCTGTCTTCTCTACTTGCCTGTGATTTCTGTTTTCTTCTTTTGGAGATTGGGGCTATGCCTTATTAATCTTTATAAGCCCCGGTGGATACTCAGTGCACACATGTTTATTGAATGGATGAATAGACGGATGAATGAGTGAATGAATGAATAGTCCTACCTCCAACCCCAGCCCTCAAAAGACCACAGCTACAGCCAGTCTCTTCTTAAGTGGCTTGATTGATTCCCTCCCTCACAGCCTCCCACCACCAGCACCTCCTTAGACCAGACTGAGTCCAGGACCTGGCTGCAGCCTTTCCTCGGGGACACTCTGACCCTTCCCTTTTTGAGACTTGACCTTCCTTTCTGGGCCTTCATCTCCATTCCTTGGACTCCATTACCTCCTCTTCTCCCTGCAGGTGTCTCTCACCCTTTTCCTTGTTCAAGGAACTGGCTGCTTTGCATAGTTGCTCTAGTCTCTGGTGCCCTCTTGGATTCCTTTTCGAATAGCGCCCAGGAATCCTGGGCCCTGTGCCTCCATAGTAAGAGTGTGAAATGCCACAGGGTCTAATGCTCCCCTTCTTCTTTCTTTTCACAGCAAAATGCATTGGAAGGAATAGAAGGTCCAATGAAGAAAGATACTTTACAAATTGTGTGATTTTTCTTTTGATCAGTTCCAGTCGACAATAAATGGCTTACTTTTCCTCTTTCTTTCATCGCTTGATCTTTTCTTTTTTTTTTAAATAGGAGTAACTCTCACATTTTTAGATGAGAAGCTAATGCCATGAGGAGAGTTCACTCAGTGTGTGTCTCTGCCCACGGGCCTGCTGGCCCCCAAGGAAAGGCAGTGCTGGGCTGAGCTAGCGCAAGGTAGCGGTGCTCAGGGAGGGGACTGGCCGGAACGATACCCATGTACACGCTGACATCACAAATCAGAGTGTTCTGTTGCCAGATACACGACCCGACAGACTCCCGCTTCAGGTCCCATGACTATCACTAGGCAAAGACTGAACCTTGCAGGCTTAGTGTTTGTTTAATCCTATTCTCTGCCTCCAGAATAAAGTGACAGGAATGTGTTAGCCCAAATGTTTGGGAAAGGCTGATGAATTCAGAGACTGGCAAATTACAGAAAGGTAGGTTACTTTATATGCGGTTAATATCTTATTCTGATCGTTAAAGACATCACACCTTAATGAGGTGGATGGAGTTAGAGTCTGTCATACAGAGTGAAGTAAGTCAGAAAGAGAAAAACAAATACAGTATGCTAACACATATATATGGAATCTAAGGAAAAAAAAAAAAAAAGGCCATGAAGAACCTAGTGGCAAGACGGGAATAAAGACACAGACCTACTAGAGAATGGACCTGAGGATATGGGGAGGGGGAAGGGTGAGATGTGACAGGGTGAGAGAGTGTCATGGACATATATACACTACCAAATGTAGAATAGATAGCTAGTGGGAGGCAGCCGCATAGCACAGGGAGATCAGCTCGGTGCTTTGTGACCACCTAGAGGGGTGGGATGGGGAGGGTGGGAGGGAGGGAGATGCAAGAGGGAAGAGATATGGGAACATATGTATGTGTGTAACTGATTCACTTTGTTGTAAGGCAGGGGCTAACACACCATTGTGGAGCAATTATACTTCAATAAAGATGTTTAAAAAAAAAAAAAAAAAGACATCACACCTGTCCTCCATGGATGTTCAGGTAAGGACCAGGGTGCTGGGGGTTGCCGGGCAGGGGAAGGCGCCACGTAGAGATTGTAGGGATAGAAGGGGTTTCACAATATTGATACCAAAACCAGATAAAGACAGCAGAGCAGGAAACCATAGATCACACTCAGTTATGAAGAGGAGGAGGCAAAACTAATACCATTTGCAAAAGCTATGGCTGAATGCATGGAATATTCTAGAATATCAACTGAAAACCTGTTAAAAACAATATGACAGTTGAGTAGGAAGACAACCCCCAAACCTCATACATACTAGTCAATTTTATAAGATATAAGACAAAAGATGTTATAGTAACAATAAAAAGAATAATACCAACAAATACATTTTAAAAGAAATATGCAGAACACACACACAAAACCCTTAAACTCTATTAAAGGACGTAAAAGAAGATTCAGTAAATGGAAACATATCTTATTCTTTTTTTTCTTTTCCATTACAGTTTATTACAAGGTATTGAATATAGTTCCCTGTGCTATACAGCAAATCTTTGTTGTTTATCTATTTTATACATAGTAGTATGCATCTATTAATCCCAAACTCCCAATTTATCCCTCCCCCAGATATATCTTATTCTTATAAAGCAAAACTCGAAAGCCTAAAGATGTCAGTTTTTTTCTAAATTAATCTACAAAGTTGATATAATTATATTTGATTTAAAATGTCAACAGATTTTTTTTTCATAACCTGACAAGCTGATCTTAAAGTCGAAATAAAACAAGTCGATGGGAATAGCCAGGAAAGTTCTGAAAAATATAGAAGATCGATGTGAGGTGTGGTCTAGCCTTGCCAGCATTTATAAGCTGTAGTAAGCAGAGCAATTCACTGAAGGAGTAGGAAGAAAAAGGCAAATTGGAATCAAGGTACAAATGACAAGTAATGACTTAGTGTATTATCCTGACACTTCGTGGAAGCCATGGTAACCGATGTCAGTTCCAGTCTCACTGCGGGGGGACCATGTCTGGGTTTAGGGGTTCTCAGATCCTTCAGTCCTCTCTCTACTGGGTCATCAATTGGGGCCCTTTTCTAAGTAAGCGGCTTGGGGGACAAAAACCTCAATCCCTTGGGTACTTTCTTGGCGATTCCTGCTTTGGCAGAAAGCTCACTTTGCATAGTGGGAAAGTTGGCTCACTGGCTCTTGGCCACAACTGAGACTTCACGAAGGATGGGGGCTGAGTGTGGGACCCACATGCTCTGCTCGCTCAGGCGATGTTGTTCCTGAGAACAAACAAAGTGACCTCGTGTCTGCCCTTTGAATGGTGCAGCCCTGCCCTCAACCGTGGGTGGAGGAATGTGGTCACCACCAGCCTTCCCTCCTAGCTCTGACCTCTTTGGGAACCCTGAACAAGACCAACAGCAGTGAGCCTCTCCATAAAAATACCATTGTGCCACTTCTACACACATTGTGAAACGTATATCAGGTATTTCAGGGTATCTCCACCTCAAGATCTTTAACTTAATCACATCTGCAAAATCCCTTTTACCATGTAAAGTACCATGTTCACAGACTTTAGGGATCAGGACACAGACATGTTTGGGGAGGACATTATTTAGCCTACCCTGCAACCATGGTCAAATTACCGAACAGCTGTCGCCTATTGAACACTGCAGAACAGTCAGGCACTTTACATGTATCCCATCCCTTAATTCTTTTTTTTTTTTTTTTTAAATTACACTATACTAGGTGTGCTTTATTTATTTATTTATGGCTGTGGTGGATCTTCGTTTCTGTGCGAGGGCTCTCTCCAGTTGCGGCAAGCGGGGGCCACTCTTCATCATGGTGTGCGGGCCTCTCACTATCGCCGCCTCTCCTGTTGCGGAACACAGGCTCCAGACGCGCAGGCTCAGCAATTGTGGCTCACGGGCCCACTTGCTCCGCGGCATGTGGGATCCTCCCAGACCAGGGCTCGAACCCGTGTCCCCTACATTGGCAGGCAGACTCTCAACCACTGCGCCACCAGGGAAGCCCTCATCCCTTAATTCTTAAAACAGCCCTATTGGGTAGCTACTGATACTACCCCAGTTTGACTGACTGGGGAAAAGATGGCTTAGAAAAAAACTTCTCTCATGGCTAGTAAGAGGCAAACCTAGGGCTTAAATCCCAGCTTTCTGAATTCTGCACTCCCTTCCCTAAAAAAAATGGAAAAAAGAATTAAATCTTTGGAAAGTCAATCAATGGATTTGAAGTTCTCTTAGTAGATGTGAAACAAAGGGCATCGTCGCCAGACTGTTCTCTTGATGGACCACTCTGGCCGTCAGGGGCTGCCACGCATGCTTCTTACAAAGCCACTGCCAGTGCCCCCTGCATCCCACCTGCTCCTCTGATAAATGTGCATTAAGTGACTCCAGGGGCTGATCTAGGGAGCTTGGTTCTCTGAATCTGCCACAGGGACTCCAGGCGGGAGAGGGCGACGAATTGTTTTACCCCAAAGCATGCTGTTAAACGCTCACACTGTTGCCCGTCTATTTTCTTCTTCCCTAGACCAAAGGTCTGGACTTCTCAGCTGATGAAGTGAGATGAGCAGCTGGGGTTTATTGAAAGTTTTCCTTGCCCAGGACCCTGGCATTCTTTCTTTGGTGTCCAAATAATATTCTCTTTACGATCACTCAACAGAAAATTGGCATCCCTCAAAGCCAAACAAAGCCTACCTTGAAAGAAAAACCAAAATTCATGAACAGATGAGGCATCCAAGCCTTATTTTTCTCTGAACTAGGGTACTGGGGAGGTCATGGCTTGGTGAATAAAGATGAGAAAGGAAAGAAAAACAAGCGACCTCCCCAGGCTCCCGGAGCTGTGGGCACTAGGTGGCAGGATTGGCTCAGCACAACTCTGCGGGCCGGCTTGGTGTTGTCGCCAGGGCCTGGTAACTAGGTCACGGTGAAACTGGGAAATGTGTGTCAGCCTGTAGTCAGAAGCACAGGGGCTGTAGCTGCTGCTTCAGAGGCAGAGCTCAGCGAGGCCCCAGCAGCTGTTGCAGCCTGCCCACTTCTCCCCCTCTCCTCCTCCTCCTTTTTGCTCTGCTTTGTCATAGCGGGTCCCTCTCCTGTGTCCCCTGGCTGGGCCAGGACCTGCTGGGACATCACCCAGTTCAACACCGGTGGCTCAGAGGGCGGGTGTCGTTACTACCTCTCATTCCAAGGCCACTCATTCTCCACTCTAATAGTTAGCTTTTGTGGTAGCAAAACTCACATTCTCAAGGAAGTGTCGTTCGTTGTAAAAGGAAGCTCCACATTAAAACATAAATAAATAAAATTCACGGAAAATCCCACCCATGTACATTTGTCTCTCGAACTCCCTTTAAAATCTCTAAAGAAGGTGTGACACATACATACAATGGAATATTATTCAGCCATAAAAAGAAACAAAACTGAGTTATTTGTAGCGAGGTGGATGGACCTAGAGTCTGTCATACAGAGTGAAGTTAAGTCAGAAAGAGAAAAACAAACACCGTATGCTAACACATATATGGAATCTAAAAAAAAAATGGTTCTGAAGAACCTAGGGACAGGACGGGAATAAAGTCACAGACGTAAAGGATGGACTTGAGGACACGGTGGGGAGGAAGGATAAGCTGGGACGATGTGAGAGAGTGGCATGGACATATACACACTACCAAATGTAAAATAGATAGCTAGTGGGAAGCAGCCGCATAGCACAGGGAGATCAGCTCGGTGCTTTGTGACCACCTAGAGGGGTGGGAGAGGGAGGGTGGGAGGGAGACGCAAGAGGGAGGGGGTATGGGGATATATGTATATGTATAGCTGATTCACTTTGTTGTACAGCAGAAACTAACACAACAATGTAAAGCAATTATACTCCAATAAAGATGTTAAAAAAAAAAAAATCTCTTGTGGAATCTTCCTCTGACCGAGAGTGAGAAGGCTGGCTGTCCCCACTTCCTTTCTCATCACTCTCAGAGCATAACAAGCTCTCTGGTTAATTTTAGTCCTAAAACAGCCTCGTGTCTTTAATGAGGATAATGCCGTGTTACAGGGCATGGATGGGACTCACATACTGATGTACACATATTGGCCTACATCCCATGGCGTAGTCCAAACTCTGAGCCCAGCACCCCATCTTCTCTCCCGGCTGAGCCTGCGGTGGGCAATGGTGCCAGGGCATGGTATTCTGTTCTCATCCTGGCCCTGCAAGCAGAGAGGGGGGACTGGACAATTCTTAGGGGGCTGGGTGGCTTTGTGCGCTGAGACCTGGCATAGGCTAAGGCTGGTTTTGTTCTTCTACTTGGAGCTCTTTGGAAATGCCCTCTGGTCCCTCCCTCCTGGAGTTCCTTGGTCTTGGCCCTGAGCTCCATCTCAAATGGCCCCTGTGACCCCTTGCTCAGCCTTGGGGCACCCTGCAGCACCCGCCACTTCCTTCTCCAGGTTCCTCTGACCCCTCCGTGCAGCCATACTGGACTGAACCAAATGACCCCATGCCGGCTGTCCTGGGTTGAAATAGTGTTCCCCTAAAATACATGTCTACCCAGAACCTCAGAATGTGATTTTATTTGGACACAGGGTCTCTGCAGATGTAAGTAGTTAAGATGAAGTCATACTGGATTAGGATGGGCCCTAATCTTGTGACTGGTGTCCTTATAAGAAGAGAAAACACAGAGATGGAGGGACGACATCCACATGATGACCCAGGCAGAGGTTGGAGTGGTCCCTCTGCTGGCTAAGGAAGTCCATGGATTGCCGAAGCCACCAGGAGCAGGAAGAGAGGATGGACCAGCTTCTCCTTCAGAGTCTCCGGAGAGAACCAGCCCCGCCTCTAGAACTGTGAGAGAATAAATCTCTGTGTGTGAAGCCACCCAGTTTGTGGTACTTTGTTATGGCAGCCCTGAGAAACCAATGCACTGACTTTCCCCCTTAGTCCACATCTGGTCCCAGGAAAAAACCACGAGTTGTGTGCGCCCATCAACCCTGGCGAGCAGTATGACCTCCCACCCCCATGGCAGCCCTCCCCTGCTCCTGCCTTCAAAGACTTTGGTCAGCTCTTCTCTTGCTCTCACCACCTCCTGGGGACAGTTGGACCCCTGTCCACAGTCCACTTCCTCTTTCTTGCTGTGGATTAGACACCTGTCCTCAGTATCACCCAGCTTCATCTTGACCCTCCCCCGGGCTATGGGTTGGGGACTAGCATCCTCTCTCCTCTCCCCCAAGGGTGGGTGCCCACAGCAAGGCCACCATTCTCTCCAAAGAGATCTCTTCACCTGTATCCTCCCCAGAGCCTCTCTCTGATCCTTTACAAATCCGGTCTTGCTAAGAGGCCCAGGTGTTGGGCCACATGTTCCTTCATTCCCTTTGAAGTTGTGAATCTGGGGGTGATTTGGGGCTTTTTTCACACGCATTTTGGTTTCCCAGTCCCGTTCTAACATCCTGTTACAGGTGTGTATATATGTATATATATATATATATATATATATACACACACACACATATGTGTGTATATAAATATGTTATTACATTGTTGACGTGCGACTGTACAAAGTTTATGTACTGCCTTTCTAATTGTAATAGGTGGAATTGGGCTCCACCCCCCCAAAAAAAACATGTCCTCACAGAACCCGTGAATGTGATCTTATTTGGGAAAAGGGTCTTTGCTGATATTATTCATTTAAGGATCTCAAAATGAGATCGCCATGAATTTAGCATGGGTCCTAAATCCAATGGCAGGTGTTCTTATAAGAAGGGGGGAGACAGAAACACACAGAGGAGAAGGTGATGTGAAAAGAGAGGCTGAGATTGGAGTCATGCAGTCCCAAGCCAGCGAACGCCTTGAGCCTCCAGCAGCTGGGAGAGGCAAGGAAGGATTCTCCCCTAGATCCTTGGGTGGGAGCCGGTCCTGCCGACACTTCAGGTGACACCCTGATTTAGGACTCCCAGCCTCTACAAGTGTAGAGGATAAATTTCTGTGGTTTTAAGCCACCCAGTTGGGGTAATTTGTTTTGACAACCTGAGAAAACCAATACTAACTATATTATAAACATTTTTCCATGCTATGAGACATTGTGGTAATTGTTTTTAATGACAGCACACTATTCTGTAGTATAAGGAAGCCAATCAATCCTCTATTGTAAAATATTTAATATTTGAAAATTGAGCTAACTGAATAATAAGGAATTAAATGCACGTGAACATATTTTGAGTATCTGATAATTTCCGTACGAAGGTGTCCTAGGGGTGGAACTACCGGGTCCAAGGATACACCCTTCACTCTGCATGAGCCTGTCTTGCATGAAGCCTGTCATTCAAGGCCTGTAATTTCTGTAAATGTTATTTTATGCTAGTTGGTGCAAGATGTGTAATAAACCCGTGACTCACTTATATAGCAATACTTACAAATGCTGTCCTTGTGGGCATGAAACACAACCTTCTGTAAACCAGGCACAGCCTAGTACTTAGCCTGTCTGGGTCACCCATCTGATTCATTTTAGTCACAATTAGCTCACATCCCTCAATTTTGGCACCAGCTGTACATTAAAATGTGTTTCTTTGTGCCTTTTCTTTTATTGGTCTCAACTCTAAAAGCAAACCCTGAAATATAGCAAATCATCCTTAAGCATCCAGAACAAATGTGGCTTGGGTCAGCTTCCTCCTCAGTCTTTAATACTTAAAAACACTAACATGATAGATGCTGGAAGTAATGTTATCCCAAGAAATCTTTGGGTGTCTTTGTTCTGAGGAAGTCAGCATAGAAAAAAACATCACTGAAAACTATATTTATCTAGACTCAAAGGATTTGGGATTCAACTTGTATTTTGCTGACATCTAATTATTTTTACCTTGGGAATGTTTGTGAGTATCACTTAACCTTGGTGACATATTCTGGACCATGAGGGTAGTGGGCTAAAGAAACTCTAAGATTTCCAAGATTCTATCCTCTTGCTAACGTTTAAATGGCCCATTTGAAGGGCATTTGCACATTCATTTGTAAGTATTGAGGTAGGCGTGTCTGAACCACATGAAGCCTTCCTATGTACATCATTCAAAGATGGTATCTGGAGTCAGAATAACAATCACAAGTCACAAGCATATTAACCCAATGCGACAGTACCAGGAGCTTACCTTATTTGTTCGGCTAAATAAAACATCTGATTTTTATACAAACTACTATCTTGATACACAAGGTTATAATTAGAGACAATAAGATAAATCATGGAATCATTACCCAACTAGTTATGGTGTCTCTTGTAAGCTTGTAAGAGATTGTGGCCTGCCATAAGCTTACAAAAAATATCTATATAATTCTGACTCAGAATCTGAAAATGACTTAAAAAATTGAGTCTAGTAAGAAGCTGGTTAGTACAATCAAATAGGAGATTCATTATTAGTTTGTTATTAACTATTGAATAATACTCCTTGATTCTAAGAGAGAAACATAAACACGTATGCACGTATACACACGTGTACACACAGCACATGAGCACACACAGGCACACACATGCACACACACCAAAAAGTATGAAACAGATGCAGAATAGCATCCCCACCTGCTTCTTCTTGGCACCTTTGTGCCAGTGCCTCTTCTTTGGGAAGAGAGAACAGCACCGTATATCAGGAGGAAAGGCCTGTAGTAGTAAAATTATCATTAAGAAAGATGATATTTCCACATAACACTCCCTTTTTAAAGGAATTCCTCACATATTTTCTTTTTTTATTTATTTAAAAAAAAAATTTCTGGCCATGCCGCATGGCATGTGGGATCTCAGTTCCCTGACCAGGGATCGAACCCACACCCCCTGCATCAGGAGCACAGAGACGTAACCACTGGGCCGCCAGGGAAGTCCCCACATGACACCCTTTTGAAGTTAATGAAAAGCCAGTACACACTGATCCTCAAGTTGCCCACTGTATCCCTAAGAAGACCCAGGGACAATTTACTTAAATTACTTAAATTTGTATTTCGTTAATATTATGTCACCATTTGGGTTTCCTTAATTTTTCTAACTTGGGATTTAAATATTTTTGTTATTTCATAAAAGTTGTTGAGTCTTTAGGGTCAAGTGAAACTTTGGAGAGCATCTGCAGCGGAAGTGTGGAAGTCTTCTATCTCCTCGGAAAACTGGGTCAGTGTGGTCTGAGCCCAGCATGGGACTGGTTCAGAAATGGACATGTGAATCCATGCAGGCCAGGGACAAGCAACCAAGAGTTTGCTGGAGGCTGCTGGACACATTTTCTTGCTTTTTGGGTATAACTTTCTTCAGAATGAAGCTGATGCACGGCAGAGGGCAGAGATGACAGAAGCTGAGATATGGAGCCAGAGCCAGTGGGTTCAACTGAGCCCCAGACCTGCCCTACACCTGCACTTCCAGAGCCGACCCATGCTTCATTGTGTAAGTCACTTGGGGCTGGCTGTTAGGGTTGTGTGATAGGCTATCAAGTTCAGTTCATCTCATTTCAGGCAAGAAACCACAGTCCATTAAGTCATGCCTCAAGTGCTTGCCCACCATCATCAGCTACTTAGAGAAAGACCAGAAACCGGGGCCCAGTCTCCTGATGACAAGCCCACAGCTCTTCCCATCCCATAACCTGTATACACTTGAGCTGACCTTCCATGTGTTTGCCAAGCACACTATGCTTTGGTGGATCGGTGGACCTCTCTGGACTGGGGTCAGGAGGGACGATGGGGTCTTTAATGTTCAGAGAAAATGGATAAAATCAAGGAAGCAATGTTTGCTTGGGAGACCATATCTTGATGACCCAACTTACTGAGATCCTTCCTGATCTTTGCTCAAGTGCCAAGGTGCTTGCCAGGCTGATAACATTTTAGAGCTTTGATATTGACAGGCAAGCTAATTGAGATTCCTATTCCCCAATTAGTCTTGTCTTTTTTTTTTTTTTTTAATTTTATTTATTTTTGGCTGTGTTGGGTCTTCGTTTCTGTGCGAGGACTTTCTCTAGTTGAGGCGAGCGGGGGCCACTCTTCATCGCGGTGCGCGGGCCTTTCACTGTCGCGGCCTCTCTTGTTGTGGAGCACAGGCTTCAGTCGTGCAGGCTCAGTAGTTGTGGCTCACGGGCCTAGCTGCTCCGCGGCATGTGGGATCTTCCCAGACCAGGGCTCGAACCCGTGTCCCCTGCATTGGCAGGCAGATTCTCAACCACTGCGCCACCAGGGAAGCCCCAGTCTTGTCTTTTGATTAGAATATTTCTGCCCCTTGCTGTTGTAATGCTCAGAAAGGGCTTCCAAGATATCCTAAGGATATCTTGCCTGTGTGTTATAGGGAAGAAAAGAAGGAGATAAGAGAAAGCTGTAGTCTGCCCGTCCCCACCATGCCTGGACCTTTTTCTTTGTCCAGAAACAAAGGACGCACTCTTCTTTGTCTTGTTTTGTTGGAACCTGTGATTCCTTCCTCCATAACACACCTTTCTGTTGTTGTTGTACTGGGCATTACATTAAAGGACAAAGGTATTAGATCATGAATCAGACAACTTGGTTTTAACACCTGGAAGTGACCTTGAGCATGTCATTTCAATGTCACTCTGAAAAACTTAGTGTCCCCAGGCCTCCGCTCACTCATCTGAAAATGAAGATAATAACCCCTGCCTAGCACAGTTCCTGCCTGAGCTGCACCCCAGCTCGTTACGGGGATCAGTTAGATTAGCTGGGTGCCTACTAGGTAAGAGGCACATCTTCGGGCGGCCCGGGATGACATACAAATGTAAATTGTGGAGCGTTATGTAAATGTCAGGTCTTGTTACCGTCATAAAAACACTCATCTGGAAACTACGCCACGCATTTTATTTCTTCTTCAACTACTGTCATCTTCCACATCCATAAACTTCCCAGCTCTTCTGTTACTCACATTAGTGGTAAAAACAAAATGGCATCCCTTTCATACCCTGCCACCTTCCTCACTGAGCAATAACCATGTCAACTGGAAATATTATAAAGGGCACTGGAGGAAGCATTTATTCTGCAGTCCTGCATCACTGGGTTTTTAGAGTGTCAGCTAAATATTTACAAGTGATTGATGCCCCTGACAATTCTCACTTTTCATTTTCTATTTAATCAGTCACACGTGGATCAGGAATAACACAAACCTTTACCCTTCATGCAAAGGTTGTGGTCAAAAGAGATTAAGCTGTTTCTGAGTCGTGTAACTCAGAAAATGGCATCATGCTAGTTAAAAGCATCCTTTTGTATGTTAGGGGTTGAATTTAGTCCCCTTCCTCCCACAAAAAAAAAAGATATGTGAGGTCTGAACCCCTAGTACCTCAGAATGTATTCTTGTTTGGCAATAGGGTCATAGCAGGTGTGATTAGTTAAGTTGAGATAAGGTCATACAGGAACAGAGTAGGCCCTAGTCCAGTGTGATTAGTATCCTTGTAAGAAGATGCCCATGTGAAGACAGACACACAGGGAGGAGGCCATGTGACAATGGAGGCCCAGACTGAGTAATGTGGCTTCAAGCCAGGGAACCCCAAGGCTTGCAGCAATTGCCAGAAGGTTGGAGGAGGTAAGGCAGGATGTCCTTACAGGTTTCAGAGAGATCATGGCCCTACTGACACATTGATTTCAGGCTTCCAGCCTCCAGAATTGTAAGAGAATACATTTCTGCCGTTTTAAGCCATCCAGTTTGTGGAACTTTGTTAAGGCAGCCCTAGAAAACTAATACAGTATATAAGAAATTTGGGGAAAGGAGATCTTCCAAATGATGCTGTATGCGTTATCTATTTCTGTGTAACAAATTACCTAAGCTTGAAATAATACATCTTTATTATCTCACAGCTTCTGTGGATCAGGAACCTAAGCGTGGCTTAGCTGGGCTTTCTGCATCACTGTCCCTCACAGCCTGTGCTCAGGGTGTCGGCCAGGGCTGAGGTCTCATCTGAAGGCTCCCTGGGGCAGGATCCATCATAAACTGATGATGTCCTTGGTCCCGGCTGTAGGTGTGTGAAGGCGGCAGGGGGGCTCTCAGGTAAGCTCCTGAGACCAGTGACGCTTATCTCAGGTTCTCAGGAAAGAGAGATAGCCCATCATGATGTAACAAGTTAAGTCTTCAAAGACAGAAGAACAAAGAGTATATTTCTTGATACCAACTGTTACCTCCATTAAGACTACATGTTTGTTATCTTTTTTTGGAGCACATGTATTTTTGGAAATATGTCAAAATAGGTTCAAGGAAAGACTGGAGAAATTAAGCAATCTTATCATTTCCTTTTGTGATATCTTGGGGAAATCAGTGGTGAGATCTCTGTCCTCTCAAATACTGGGATTGTAGGGAAAAGGAAAACAGCAACATACCTGACATTTAGCACAAATTTATGACATGACTGACCCTGTGTTACCTACTCAATTACTTTCCCAGAGGAAGCCTATTAATGCATATATTTATACACACTTTAAAATATCTATTGAGCATCTACTGTATACCAAGTGCTGTGTTTGGCACTGGGAATACAGTAGATAATGAGACAAGTTTTTGGTTGGGCTTTAAATGGCACAAATAATCCAATCCCCTGTACTCAGAGTTCTGAATAGTTTCACTTAGAAACACAAGTATCTACTAGGAATTGAAACTCCTGTTTTGTTACTGAGGGATTGGAAAGACTATCTTTCTACTTGTCCATCAAATTGTAGTGGAGACCCTGGTGAACATTTCTGCCCAGGGCAGCAGCAGACAGGAGAACCTCTGTGGTCTGTGTGCAGGAGAGGGAGGGAAGTGGGAGGGGGAGAGAGAGACAGAGACAGAGACAGAGAGACACAGAGAGAGGGAGTCTTGCTTGAAGTCCTTTCCCTGATACCCTCCAGGAAGCAGGTGAGGCGGGTATGGCCAAGGTGGGTGGATGTTTCAGACTTGGCTCCTGGTTAATAGCTCAGTAGAGCTGTGGGTCTCTGTGGGGCACTTTGGAGGAGAGGACCTTCTGCTTGGTTCATCTACGGGGACATTTCTCTTATCTGAATGGCCTCTCTGTATGGCAGGGCAACATCTAATTACCAAGCATCGTCTCCTCTCCTCTCCTGTGAATGGCCCTCCTCCCCTTTGGAGCCCCAGGTCCCGATCCCATTCCTTAGTGTAAACGAAAGTGGAATCTGGCTGCTCGCCGTTCAAAAGCCAAGAGAGAGGCCAGGTTGGTGGAAAAGAAAGTTTGCTTTGTCTTGCATGCTGGCAACCGGGTGCGGGGGAGAGGGGGGGACCGGGGGGCAGACTCCTGTCCAAAGGGTGACTCACCCCCACTGACAATCAGGGGGCAAGAGCTTTTATAGATGGATGCAGAAACAGCACAGTCAGCTCTGACCATCCTCTTGAAATTAGTCATGCAGTGGTCTGATCGGCGTCATCTTGATTGTTTTAAGTAGTACGGTTAACCTTCAGTGCCAGGGTCAGTTTGTTCCCATATCTTTGAGGCCAGTTCTCGGAATTGTGGCAGCTTATGTCATGGCTACAGTCTGGTCATCATGTAGTTAACTTCTTCCACCTGGTGGGGCTTTCAGTATCTACAAGACGGCTCACAGGATACAGCTCAGAATATTATCTGTAGCCCATGAAGAGGAACTAAAGGTCCTTGACTTTGCTTACTGACTAGACTATTATTATTTGGTCTCCTTCGGCTATTTTCCTTTGTTTCTGCATTTTCTCACTTCCCTGATTAAACTTATTCTTTGGTTAAAGTTTTTCCACAGACAAAGGCAGGCTGAGGGCATGGGGTGGGGTGGGGGGGGAGGACCATAGGGCTCTGCTCCATTTCATTAGCTCAGGATGGCACGTTACTCTAGTCTCATATCTTTGGGACTCCTGTATGTATGAAATTAAATTTGTTTTTCTCCTGTTAATCTGTCTCACGTCAATTTAATTATCAGACTAGCCAAAGAACATAGAAGAAAGGAAGGGAAAACTTTTCCACCTCGATAATAGAAAAGAAAAGTGAACTAGAAGCAGCACAGAAAGAAAGCACTGCCGTTGAAAGCAGAGCAAAGGTTATGGGTGGCAGGATTGAGAAAGATGGGAAAAATGAAACTAATATGAGCCAAGAGTTATAAAAGAATTGGAGAGAAGTGAGAAATGAGCAAGACAGACAAAGGAGATCAAACACACACATAATCGATGTCTCTAAAGAAGGTAACAACATAATGGACAGGAACAATATTTAAAGTTGTAATTCAAGCCCAATTTCCAGAAATAAAGGAAGAAGTGGCTCTTCAGTTTGAAAGGTTACAACATTTGTCCTAGAGGAAAATATTTACATTGGACCATCAATGTGGAGACTCCTCTTGGTAAAGTTACTGAACTTCAGAAAGAAAGAAAAAATCCTTTGGACACATAGACCAAGAGATCAAATGAGCTCTTAGGGGGGAAAATCAGTCACGCTCGGAGCACTCACAGCCTCAATCAGTCCTTGAAATGACAGAGCAAAGTCTACAAAGTCCTAAAGAAAAAACCCATTGACACAAGAATTTTATAGCCTCCTATGCCTTATGTGACAAATAAAGGCAGCAGCAAAGCATCTTTGAACCTGCAAGAGCTTAGAGAATATCATCCCCATGAGTTGCTTTTAAAGAAACTGCTAGATGACATTCAGCTAGTTGAAAGGTCAATGGAAAAAAATACAGGGAAAAGACCACCCGTGAGCGCTGAATTCATTACGCTGTAGGGTTAAGACCAAAGCACTTGGTTACGGGCATTAGAAATGATAGAATCAGTGAAAACCAGCAGACAAAGAAGGGAAATATGTAGCTGGAGAAAGTAAATGAGGGATCTATTCTTCATTACATAACATTTTCTATTTGTTTTTGAATTTTATCCCAGGTGTATTGATTACATATTCAAAAAGTAAATAATGCATTTTAAAAAATAACATGAAAAAGATGGGCCAACGTTTTAGACTTTACTATTCTATCAATTAGAAGCCAGAAGATGAAATAGAGTTTTGTGCCATCTCAACAACCAATGTGGGTGGAGAGAAGCCATCTAACCTCTCACAAAACCAGAAAAAAGGCTGAGAGGGAAAAGCAAAGGAAATGTAGCATCCTGTATGGGGTTTCATGATCAACTGGGTATTTTTCTTGTGGCAAACATTCAAACGACCTTTTTACAAGGACACCATATTACATTGGTGCACAGTTTTGTGGAGGAGGAGGTGCTTGAGAAGCCTTTTCAGATCAAAGTGACTTCTACTGTGGGCTTGTGGTCTTTACCCTGTGAATCTCCTGTGAGCCCCATGGCCGGGGAAGGGGAGCAGAATTTGCCGCCCCAAAATATGCATCTTTGGCATAAGGACTATCTTGAGCTGGTTATTTTTTAAGAAGCAGCAGACACAGAAAAAGCTCTGAAAACCAAGTAGAAATCACGAAACTCTTATCACTGGAGAAGACAAGGACGTACATCTGCAAGACCACCTTACCCTTGTTTACTGTGCTTTTCCTGATAACCTCCTTTTACTGGCTCCCTAACCCCTAGCACCTTCTTTTATCTTTAGCTGGCGATGGTGTGGTGGCTTGGGCCATTTCAGAGAGTTTTACTCAGTTTTCCTGGGTCTCTCTCACGTATACGGGAGGTATATATGTTATTAGACTTCTGTTTGCCTTTCTCCTGTTAACTTGCCTTCTAACTCCAGGGTGGAGAGGCAGTCTTAGCCAAGAACCTAGAAGGGTAGAGGGAAAATTTTTTTTTTTCTCCCACACTGGACTCGCCCATCATTTTCTTTCTTTCTTTTTTTTAAAAACATCTTTATTGGAGTATAATTGCTTTACAATGGTGTGTTAGTTTCTGCTGTATAACAAAGTGAATCAGCTATACATATACATATATCCCCATATCTCCTCCCTCTTGCGTCTCCCTCCCACCCTCCCTATCCCACTCCTCTAGGTGGTCACAAAGCACCGAGCTGATCTCCCTGTGCTGTGCGGCTGCTTCCCACTAGCTATCTATTTTACATTTGGTAGTGCATATATGTCCATGCCACTCTCTCACTTCATCCCAGCTTACCCTTCCCCTTCCCCTTGTCCTCAAGTCCATTCTCTACATCTGTGTCATTTTCTGATGGCTCTGCCCTAATCCTGGTTCTAGGGTATTTCAGACAGCATCTGAGCCTCAGTGGGGGACCTGCAGTGACTTAGCCCTGGACGCTGTCTCCATCCTCAGAGTCTCCCATTTCCCCTGCTGCAGCCTCACTGATGTCTGTGTCCTCAGTTCCCTGGCTGGGGCTTCTGTGTTGGTTTATTTTGCTCTGGCTCCTCCCAACTCCTCCACTAAGAGCACATGGCCTCCTCCTCGAATCCCAGCCTGGAGGCCAAGACTCTGCAGTCCCTTAGGAAGAGATGCTGCCTCACCCCTCTTTGGGTCAAAGTCCCCTCACTGGGGCACCTCAACTTTATTTTACAATTTTTGTGCTATTTTTATGTTAGGTTTCTTTTTGGTGGTGTTGGTATTGTTTGAAAACTATCGATACCTTGACCACCCCAAGCTCCACCATAAACCAAGTTAACTTTACAACTTCTGGCTTGAATGAGTAGGTTTTCTGCCTCACGCTAAAATCCCTCCTCCTCTTCCCTTGCTTTCTGTTGGAACAATAAATCACCAATTCTTATGCCTCATTAAATGGTTTATTCATAGAGTTGTTGACTGAAAAAAAATGCACAACCTAGAAGTTGAGAATTATGTTTCATTTGGCAGACAAAACTGAGGACTTAGGCCTGGGACACAGCCTCTCAGATGCTCTAAGCCACTGCTCCGAAGAGGCAAGGGAGAAGCCAGGACATACAGCAGTTTGTGCAACAAAGAGCAGCTAGTCGGAACATCAAAAGATTGCTGTTAATTAAGGAAAACCAGACATCTCAAGTTAAGGAAATTAGCGCTTTTCTATGTATGGGAAGATGCAAGAGTCTTTCCTCACTGAAATCATTCCTTTGATACGCACCTCAGCTATTTGGGGCCAGCATCCTGTGTTTTCTCATCCTGAGTGTCCTCAGGTGCAACTTCAGGGGTGGCTGCAGCAGCCAATTGCTAGATAGGGGGCATCCTGCCTCTATCCTGAGTTCCCTTAGGGCTCACCGTTGGGGCGGTTATAATGTCATGACTCGATGGCTACAACATCCTTTGTTTACTGATATGGCAAGCAATATTTTTCATTCACATAGTGCATCTCAAACTTTGATGTGCGTGAAAATCACCCGGGGTTCTTATTAAAATATAAATTCTGTTTCGTTTAGGTCTGAGCTTGGTCTTGAGATTCTTTTTGGGGGAGGAAAAAGTTGACCCTTTTAGGGTTCCTGGCTGGGTCTGAAAAAGACAGATGAACAGGAGGAAAGCACACAAATATATTTAATGTAAGTTTTACGTAACATGGGAACCTTCATAAGGAAATGAAGACCTGAAGAAACAGTTAAACCTGAGTCTTTTTGTACTGGGTTTGATGAGGAGTGAACAGTAGTGTAGAAATAAATATAAGTCAAAAAGTGCGAGGTAAGTGTACAAACTAGGGGAAAATTAGCAACCCCTTTTGTTCAGATTCTCCTCCGTGTTCCTTCGGAGAGAAGGATGCTTCTTTCCTCAGGGCATAGGGAAGGCACCTTTCACATGAGGGTTCTGTGTCCAGGGGAGGAGGGTGAGGGTCAAGGTCAAAGTGACCTTGCTGTTTCTGGTGTTTTCTCAAACTGCTTCAGCTAAAAATACTCAATATGCCAAGGTTCCATATTTGGGGGTAGCACGTCTTGCACCCCATCCGTCTGTACTTCTGACAAGTTTCCCAGTGGTGATACCAGGCACTCCTTGGATGAAGACCACACTTTGAGTGGCAGGGATCTCTACCGTTTCACTTTAATTACAACAGCAAGACCTCACTAAATGGCTTTACTACCTAGAACAAAACAAGGCCCCTACTCCTTAGTATTTAAAATGTCAGCCCTTATTGCTCCAGGGTCTCTGTTCTTCCTTTGGGCAAATAGATAAATCTGCAATTCAGATTGACAGTGACTTTGAGTCCTGTACACTCAAACCCAATGACAAGCTATTACACGCCCCATTACAAGTGACCAACGTACCACAGGTAACCTAACACGTGGTTCCACATTCCTTTAATGAAGTCGCATTGGGGCTGGCTTCTTCATTAGGTATAGAAGGCATAAGGTACGTGACACTTTTAGGAGCCCAGGAAAATGTTTACATTTCTTGTAAAAATCAGAAGGAAAAAAAGAAAAAGAACTTTTAGTGTTGAATAAAATGGTTTAGTTTTTAATCCAGCCAGGATTATAGTTGTCTTTAATCCCAGTGGAGTTGTAAAATGTAAGTTTTAATATTTTTTGTGGAGTAGGGGCCCACGAAAGTCATAATGTGGCCCTGGTCACATCCTCACGGTCATGAATTAAAAGATGACACCTCAGAAAACAAAACGATGGTACTTTTTGTGAGATTTTAAATTTTGTTGGTAATTAGAATTGGTTTTACAAATCATCATCTGCAATGTGTTGCTTGTAACCGTGAAAGGCATCTTATGCTGGCTGGGCAGACTTGGGAACAGCCTGTGTGGGGGTCATCAACACTGATTATCAGAGGTAAAGGCGACAACTCTGGCCTCACGTCTGCCCCCCTGGAACAAGTTAGAAGGTTTGCTGCTCTTAGGAATCACCTGGGAGCCAGAACAAATCCTGATGTCCAGGCCATACCCATGCCCGGGCAACCAGAACCCGTGGGCATCAGCTGGGTGTTAAGACCCCCCCCCCCCCAGTGATTCCAAGGTGCAGCCAAGTTTGAGAACCAATGATTCCGTTCACCCCAGGGAGTGACCGTAGGGCAGCATTCCATGGAGCCCTGGTTCCTCAGAACCTTGACATTGCTAAGGTTCATTGATAGATCTTCCTTAGAAAAAAAGGGGTTCTGGAGTCAAATGTCTTTGGGAAACATTAGATTTAAAAAAGTAAAGCAGTTGCCTTTACCGTAGGATGTCTGGGAGAATTAATATTACTATTAATTAATATTTTAATTAATAGGCCCAAGATGCAGCCACTCCTGCCTGGGGTGCCACGTTTCGGCAAACTGAAACTTACATAACTTTAGTGTCTCTGTAAATGATCCGCTGGACCAGAAGAGCAACGTATCAGTTGGGTCAGCCAACCCCCAAACACCAAGCCGACTCTGAGCTCTATGCTTATTTCCTTGTTCCTCGTCACCTCAGACGAGGTTACTATATGGTCTCGGTCAGTCAGATATTTTCTGTTTTTCTCTTCCTTGTTCTTTATTCTTTATCCCATAAAAGCTTCCTGCCTTCTGCCCACTTTGCAGTTCTCCGAATGGAGACTGTCCACTTCATGAATAGATTTTGTTTGTATCACATAACCGTCTTCTTTAATCACTTTTTAACATACACCAATACGACCTGAAAATTTCTAAGACAGAGAGGGTATGCAGCATTTTGAAGGGTAGCAAAATATGCCACCCCAAAATTTGTCTCTCTGGCATAAGGATTGTTTTGAGTTGAGTATTTTGAGAAAGAGCTGACACAGCAGAAGTTCTGAAAATGGAGTAGAAGTTATCCTTTTGAAAGGGAAATTTCCATATATAAAAGAAATCTCTGTTTGTAAGGGTGTCTCCCTTTCCGTACCAGGAAGAGAAGGATGGCTCTGAATCTTTCACAGGAAACTTCTATCAGTGGAGAAGGCATTGAGTTGAATCTTCATAACAACCTTACCTTCGTTACCGTGGGTTTCCTAGGACCTTCTCTGTAACTGGCCTCCCCTACCTCACACACACCTTTCTTTAGCTACAGATGGCATTTAAGCTGGTGGTTTAGGCCACTTTGAGGAGTTACTCATTTTTCCCTGGGTATCTCCCATGTATGTATATATAACATGTGTACCTCATATATGTATGTGTGTGTATATATATATATATATATGAGATATACATTTTAATAAGCTTCAGTTTGTTTTTCTCTTGTTAATCTGTCTTTTATGACAGGGGTCTCTACTCAGACGGGTAGAGGGAAAATTGTTTTTCCTCCCCTACAATTTCCTAAATTTATTTGATCAGTCTTCCCCTCCCCACCTCATTTGGGAAGCTTCCCAAGGGATGCTTTGGGAAGTGCTAACCTAGAGTTACATTTTACTAAGTAAAATTTAAACCCACTACAGTTGCCTGTTTTGGCTCTTGGGTTTGGGGAAGATGTGTCCTTGGCATCACAACTTGGAATTCAGAATTCACTTTCCTCAAAACAATGTAGTGAGAAGTAGTTGAAAGAGTATGATTAGACCTATAATTTGGGTGTATATGGGTAAAACAAGCTTTTGTGAACTAGTCTGGAAACCAAACCACCAGAGATAGAGGAGAGAATCACTGGGGGAGAATCCACTCAGAGTTGCAAGCAGATTAGAAACATACGCATGGAATTCAACCCGGGCTTAACTGGGGAGCTGATTTTGTTGCAATTCTCAAAGCAAAGTTTTTATGAAGCTTAAAATATGCACCCATTTTTTGAATGACTGAACGTAACATGAATGGTTCTTACTTGTTGCCAGCTTATATGCCTCAAAATTCTGAGACATTCTTTCATGCTGTATCTTTCTTAAGAATTTAAAAAAAAAAAAAAAACCAAGCAAATGTCATTGTTATAGTCAACTTTAATTACTTGTTGCTATGGAGTTTTTCTTTGCTACAAATTCTTCATCTGCTTCTCCTAATTCAGCTAAAGTTTCAGCAGCTGAAGGGATATTCTGACTCTAATGAGAGACAATACATAAATTTTTTAATAGTTTTAGTCTTCACTCTAGCATGACCTACCCAAAGAGTGCCAAGAAATGAAAACAAAACAGGAGACAGGGATATTTCATAAGCCCTCCAACACAGATCTTCAAGAAGAGAGATTTGAAATATTTTCTTTTCAGGGGATGGAAATTTTGTTGTAACAGCTTGAGAATGAAAGAAAAAGCCATTTGTCAATGGGCTCATTTTAAAACTCAAGCTGTTAGTTGGGAAGCAGGCTCTCCATCAGAAATTTCACGTTAACTTGTTTTTCCTGAAGAAAACAAAAGTTTAGCAGTTGTCAGAACGGTTCTGATAATCTTATTCTGTGCTTGATGGAGCAAAATAGAAATGAATGTTAGACCAGGCCAGATGAATTGAACAAACTCCTTTTTAAAAAGCAGATATTTTATTAAATAAGAGTAAAATCAAACTGCAGTGGTGCATGGGGCTTGTTTCAGACACTTCACTCCATACGACACATGGAAGCAGAGCATTTGCCATTATAAGTTCCTCAAATGGCTGTTCTCTCCTGCCATTTAAGAATGGAATTTGGGATAAAAGTTGAAGTATTTAAGAGGTGAAATGGCAATATTTTTGAAACGGTGGCTTTGTAATGTCTCAACTTGGCTAGGTGAACCTACATTTCCCAGAATTCCCTTTCTGGTAGGCTTCTTGTTAGGGTGGGCCACAGATGACATTCTTGGGAGGCTTTGAGGGCAGAAGGATGCGGCAGCCATTCTGTCGTTCTTGCATATCCTCCCTGAGCAGTGGCTCACCTCTCACCTTGTCGGCATGAGAAGGCAGTTGGGCCTGCAACCACTCCATCTTCCCCAAGATTGTCCTCCTGCTTCTCCAACTCCTGGGCCAGATGTGTGTTCAGCTCTTGAGGTAGGGCCCTGGCTTCTGAAGGACTCCTTTTTCTAAGGTTGGTGGTGGTAAGAATGACGTGAGTCTATGACTTGCAGACTTCCACTGCTCTCTGAAGACTCGCCATCTGTCCACCCCTTGTGGGGTTCCAGCCTTGATCACCCCCATTTTACATCAATCTATCCTTCTGACTCCTGCCCTGCCCATGGACTTCAACCTCCAGCATCAGACACAAAGATAGCAGCCTTACAGATACATGGAAACAAATACAGATATGCCGATATATAGACTTCTAGTGGTTCTTCCTCTCTGATGAACTCTGATACACATACCTACTCTCATATATAAAAATATATATGATATACACTTATACATATATAAATACATGTAATATTGAGAGAAATAAATCAAATATATTAAATCAAATCAAGTCTTGGTAAATTTAAGAAAATTGAAATCGTATCAAGTATCTTTTCTGACCACAACACTATGACACTAGATATCAATTACAGGAAAAGATCTGTAAAAAATACAAACACATGGAGGCTAAACAATACACTACTTAATAACCAAGTGATCACTGAAGAAATCAAAGAGGAAACCAAAAAATACCTAGAGGGGCTTCCCTGGTGGCGCAGTGGTTGAGAATCTGCCTGCCAATGAAGGGGACATGGGTTAGAGACCTGGTCTGGGAAAATCCCACATGCCACAGAGCAACTAGGCCCGTGAGCCACAATTACTTAGCCTGTGCGTCTGGAGCCTGTGCTCTGCAACAAGAGAGGCCACGATAATGAGAGGCCCACACACCGCGATGAAGAGTGGCCCCTGCTTGCCGCAACTAGAGAAAGCCCTCGCACAGAAACGAAAACCCAACACAGCCATAAATTAATTAATTAATTAATTAATTTTTAAAAAAATTAAAAAAAACCAAAAAAACCTAGAAACAAATGACAATGGAGAAACGACAACCCAAAACCTATGGGATGCAGCAAAAGCAGTTCTAAGAGGGAAGTTTATAGCAATACAATCCTACCTTAAGAAACAGGAAACATCTCAAATAAACAACCTAACCTTGCACCTAAAGCAATTAGAGAAAGAAGAACAAAAAAACTCCCAAAGTTAGCAGAAGGAAAGAAATCATAAAGATCAGATCAGAAATAAATGAAAAAGAAATGAAGGAAACGATAGCAAAGATCAATAAAACTAAAAGCTGGTTCTTTGAGAAGATAAACAAAATTGATAAGCCATTAGCCAGACTTGTCAAGAAAAAAAGGCAGAAGACTCAAATCAATAGAATTAGAAATGAAAAAGAAGTAACAACTGACACTGCAGAAATACAAAGGATCATGAGAGATTACTACAAGCAACTCTATGCCAATAAATAATTGTTAACAGTTATTGAACCTAGATAGTGAGCACATGAATGTTTAATTTACTATTCTTTCAAATTCTTTTGTATTTTGAACTTATCCATATAAATGATTTGGGGAAAGACAGAATGGCTCCTAGCAATGAGTAAAGTTTCCAGATTCTCAGTCCAAAGAACTATGGAGTAATGTCTCAGCAAATAATTTTTTTTTTTAAGTGAAATTAGGCAGTATACTCATTCAATGTGTTGAAGTGCCCAGTAGGTGCCAGGCACTGTCCTAGATGCTGAAGATTCTGTGGTGAACAAGACTACCAGAGTTCCTGCCCTCATGGAGTTTACAGTCTAGTGTTTCGTTTGTTTGTTTTCTTTGTGTCTTGTTTTGTTTTTAGACATCTACAATTAATAGCAAGTCTTACATTTTGACCCCTCATGGCTATGCCTAATGGCAATAAATAATGCAGATAATGGTCACTAATCGAAGATTTCCTCTGCTCTCTGAAGAGTAGCCATTAACTGACCTTCTTTGTTTACCAGCCGAACCCTATCATGTGCTTGGTCTGATCAATGAATAGGATGCCAGGGGCCATTCTGGGTTATGGTCCTCTACGTGTGCATAAACAGTGATACTGACCTAAGCCAAAGAACCACTGGAGTTGCCAAGGTCTCTTTTCCTCAGGGACCAGCCTCTAAGTTGCATATCTGGGCAGTGCTTTGGTGGGAGATGGTGGGTAGAGGGTAGTGGGGGGTGTGATGCTAGATCGTGGATCCCTGGGCAGGAGGTAGGAGGGTGATGTATGGAGAGATACTGGAGAACTGCATATGCCTCACAAGTTGGGATCCACGTTTACTAACAAGACCAAGTGTTGTTATTGTAACAACACTATAAAGATTTTAAATGTCTTAGATGACAGTATTTTGGGATTGCACCTTTTGTTCTTTGGCAAACCCCAAACAGGAAATCAAACATGTACAATTTGGAAGGGAAGGAATGAGTGACAGATTAAAATATGATTTAAAAAACCACTCAGCTTCTGTAAGCTCAAACCCAGAGGAAAACTTACCATTATCATTGTCTGCCAGTGAATCAAGTCCAGTTCAGCAGCATTGTCTCAAATGTCTATTCTGTTTTGGGGAGGGGATGAGATTAAGACAAAAATTCATAAATAGTGCACAGGGAGATTAAGACAAAGAAATGAAACCTTTTTTGTAAGACTTCAACAGTGAAAATTTGGAGAAAAAGATGAGTGCCTGTTTTGAGCCTGTTTGCCCTAAGATCCATTCCTTTCCCAATCCTTTTCTTGTCTATAACCCAGGAGGCCTGACCCCTGCAGGTGACACTTCCCAGGCTCTCTTATTGTGGTAGACAGACTACTGGCCCCCCAAAGATATGTCCACCTCCTAATTCCCAGGAGGTGTGAATGTAATTCTTTACATAGCAAAAGGGACTTTGAAGATGCGATTAAGTTAAGAGATCTTGAGATGGGAAGTTTACCCTGAAGTATCCAGATGGGTCTGCTGTAATTGGTCAGAGTCAGAGAAGGAGATGTGACAACAGAAGCAGAAAGTGGGAACAAAAAGTCAGAGAGAAATTTGAGGATGTTACGCTGCTGGCTTTAAGGGGGGAAGAAACGGCTAGGAGCCAAAGAATGCAAGAGACATAGTTCTAGAGCTGGAAAAGGCAAGGAAACAGTCTCCCCTCAAGCCTCCAGAAGGAACCAGTCCTGCCAACACTGTGACTTTAGCCCAGAGAAACAGATTCTGGACTTCTGACCTTCTGAATGGTACAATAATAAATTTGTGTCATTGTGAGTTGTAAGTTTGTGCTAATTTGTTACAGAAGCAATAGGAAACTAATACACCTATCAACTGGCTTCCAGATAGAATTGGCTAAAGGGAGGCACTGTTGAGAGATTAGAGGGTGAAGGAAGGGAAAAGCCAAAGATTTCTTTTCCTCTCTCTCTGCCTTTGGTGGCATCAATGGCAGGGGCCATGGCTCCTCCTTGGATCCAGCTCAGACCAGACACACCCAGCTTCTAACACAGGACCCCATCCCTGTGCTTTGGTAGCCCCACCTCTTCCCTTTGTTTCTCCACCTGGCAATGACATCAGCTTCAGGCTGTTGCTAATCTCTGGGTTGCCTCACTGATTCTTGTTGGGCTTCTCAACAAAAAATCTCAAATGATGTGCATGAAAAATACATATATTTCTAGTGATTATACCTATATAGTCTTTAATATATATTTCAGCAAGTTTGTTAAGATCCCTTCCCAACTGTATCACCCCACCTCCTATTAGCAGTGCCATCACAGGCTGTGCCGCCATTGTATCAAAATCAATTTTGACTTGTTGTAGAAATGTTTTTATAACCAATGTGCATTGATTCCAGTTATCTCTTTGTTTATGATATAAAAGCAACAACAGCATTGCTTTGATTAAGATGCTCATATAAAACATCACCTCTGAGATTGGCTATTGTTCTTTCACTGTATTATCAAGTATATTAGTATATCATACTTTATAATCTTAGATAATGATGATCTCACCCATGACATTTCATGTCTTATTATTCTGTAATAGCCAGCCTCTAAGATGGCCGCAAATGATTCTCATCTCCTTGTATTTATACCCTGTTTATACCCTGCACATTGAATCAGTACTGGCCCTGTGTGCCCAGTAGAATATAGCAGAAGTGACAGTGTGTGACTTCTGAGGCTATGTCTAAACAACATTTTAATTTCTATTTTGATCCCTTATTCAAGTTTTCTACATATTTACTGTTTTTTTGCTCTATTTTTTAAAATCTTTTATTGAGTACAAAAGAAGTGAAATCTCACACTGTAATTGTGAATTTGTCAATTTTGTTTTTTCCTTTCTATCAGTTTTTGTATTTTGAAGCTCTGTTATTAGATGAATACACATTTAAAATTGCTTTGCTCTCTTGGTGAACTTTATAACTATGAAATGTTCCTCTTTATCCCTTTTAATATTGCTGGCTTTTAAATTTGCTTTGTCTGCTATTAATAAAAACACTCTAGCTTTCTTTTGATCAGTGTTTGCTTGATATATCCTTTCTATATCCTTCTACTTTTAACCTATTGGTGCCTTTATGTTTAAAGTGGATTTCTTGTCGACAGCATAAAGTTGAGTTTTGCTGTTTTATCTATTTGGAAAGTCTGTGCCCTTTAACTGATAGGTATATCAGTCAGGGTTCAACTAGAGACTGGGAGTCAGTAGGAGGTAGATATTAAGAGGGTTGCTGCAAGGAGCTGGCTTATGTGAGTGTGGGAACCGGGTGGGCAAATCTGAAGTTGTAGAGGTGATCGTCTGGAAGGGGAGACTGGAGCTCTCAAGCACCAGCTGAAGCTGCTGTCCACAGGCAGAATTTCTCCTTCATCAAGGAAGCCTCAGTTCTGCATCTAGGATAGTCTCATTTACTGACAGTCAGCTGATTATGGACTCTCTATTCATTCATTCCAGTTCGATTGAAATATAACTGACATACAGCACTGTATACATTTAAGGTGTACAGCATAATGATTTGACCTACATACATCATGAAACGATTATTAAAATAAGTTTAGTGGACAACCATCATCTCATACAGATACATTAAAGAAATAGAAAAAATATTTCTTTCTTTGTGATGAGAACTCTTAGGATTTACTCTCTTATCATCTTTCATAGATAACGTAAAACAGTGTTAATTATGTTTGTCATGCTGTACGTCACAGCCTTAGTGCTTATTTAACTTGTAACTGGAAGTTTGTACCTTGTGACCATGTTTATCAAATTCCCCCTCTCCCTACCCTCCCCACCTCTGGTCTTTTTTTCTATGAGTTTGTTTGTTTGTTTGTTTTTGAAGTGTAATTGACCTGCAACACTACATTATTTCCTGTTACACAGCATCAGAATCTACTTTCAAATAATATTATATCACTTTATATATAATGTAAGAATTTACAACAGTATATTTCTGTTCTCTCTCTCTTACACTTTGTGTTGTCATTTTCATATATTTTACTTTAAAATATGTTATCAAGCCAACAATGTTATTAATTTTTAATAAACAGGTAATTATATTTTAAAAGATTTTAAAGATAGAAAAATGTCTTTTATGTTTACTCAAGTATTGATCATTTTCAGTGCTCTTTCTTCCTTTTGATAAAACCAAGTTTTCATCTGGTACCTTCTGCACAATCAACTTCCTTTAATATTTCTTGCAATGGAGTTCTGATAGAAATATATTCACTTAGCATTTGTTTTTCTGAAAAAGTCTTTATTTAAAAAATAATTCTTTTTTTTTCACTGAGTGAAGAATTCTGGGTTAATAGTTTTTTTTCTTTCAGTGTTTTAGAAAAAATATTGCCTCACTGTCATCTGGCTTGCATAACTTCAGATGGGAATTCTGCTGTCATTATTATCTGTTTCTCTCTGATCATGAAGTATCCTTCCTCTTAGGCAGATTTTAATATATATTTTTTCTTTGTCACTAGGTTTTAGAAATTTTATTATTATGTACCTTGTTACGGTTTTCTTCAAGTTAATTTTGCTTGACCTTCTTTGATTTGGAAGTTTATAGTTTTCATCAAATCTGGAGAACCTTAGAGTTAGCCATTTTTTCTTCAAATATCTTTTCTGTCCTCTGCCCTTTTCTCTTGGGATTCCAAGTATGTATCTCAGACCAGCTGACTTTGTCCCATAGTAATTGATAGTCTGAACTTTTTTTTCTTGTCCTTTTTCTTTCTGTTTCATTTTGGATAGTTTCTGTTGCTTTGTATTCACATTTGTCTTTTTTTCTGTAGCACCTATTTGATGTTAATTGCATCTAGTGCATTTTTCATTTCAGATATTTTATGTTTCACCTCCAGGTGTTCTATTTTGGTCTTTTGATATATTATAGTTCTTGCCTCATCACGCTCATGTTTTCTTATACCTTCTTGAACATATGTAGACTATTTATGATAGCCATTTCATCATCCTTTTTCACTAGTTTTATTATCCCTCTCATTTCTGGCTCAGTTTCTATTGATTAATTTTTCTCGTGCTTCCTTGTTTGTCTACTAGCTTCTGATGAACACAGGACATTGTCGATTTTTTGTTCTTGAGTGCTAGATTTTTTTGTATTCCATTACTAGTGTCGAATTTTATTCTATCACTTGGTTAAATTAGTTGGAATTGGTTAGATATTTCTGAGCCTGCTTTTAAGCTTTGTTAGGGATCATCCAGTGCAACTTTTAGTCTAGAGCTAATGCCCAGACAAGTAGCCCCACTACTAAAGCAATACTCTTTGAGGATTTTACCCAATGCCCCATATGTCTCAAGGTCTTTCCATTCTGCATGGTGGGAACACAAGCTATTCCCAACCCTACTTGAATTCAGGGACTCCTTCTGCCTTCACTTCTTGGTGATTCTTTCCTGGACTCAGCTTCCTCTCACATATTCACAGGTGAACACTCAGCCCAAGATTTGAAGGCTCTTCTTTGGCAGTCTCCAGAATTCTCACTCTTTCTTGGTAGCTCTTTCCCTTCTAGTATTTTACCAGGAAAATTCTAGCCACTTTTGCCTTTCCAAACTTCAGTCTCCTTTTCCTCAACTCAGGGAGACCACTGGGCTCTGTTTGGGTTCCCTTTTCTGTCCTGCAGACTGGAAACTGTTTCAAGTCCATAAGCTGGGGAAATCTTAGGGCTTTTTTTGTTTCTTTCCTTTCAGGGAGCCTGTGCTTCCAATTATCCACTTTCTAAAATACATTATGTCATATATTTTGATCATCTTCTGGTTGTTTAAGGCAGGAGTGTCTCTGTTAACCCATCTTGGCTAGAAACATCCAGTATTTGTTTTGGATAGTATAAAATATTTTCATAAAATAAACTTTTAATTTAAAAAATTTTACTTCATAGAAATAAGGAAAGAGACACAATTGTAACCACAGGAGCGATCTTGGAGTTCTAGTTTACATTTCTAACTTTAACTCGCAGTAACTGAAGTATAAAATTCTCATGGGGAAATTAAGCTAATAAACCATCACCTTTCCTCAGTTTCAGCAGCCAAGTTTTGTACACCAGCAGTGAATCCTTCAGGATCCATGAATTTGGTTACAATTTCCACTCCATAGGAATCTGTCAGGTCAGTGAGCTTCTAGCCTCTGTTCCTCCTTGAGCTGTGTAAGTTTATTTTTAGGCAGTAGAATTAAAAATAAGCCCTCTGCCCTCACTGTAATGATTGGCTAGGTCAACCCCAAATCTAATCGTGCTGACAACACAGTAACTTACTTTTGAAGACCGTGTTACAAACAGCCAAGATCACTTAGATAGATAGCAACAGAGAAGTGATTTGAGAGTTCTAGGTATATTGAATTTCTGGCATTGTGTTTTGCAATGAATTTGTAAAATTATTGCACACATGTAATTTTTTATACCTTATCTAATGGTCCCTTCTGTTTAAATATAATTATATATATATATTTTTTCTTTTTTCAGTAACAGTTACCTTAAAAATTAAAATGTAGTCTTGTAGTAAGTATCCAAACATTGGTAATGTGTACTGATTTCATCCTGTTCTCTTAATCCACTAACCACAGTTATACCACAATCCTCAGTTACACTTCTCCTTGCCTCTCCAATATTTCTTCCCGTCTAAAGAGAAGGTTTTATGACTTCAAAAACCTTCAGAAATTAATTTTGGCATAACTCCTTTTTTCTCTCCAAGTTGCTTTGAAACTTTTATTGTTTCTCTCACATCATAAACACAGTATTTCTTTTCCTTTCAAAAACAATAAAAATATCTCTCATTTCCCTTTGAACTGTATTTTCAAAGTCTGTAACACTCAGTGTTTGGTAAAACATGACAATCTAAGTTTATACTAATATTTACAAACTACTTGTCACAATGCTCACTTGCATTGTTGAAAAATTGTTTAATAAACTAAAATATTTCAACTGTTAAAAAGTTTCCCCAATCCCTGCTATAACAGATAAACCAACATGTTTGGGAATATTAGGTAGCTTCTAGTATGATACAGCTTTCTTTGCTTTGTTGATATTTTTAATTTGCCAATCTTTTTTGTAAATGCATAAATCAGATCTTATAAAGATTGCCAATTGTGATAGAGATTGCTATTTTCCTGTGCAATATTGATTCTACTGCCTTTCTTTAGAAAATCAGAGAAATAACCCTGATTTTAGCCACTTGGAATAAAGATGACATTTCCCAACTCTTTTTGCAGGTAGACGTGGCTAGGTAATTAAGTCCTGGTCAATGTGGTATAAGCAGAAGAATCGCAGGGGACTTACAAGAAGCTCCACTGAGAGGTATGCCCCCTTTTTGCTACTCCTTGTCCTCCTTCTTCCTTATAGTCTGGAATTCAGACTGATGGAGCTCTAGTAGCTGTCTATCTTGGACTATGAAGCAAACATAAAATGGAAGCCAGGTATTAGTCAGGTAGAACAGGAATAGAGAAGGCGCCTGGGCCCTTGATCATCACGAAGCTGTAGTACCAGCCTGGACTGCTGAGCCCTGACTTTCTTTTAAGGAAGAGAGAGAAAACCTTCTATTTTCTCATCATGGAAACATCCTCTCTGGAGGGGCTCTGTGTAGGATGGGGCACAGTTAAACTTGCTCAGCTAGCCTTGAAGAGAGGCACCTTGTTACGCATAAGGGAAGTGCCTCCAGGTAGAAGGAGGAGGGTTGACCCAGTACCCTGCACTGCACAGGTGTTGGCACCTGCTGTTTGCATGGATGGAGGCCAACTGGCTTTGCAGTTAGACGGACCTGGGACATGATCCTGTTGCACCAACTATGACTATGACCCTATGGACAAATTTACCAAAGGTCATTATATTTCAGCCTTCTCATCTACAAAGTCAGGGTAATAGAACTTCCCACAAAGAGTTATTGTCAGGACTAAATGGAGGAGTGGAAGTCCAGTGCTTCACTCAGTGCTAGGCAAGGCTCAGAATCTGCCAGCAAATACTCTATATTGAGTATTTGCTATAATGAATTACCACGCTGCTATAATGAATTACCGTGGACGAGGGGGCTTAGACACAGACATTTACTTCTCACAGTTCTGGAGGCTGGAAGTTCAAGATCAAGTCCCCAGATCTGGTGTCTGGTGAGGAATTGCTTCCTGGTTTGCAGTCTTCTCATTGTGTCCTCACATGGCAGAGAGCAAAAAGAGAGTGATCCCAAGTCTCTTCCTCTTTCCACAAGGGCACTAATCCCATTCATGAGGGTTCCATCCTCATGACCTAATCACCTCCCAAAGTCCCCACCTCCAAATACCATCACATTGGAGATTGGAGATTTAAGCTTCAACAAATGAACTTGGAGTTGGGGAACACAAACATTTAGTCCATAGCACAGCTGGACTATTATTAATCCTCTCCTCCGCTCTTTCCCCAATCCCCAGGCCACCCCAGTCTACACCAAACTGAGGTAAAGACTCAAAGAAACTTCTGAAGAAAGTAACCCAAGCACAAAGCCATGGGGTTTTTGTAGAACCAGTTTTCCACTTCGAGGACTAGAAAAGTCAGCTGGGGGGAAGGGAAGATGATGGAAAGGGGTCACTGGGTAGAAAGAGAAGGAAGGAGCAGAATCCTCCCTGTGCAGATGAAGGAGGACCTATGGGCATCCTGAAGGCAGAGTGGAAGGCATGCAGTGACCACATAGCTTCCTTGGGGATGGACCCCACTGATAGGTCCTCTGGTCTCACAGGTAAGGCCTCTGTAATCCCACCTCTGAGTAGAGGGTGGGACCTGGGCTCCTGGCCCCAGGAATGGGATGTGAAATGTAAACCTCACCCTCTGACTAGGTGACAATGGGGAAGGATTGGCTGAGAACAGCCCTGAGGCCAGGACAATGGTGGACATCTCCTCCTAGCCCTGTCCCGGGCCCATGACTCCATCCTACCTTTGCTGACACATGATAGAGGCAGATGCTGGTTGGGTCCCTCACAGACCCTTGGAGAACGTGGCTCACAATGGCTTATCGATATGTATTTGGGAGACCATATATGTTGACAGATATTCATTTCTTAAAAATGACATTAAAAGAAACAAACCACTTTGTCTTAGCACCATCAGTTGACCAAAGAAAGGACATTCTATCATAAAAGACAATTTCAGAAGGGCAATATCAGAATAAAGGAGCATTCTTTTAGTTGAAGAAGTTTGGTTTTCTTCACAATTAACAGTGTCAAGACCCTCTCCTGAGTCAGTGGAGCCGGCCCGTGCCTGGGGCTGGAGTGGGAACCTCTGAGCATCCGCCAGCCTGGAGCCGCCTTTCCCATGGGCACTGGCACAGGGGTCCCATACGCCTCTCTGGCCTCTGCGCTTTGGTGCTAGTGTCTTCGTGACCTCAGGAGAACTGGGTGGCTTCCCTGGGTCACAGTTTCCTGCTGGGTAACACGGAGTATATATGCTCACCAAATAGAGGATAAATTAAGAGCTGCAAAGCATTTAGCATTTAGCGTAGTGTCCAGAGTGAGGAAAGGGGTTAGAAATGGCAGCAATGGCTGTTTTTCATTATTTTAGTTTTAGACCATCAACAACTGCCTTGTTTATCCAGGAATTACTGTTTTCTACTAAGTCAATATATTGCTTCAGCTAGCTTTAGGCACTATCAATAATATCCATAACGTACTCACGCTTGCCCAAGTAGAGGTCCTCGTTTCTACCAAGTTTCCGAGTGATCTAGAACATGTTTTACAGTTGCCTTAGTTGAACCAAGTGAGGGGTCTGACTCCACCAGTGTAGTCACTCCTTGACCTCCCAGTGCTTGATCTTCAGGCTTTGCGCAGAAATCAGTCCTAAGCAGGCGCTGCCTGATGACAGAGTCTGGAGGGGAGATGAGCTTACTCCCTCCCTGCTGGGCTTTAAAGGAGGTTAATCTGGCCTGGATTTTCTGGAGTCATCTGGGTTATTATGTGAAGGGTGATTTTGAGGTGTCTGTAACTTTTTCCCTCCTCCCCACACACCCCACCCCTTTCCACGCAAAATGGGGAGATGATTGTATGAGACACAGATTGCGTTTGGACAGAGTCCCTGGAGAGGTTGACGTGGACGCTGTGCGTCCTGCCTCCAGCTCCCAGTCCTACACACAGCCCCTCAACAAAGGGTGACCAATAAAGCAAATTCCGTTCTATTTCTCACTTTTAGCCTTCTTCTGCTTTTATCCCGACTTTCGGCTTAAATCTCAAAGTGTAAAAGTGCCCATGTTAAGCTTGTTTTGAATATTAAAATGATGGAGACATGAAATATTTTCTGTAACATCTATATGAAATGCTGAAGACATGGGTACTCTCTAATGAATTAGGTACACAATATCATGAAATAAAAGATCAGATATACATTCCTATCGATTTATGCAAGTGAGCACATCTCCATGATTTACAAGTCAGGAAAAAAAAGATCAAAATTCACAGCTCTGATGGCAGACCTCCCTTGGAGACCACCCCTCCCTGTAATGTTCAATAATGTGAATATCGCAAAGATATCCTGGAATTATATAATTGATTAGGGAATCTTTGGAGAAAGGGAGAGAGAGAAAACCAGGCAGTTGAAAAATGGGAAAAAGAATGAGGCTGTAGCTGAGAAACCTCATCTGTGTTGTGATGGAGGGCAAACTCTGATTGGTGCGGAAAATATAGCGTCCATCCTTCATCATAAAGGAATTCCTCCTGGTACCATTTGGTTGATTGTATCAGACTGCTAAAAAAACAAACAAACAATAAACAGCAAGAGCCTGGGAAAAGCTGGAACCAGAAAAGAGGAGGAGAAATGAAACATCTAAAGCACCCCCCTGAGCCCTATCACAATCTCATTTCTTTAGTTTCCTGATTGGAGGATGCAGACTTTTTTTTTTTTTTTTTTCTCAAACATCTTTATTGAAGTATAATTGCCTTACAATAGTGTGTTAGCATCTGCTTTATAACAAAGTGAATCAGTTATACATATACAATATGTTCCCATTTCTCTTCCCTCTTGCATCTCCCTCCCTCCCACCCTCCCCATCCCACCCCTCTAGGTGGTCACAAAGCACCGAGCTGATCTCCCTGTGCTATGCGGCTGCTTCCCACTAGCTATCTATTTTACATTTGGTAGTGTATATATGTCCATGACACTCTCTTACCCTGTCACATCTCACCCCACCCCCTCCCCATATCCTCAAGTCCATTCTCTAGTAGGTCTGTGTCTTTATTCCTGTCTTGCCACTAGGTTCTTCATGGCCTTTTTTTTTTTTTTTTTCCCTTAGATTCCATATATATGTGTTAGCATACTGTATTTGTTTTTCTCTTTCTGACTTACTTCACTCTGTATGACAGACTCTAACTCCATCCACCTCATTACAAATACCTCCATTTCATTTCTTTTTATGGCTGAGTAATATTCCATTGTATATATGTGCCACGTCTTCTTTATCCATTCATCTGTCGATGGACACTTAGGTTGCTTCCATGTCCTGGCTATTGTAAATAGAGCTGCAATGAACATTTTGGTACATGACTCTTTTTGACCTATGGTTTTCTCAGGGTATATGCCCAGTAGTGGGATTGCTGGGTCGTATGGTAGTTCTATTTGTAGTTTTTTAAGGAACCTCCATACTGTTCTCCATAGTGGCTGTATCAATTTACATTCCCACCAACAGTGCAAGAGTGTTCCCTTTCCTCCACACCCTCTCCAGCATTTACTGTTTCTAGATTTTTTGATGATGGCCATTCTGACCAGTGTGAGATGATATCTCATTGTAGTTTTGATTTGCATTTCTCTAATGATTAATGATGTTGAGTATTCTTTCATGTGTCTGTAGGCCATCTGTATATCTTCTTTGGAGAAATGTCTATTTAGATCTTCTGCCCATTTTTGGATTGGGTTGTTCGTTTTTTTGTTATTGAGCTGCATGAGCTGCTTGTAAATCTTGGAGATTAATCCTTTGTCAGTTGCTTCATTTGCAAATATTTTCTCCCATTCTGAGGGTTGTCTTTTGGTCTTGTTTATGGTTTCCTTTGCTGTGCAAAAGCTTTTCAGTTTCATTAGGTCCCATTTGTTTATTTGTGTTCTTATTTCCATTTCTCTGGGAGCTGGGTCAAAAAGAATCTTGCTGTGATGTATGTCATAGAGTGTTCTGCCTATGTTTTCCTCTAAGAGTTTGATAGTGTCTGCCCTTACACTTAGGTCTTTAATCCATTTTGAGTTTATTTTTGTGCATGGTGTCAGGGAGTGTTCTAATTTCATACTTTTACATGTTCCTGTCCAATTTTCCCAGCACCACTTATTGAAGAGGCTGTCTTTTCTCCACTGTATATGCTTGCCTCCTTTATCAAAGATAAGCTGACCATATGTGTGTGGGTTTATCTCTGGGCTTTCTATCCTGTTCCATTGATCTATATTTCTGTTTTTGTGCCAATACAAAACTGTCTTGATTACTGAAGCTTTGTAATATAGTCTGAAGTCAGGGAGCCTGATTCCCCCAGCTCCATTTTTCGTTCTCAAGATTGCTTTGGCTATTCGGGGTCTTTTGTGTTTCCATACAAATTGTGAAATTTTTTGTTCTAGTTCTGTGAAAAATGCCAGTGGTAGTTTGATAGGGATTGCATTGAATCTGTAGATTGCTTTGGGTAGTAGAGACATTTTCACAATGTTGATTCTTCCAATCCAGGAACATGGTATATCTCTCCATCTATTTGTATCATCTTTAATTTCTTTCATCAGTGTCTTATAATTTTCTGCATACAGGTCTTTTGTCTCCTTAGGTAGGTTTATTCCTGGATATTTTATTCTTTTTGTTGCAATGGTAAATGGGAGTGTTTTCTTAATTTCACTTTCAGATTTTTCGTCATTAGTGTATAGAAATGCAAGAGATTTCTGTGCATTAATTTTGTATCCTGCTACTTTACCAAATTCATTGATTAGCTCTAGGAGTTTTCTGGTAGCCTCTTTAGGATTCTCTATGTATAGTATCATGTCGTCTGCAAATAGTGACAGCTTTACTTCTTCTTTTCCGATTTGGATTCCTTTTATTTCTTTGTCTTCTCTGATTGCTGTGGCTAACACTTCCAAAACTATGTTGAATAATAGTGGTGAGAGTGGGCAACCTTGTCTTGTTCCTGATCTTAGTGGAAATGGTTTCAGTTTTTCACCATTGAGGACAATGTTGGCTGTGGGTTTGTCATATATGGCCTTTATTATGTTGAGGAAAGTTCCCTCTATGCCTACTTTCTGTAGGGCTTTTATCATAAATGGGTGTTGAATTTTGTCAAAAGCTTTCTCTGCATCTATTGAGATGATCATATGGTTTTTCTCCTTCAATTTGTTAATATGGTGTATCACATTGATTGATTTGCGTATATTGAAGAATCCTTGCATTCCTGGGATAAACCCCACTTGATCATGGTGTATGATCCTTTTAATGTGCTGTTGGATTCTGTTTGCTAGTATTTTGTTGAGGATTTTTGCATCTATGTTCATCAGTGATATTGGCCTGTAGTTTTCTTTCTTTGTGACATCTTTGTCTGGTTTTGGTATCAGGGTGATGGTGGCCTCGTAGAATGAGTTTGGGAGTGTTCCTCCCTCTGCAATATTTTGGAAGAGTTTGAGAAGGATAGGTGTTAGCTCTTCTCTAAATGTTTGATAGAATTCGCCTGTGAAGCCATCTGGTCCTGGGCTTTTGTTTGTTGGAAGGTTTTTAATCACAGTTTCAATTTCAGTGCTTGTGATTGGTCTGTTCATATTTTCTATTTCTTCCTGGTTCAGTCTCGGCAGTTTGTGCATTTCTAAGAATTTGTCCATTTCTTCCAGGTTGTCCATTTTATTGGCATATAGTTGCTTGTAGTAATCTCTCATGATCTTTTGTATTTCTGCAGTGTCAGTGGTTACTTCTCCTTTTTCATTTCTAATTCTATTGATCTGAGTCTTCTCCCTTTTTCTCTTGATGAGTCTGGCTAATGGTTTATCAATTTTGTTTATCTTCTCAAAGAACCAGCTTTTAGTTTCATTGATTTTTGCTATTGTTTCCTTCATTTCTTTTTCATTTATTTCTGACCTGATCTTTATAATTTCTTTCCTTCTGCTGGCTTTGGGGTTTTTTTGTTCTTCTTTCTCTAATTGCTTTAGGTGCAAGGTTAGGTTGTTTATTCGAGATGTTTCCTGTTTCTTGAGGTAGGCTTGTATTGCTATAAACTTCCCTCTTAGCACTGCTTTTGCTGTGTCCCATAGGTTTTGGGTCGTCGTGTCTCCATTGTCATTTGTTTCTAGGTATTTTTTGATTTCCCCTTTGATTTCTTCAGTAATCACTTCGTTATTAAGTAATGTATTGTGTAGCCTCCATGTGTTTGTATTTTTTACAGATCTTTTCCTGTAATTGATATCTAGTCTCATAGCGTTGTGGTCGGAAAAGATACTTGATACGATTTCAATTTTCTTAAATTGACCTAGGCTTGATTTGTGACCCAAGATATGATCTATCCTGGAGAATGTTCCATGAGCACTTGAGAAAAATGTGTATTCTGTTGTTTTTGGGTGGAATGTCCTATAAATATCAATTAAGTCCATATTGTTTAATGTATCATTTAAAGCTTGTGTTTCCTTATTTATCTTCATTTTGGATGATCTGTCCATTGGTGAAAGTGGGGTGTTAAAGTCCCCTACTATGATTGTGTTGCTGTCAATTTCCCCTTTTATGGCTGTTAGTATTTGCCTTATGTATTGAGGTGCTCCTATGTTGGGTGCATAAATATTTACAATTGTTATACCTTCCTCTTGGATCGATCCCTTGATCATTATATAGTGTCCTTCTTTGTCTATTGTAATAGTCTTTATTTTAAAGTCTATTTTGTCTGATATGAGAATTGCTACTCCAGCTTTCTTTTGATTTCCATTTGCATGGAATATCTTTTTCCATCCCCTCACTTTCAGTCTGTATGTGTCCCTAGGTCTGAAGTGGGTCTCTTGTAGACAGCATATGTATGGGTCTTGTTTTTGTATCCATTCAGCCAGCCTGTGTCTTTTGGTGGGAGCATTTAATCCATTTACATTCAAGGTAATTATCGATATGTATGTTCCTATTCCCATTTTCTTAAATGTATTGGGTTTGTTATTGTAGGTGTTTTCCTTCTCTTGTGTTTCTTGCCTAGAGAATTTCCTTTAGCATTTGTTGTAAAGCTGGTTTGGTGGTGCTGAACTCTCTCAGCTTTTGCTTGTCTGTAAAGGTTTTAATTTCTCCATCGAATCTGAATGAGATCCTTGCTGGGTAGAGTAATCTTGGTTGTAGGTTTTTCTCCTTCATGACTTTAAGTATATCCTGCCACTCCCTTCTGGCTTGCAGAGTTTCTGCTGAGAGATCGGATGTTAACCTTATGGGGATTCCCTTGTGTGTTATTTGTTTTTTTTCCCTTGCTGCCTTTAATATGTTTTCCTTATATTTAATTTTTGACAGTTTGATTAATATGTGTCTTGGCGTGTTCCTCCTTGGGTTTATCCTGTATGGGACTCTCTGTGCTTCCAGGACTTGATTAACTATTTCCTTTCCCAAATTAGGGAAGTTTTCAACTATAATCTCTTCAAAAATTTTCTCAGTCCCTTTCTTTTTCTCTTCTTCTTCTGGTACCCCTATAATTCGAATGTTGGCACGTTTAATGTTGTCCCAGAGGTCCCTGAGACTGTCCTCAGTTCTTTTCATTCTTTTTTCTTTATCCTGCTCTGTAGTAGTTATTTCCACCATTTTATCTTCCAGGTCACTTATCCTTTCTTCTGCCTCAGTTATTCTACTATTGATCCCATCTAGAGTATTTTTAATTTCATTTATTGTGTTTTTCATCATTGCTTGGTTCCTCTTTAGTTCTTCTACATCCTTGTTAAATGTTTCTTGCATTTTGTCTATTCTATTTCCAAGATTTTGGATCATCCTTACTATCATTATTCTGAATTCTTTTTCAGGTAGACTACCTATTTCCTCTTCATTTGTTAAGTCCAGTGTGTTTTGAGCCTGCTCCTTCATCTGCTGTGTGTTTTTCTGTCGTCTCATTTTGCCTATCTTACTGTGTTTGGGGTCTCCTTTTCACAGGCTGCAGGTTCGTAGTTCCCGTTGTTTTTGGTATCTGTCCCCAGTGGCTAAGGTTGGTTCAGTGGGTTGTGTAGGCTTCCTGGTGGAGGGAACTAGTGCCTGAGTTCTGGTGGATGAGGCTAGATCTTGTCTTTCTGGTGGGCACGTCCACGTCTGGTGGTGTATTTTGGGGTGTCTGTGGCCTTATTTTGATTTTAGGCAGCCTCTCTGCTAATGGATGGGGTTGTGTTCCTGTCTAGCTAGTTGTTTGGCATAGGGTGTCCAGCACTGTAGCTTGCTGGTCGTTGAGTGAAGCTGGGTCTTGATGTTGAGATGGAGATCTCTGGGAGATTTTTGCCGTTTGGTATTACGTGGAGCTGGGAGCTCTCTTGTGGACCAGTGTTCTGAAGTTGGCTCTCCCACCTCAGAGGCACGGCCCTGATGCCTGGCTGGAGCACCAAGAGCCTTTCGTCCACACGGCTCAGAGTGAAAGGGAGAAAAAATAGAAAGAAAGAAAGAAAGAGGCTATAATATAGTGAAGTAAAATAAAGCTATTGTAAAGCAAAGCTATACAGACAAAATCTCACCCAGAAGCATATACATATACACTCACAAAAAAAAGGAAAAGGGGAAAAATTAATATCTCCTGCTCCCAAAGTCCACCTCCTGAACTTGGGATGATTCGTTGTCTATTCAGGTATTCAGCAGATGCAGGCTCATCAAGTTGTTTGTGGAGCTTTAATCCGCTGCTTCTGAGGCTGCTGGGAGAGATTTCCCCTTCTCTTCCCTGTTCGCACAGCTCCTGGGGTTCAGCTTTGGATTTGGACCCTCCTCTGCGTGTAGGTCGCCTGAGGGCGTCTGTTCCCCGCCCAGACAGGACGGGGTTAAAGGAGCAGCTGCTTCGGGGGCTCTGGCTCACCCAGGCCGCGGGGAGGGAGGGGTACAGAGGAGGCGGGGCGAGCCTGCGGCGGCCGAGGCCGGCGTGACGTTGCACCAGCTCGAGGCGCGCAGTGCGTTCTCCCGGGGATGTTGTCCCCGGATCCCGGGACCCTGGCAGTGGCGGGCTGCACAGGCTCCCGGGAGGGGAGGTGTGGAGAGTGACCTGTGCTCACACACAGGCTTTTTGGAGGCGGCAGCAGCAGCCCCAGCGTCTCACGCCCGTCTCTGGGGTCCGCGCTGATCGCCGCGGCTCGCGCCCTTCTCTGGAGCTCGTTTAGGCGGCGCTCTGAATCCCCTCTCCTTGCGCGCAGCGAAACAAAGAGGCAAGAAAAAGTCTCTTGCCTCTTCGGCAGCTGCAGACCTTTTCCCTGTCTCCCTCCCGGCTAGCTGTGGTGCGCCAACCCCTTCAGGCTGTGTTCACGCCGCCAGCCCCAGTCCTCTCCCTGCGATCCGACCGCAGCCCGAGCCTCAGCTCCCAGCCCCGCCCGCCCCGGCGGGGGAGCAGACAAGCCTCTCGGGCTGGTGAGCGCCGCTCGGCGCCGAGCCTCTGTGCGGGAGTCTCTCCGATTTTCCCTCTGCGCCCCTGTTGCTGTGGGATCCGCGCTGATAGCCGCGGCTCGCGCCCTTCTCTGGAGTTCGTTTAGGCGGCGCTCTGAATCCCCTCTCCTTGCCCGCCGCGAAACAAAGAGGCAAGAAAAAGTCTCTTGCCTCTTCGGCAGCCGCAGACTTTTTCCCGGACTCCCTCCGGGCTAGCTGTGGTGCGCTAACCCTTTCAGGCTGTGTTCACGCCGCCAGCCCCAGTCCTCTCCCTGCGTCCGACCGAAGCCGGAGCCTCAGCTCCCAGCCCCGCCCGTCCCGGCGGCTAAGCAGACAAGCCTCTCGGGCTGGTGAGTGCTGCTCGGCGCCGAGCCTCTGTGCGGGAACCTCTCCGCTTTGCCCTCCGCACCTCTGTGGCTGCGCTCTCCTCCGTGGCTCCAAAGCTTCCCCCCTCTGCCCCCCGCAGTCTCCGCCCGCGAAGGGGCTCCTAGTGCGTGGAAACCTTTCCTCCTTCACGGCTCCCTCCCACTGGTGCAGGTGCCGTCCCTATTCTTTTGTCTCTGTTATTTCTTTTTTCTTTTGCCCTACCCAAGTACGGGGGGAGTTTCTTGCCTTTTTGGAGGTCGGACGTTTTCTGCCAGCGTTCAGTGGGTGTTCTGTAGGAGCAGTTCCACGTGTAGATGTATTTCTACTGTATCTGTGGGAAGGAAGGTGATCTCCGCGTCTTACTCTTCCGCCATCTTCTCCCTATCAGCGAGGATGCAGACTTTTATAGTCAAATCTGATTAATATAAAGGTCTATGAAGAGGTAATTTGAGCTAACTGGATTTTATATTTTTATTTGCAATCCTGGAGTTTTATTAAATACCTCATTTATCCATTGAAAACATATTTGCCAAGGACATGTGTTCCTCTGGGTGAGAAGTAGAAAGGAGTGAAGACCGCCTTTTTTGATTCAGTTAGGAGGGGGAAGGAAAATTAATAATAAAATTTAAAAGACTTTTGTTGACGGAAAAAAATTCACAACCTAAAAGTTGAGAGTTATGTTTTATTCGGGGACATTCGTAGGACTTCAAGTTCGGGAGACGGCATCTCAGATAGCGGATATAAGCCAGGATATATAGGAGTTTTTGCAACAAAAGCCAGGTAGTTGGAACATCAAAAGATTACTGTTAATAGAAGAAAACCAGATATTTTAAGGATTTTAGTGCTTTTCTCTGTATGGGAAGATGCAAGAGTCTGGGCTTACTGAAATCATTCCTTTGATATGCACCTCAGCTGTCTGGGGCCAGTGTCCTGTGTTTTCTCATCTTGAGTTTCCTCAGGTGCACCATCCGGGGTGGCTGCAGTGGCTGTAATGTGATGGCTTGATGGCTGCAAACATCCTTTGTTTACTGATATGGCAGGCAATATTTTAGTTCTCTCTTTAAATAATAGTATATGTTAGGTGTATGGTAAAGTGAATCAGTTATACATATACATATATCCACTCTTTTTTAGATTCTTTTCCCATGTAGGCCATTACACGGTATTGAATAGAGTTCCCTGTGCTATACAGTAGGTCCTTATCAGTTATCTATTATATATATAGTAGTGTGTACACCTGAAACTAACACAACGGTGTAAATCAACTATACTCCAATAAAAATTAAAAAAAAGAAACACAGCAAACATTAAACAAAACAAACAAAAAATAGTATATGTTAGATCATTCTATAAAACCAAGGTCATAGGAATCAAAACTAACTTTTCCATACTTGAAGGCATATCTTTTTGAAAATAAGAGTAATTGGTAAGAAGGCAGGCCATGGGTTTTTCAGCTGCACCCATCAAATGGACCACTTTATGGGAATGCCAACAATATCTACGCTCTGCACACCCACCTGCTGGCTTAACAGTCTCTTCCTGGTGTTTTCTTGCTCAGTGATTCCTCCATGGTGGGAGTCCATGGTGGGAAGAGAGCACGGTTCTCCCATGATCCTGCTGCTGCGCTTAGAGTCTTGGGTGGGTGTCCACCACGTGCCGCGCCCCCTGTCCTTGGCTGGGGTCCCTGAGCTCAGGAAGGCTCTTCACCCTGCCAGTCACTTGCTGCTTTCCCTGTCCCTCTCCTCCAGCCTCCACACCAAGCTGTGTGACCAGCTTTCCCGGGCACTCCCTTAATCATTTTGTCAATTTGTTTTTGTTGTAGAGGATAGAAAGGCACTAAACATACCAAGTCCAGCTGTCAGCCTCAGTCTCCCCCCACCAACACCTGGCTCTGAGGCTCACTGACCCTCCCTCTGGGGCCTTTCTGCTTGCATATTTTAAAAAAATATTATAACAAAAGCAGTGTGATTCAACTCTTTTAGAAGGGATAGTATTTTTGTAAAATTGGGAGACAGCATTTTCTAAAATATTTGTGATGTAGACTAGACAGTGTCTTCACAGATAAAGAAATGAGTTCAGGGAGAACATGCCTTGTACCAAATAATTCAACTGGCTTCTGAATCAAAGTTGTATTTCCTTTTCTCTACTCCAGGGGTTGCCCAGGCATGTTGTGCAAGGCCCCAGAACTAGGATTCCAGGGCATGAGTTAATGGGGCGGGGCCGGAACATTGATAATCGAAAAGAAAACTGTCCTGATACCCAGAGCTGTTCCCCGGGTCCCCCAGGAATGGAGGGGCATGGTGGCTGCAAAGATGGGGTCAAGATTCCCTGATGCCACAGGTGAAGATGGCAAGAGACGTGTCCTGGTACCAGCGGGTCTCCCGGCAAGACACCCAGGCCCTTCCTAAGGAGAGGATATGAGATCTTAGATGCAAAGGTTACATTTGCAAATCACACAACAGGGAGTCAAAAAAGGCAGCTCCCTAGAGCCCCTGGGGAAAATGAGCAGATGTTAATGAACGTGTGAAGAATGACAGGGAAATGTCTTTGTCCTCATCAGTGAAAGTCATCTCCAGATAGCAATAAATTGATTCTTGAATATCCTGTGCAGCATAAATAAATAAATAAATAAATGTCCCAGAAATGAATTTCTAATAGAGTTGGTGGGAAGTAATTTGCGAACAAATCTTTCTGCTTCTCTGGATGGGAACTGCGTCTCTGGGAGAGGTCGTCAGTACCTCCAACACATTTTCTAATTACTGATGCTAATTACTTGCATCCTCATTTGCATATTCATGAGGCAGACGCTACAGAGGGCTGAGGCTGTTGGGTTTTTTTCCCTCTTATTCATTCAGGAATGAGAAGACTTCCATCCAGGCTAAGCATTTGCCAACAAACAGGATGGCTGGAGCAGGATTTGCCCCTCTCCTTGTCCTCTGGGAGGCTGGCAGCTTCCAGCTCTCAGATATAAACATAAAGGCAGCTTGATCTATGTCTTGTCTATCTACCTATCTATCTATCATCTATCTATCTATCTATCTATCTATCTATCTATCTATCTGTCTGTCTATCTATCTATCTATCCCCATGGCCAATTTGCAAAGCCTTTTAGGCACTCCCAGTTCTTGGAGCACTATGGTTAGATGCCCAGGCTGTGGAGTCAGATCCTGACTCAGCCAGATGAACACAGCTCCAGGTCTAGAATAAGCTTCAGTAAATATAAATTCCGATCCCTGCCAGTGCAGGAGTAACATTGACTCCTGTCCTGCTCCATCAGTCGTTTTATTTTTCTTAACTAAATTGGTGGTGAGTTGAAGTTCTTTGACTAGTGAGGTTGGTGTAAGGCCTGGCTTCCCCTGCAGACAGGGCTCCTGGCATGAAGCTACCCTTACTTGCCGTTTGGAACATCCGAGGAAGCACATCCCCTCCCTTGCCTTCCCTGCTGCCTGCTGTGAGATCTAGTCTGAGAACAGAAGTGGGAGAGAGTAGGTGATGGGGAGAGGACTTGATGGGAGAATGATGGGCTCTGGACCTACCTATTCCAGGAGACAGTGTCTGCAGAGCTGACTGATGCCTATCTGGCTTTTTGGCTTCCAGGGTTTTTGTTTTGTTTTGTTTTTCTGGTTTAAAGAAAAAGGAGTGAGAAATTGTAGATAATCAATTATTTTTTTTTAAGTTCAGAAGACGGAGTGTATATTTCCAGTCCATCTACATAGTCTATACTATGGCAGAAACTTCACCTCGAAATTGATCTCTGGCTTTTTCTCTCTATATTTGACGATCTTTATGGGTTTTTAAAATAAGAAGTAGGACGAAGCCATTTAAAATACAGCTAGTTTAACTTTGTTATTCTAACCCTGATGTTTAAGTGTTATTTCTTTACAATAAATAAATAAAACTAAATAAATGGGAAACTTTCTACTGTTAACAAATATAAAGCTATTATAATTATATTGTAAGCAATATAGAGCAATTATTTGAGATGTGAACTGTGGGATTTTATTAACAAATTAGAGAATCGAAATCTTTGTGGCTTGCTAAATTATGATGTGTTGTGTGCTGATGTGCTTGAGCTGATCTGTATAAAGCTTTGTAAAGAGTCCCAAAATGAACTTTGCAGCATTTAACTACATGTTGCTTGGTGAACATATCATGCCACACTTGATAATAGTTTTCTTTTTTTTTTTTTTTTTATTTATTTATTTTTGGCTGTGCTGGGTCTTTGGTTCGTGCGAGGGCTTTCTCCAGTTGCGGCAAGTGGGGGCCACTCTTCATCGCGGTGCGCGGGCCTTTCACTATCGCGGCCCCTCCCGTCGCGGGGCACAGGCTCCAGAAGCGCAGGCTCAGCAGCCGTGGCTCACGGGCCCAGCCGCTCCGCGGCACGTGGGATCCTCCCAGACCAGGGCTCGAACCCGCATCTCCTGCATTAGCAGGCAGATTCTCAACCACTGCGCCACCAGGGAAGCCCCGATAATAGTTTTCTAATTCCTTTTCCTACAGGTATAATAAGAGTCCTTGTATTTCTGGAATATATTTAAGCACGTATAAATGCTAGTTATCACATGAATCACAAATTTAGTCCATTACTTAATGTTGCCCTATGTTAATTTTCAGTTGCTGCCTATAAAATCATCACAAATTTAGCAGCTTAAAGCAACACATTTATCATCTCAGTTTCCATGGGACAGGAATTTGGAAATGGCTTAGGTGAGTCTGCTGCCCAGGACCTCACAAGGTTGCAGTCAAGGTGTTGATTAGGCTGTGTTCTCATCTGGGGGCTTGACAGGGGAAGAGTCTGCAACCAAGCCCCCTCCTGCTATTAGTAGGACTGATCTTATGCCTGTGGGATAGAGGCTTCTGCTTTCTTTTTTCCCTGGCTGTCAGCAGGGGACTGCTCTCAACAGCTTCCAGATACCTCCTGCAGTCTTCTGCTCCATGGCCCTCCCCATCACCATTTTACAGCACAGCTGCCTGCTTCTTCCTGCTGGCACCCAGAGGAGGGATTACTCAGGGCGTCAATGCTGGGACAGGGATCCTGGGGACCGTCTTAGGATTCTGCCTATCACTGGCCACTTCTTTGTGATTGCAGTGTAGTGCTTTAGGAACTCCTAAGGGGCTCACAGACTTGTTTTGATGGGCAGGGAAGAATGGCATTTTTATCCCCAACTTAGATTTAGAGGATTTGAGAAATTCCACTGTTTGTTTGTTTAATTATTTTTGGAGTAGTAGAATCTGCTAGATTCTCTTTACCTTCTGGGATAGCCATCCCTCAATGGCTGACTAATACAGAGAGTATAAGAGCCAGCTTCCCTTGCTTCCAGCTGGCACAATTCTAAGCAGCATTTTATGTTCCAGAGACACCCTTCCCCTCACTCCATGGATTAACCCATGGCTAGACTTCACCCGAGGGCATGTTCTTCCTTTGTTCCTTCGCCTTCCCTCCTCTGCTGCTTCCTTCCTTACAAGTGTCTCTTAAAGAGCATCTTCTCAATATATCACCTGCACCCGAGTCCCTGATTCAGGCTTTGCTCCTAGAGAATCCAACACAAGGTATCTGCCTTGCTTCAAAAGAGATGTCAGGTGCTCCAGCACACCCATCACCTGCCTGGATTTTGGCACCCGGCAGGCTGGAGTTTGTTCTGGCTCTGCCACTCACTAGCTGTGTACTTTTTACATAACCTCTCTAAGTCTCAATTTCCCTACGAGTAAAAGAGACATTATACAGGTAAGAGAATTAAAGAGAGAGGATGTGTAAAATGCACATCATAGAGAAAATGCCTGAGATATTTAGCTATTTTTATTATTTCCAAAAGAAGAGTTGAGAATATAGACACACTTTTCAAGCAAATAGTTTATTAAACATTTAAGCCCCACATATGTGCTTCCCTTCACATCTAAAATAATTATGCAAGCTCTCTAGGCAGAGGCTTTGGCTTGTTTTTGATATGTATGGTAATGTGTTCCCATTGGAACGTTGTCTCTTTCAGCACTGCCCCTGGACCAAAGGCCCTGCAACCAGATGGGCTGCCCTTCCTGGGCAGCCTAAAGCCGGAGGTCCAAACCCAGCTTCCCTGGGTACCAGGAGCATGTCTTTGAATTCTTTAACAACTTGCTCTTGTTCGTTTTTGAAGCAAATCAATCTAGGCATCCTGGGTTTCTTCTAGTTCTGTGGCTCACTCATCACCCTGAGCAGTGAATTAAAGCTCAGATCACGGTAGCCTCCTTCATTAGAAGGTGTACATGTGTGTGGAGGGCAGTGGGCGGGCTCACAGAGGAGAAGGAATGTAAATACTTACCAAGCAGATTTTATTTTATCCCTGTTCCATTATGAATGACCTTATAATGCACGGTAAAGAATTTGAATTTTACTCTAGGCAATGAGAGTCATTAAAATGTTTTAAGTAGAGAAATGACATGATCAGATTTGCATTTTAGAAATCTTTGGCTGGGTGGAGAATGGATCTTGAGGGGGAGAGGGGAGGCTGGGAAAGCAATTACGGAGTTGGGGGGTTTATCCAGGAGAAAGGTAATGGGACCCTGAATGAATGCAGTGATCATAGGGTGGGTAGAGAGAGGTGGAAAAGATGCTAGACATCTGGAGAGCAGACCCAGTGGGATTCAATGACTGGCTGCACGTAAGGGCAAGAGGGGAGTCAAGGATGGGCTGTGGGTTCTGTGCTTGGCAACTGGGCTGGTGGTGAGTCATGCACTGAGATGGGGACCACAGTGGGAGAGGCAGGTTTGGGAGTGAGAATATGAGCTAAGGTTGGCCACGGTGAGTTGAGATAGGACATCCAGGTGGAGATGTCTGGTGGGCACCTGGCTATAAAGAAGGAGGGGTTAGATCCTGGATGTAGTAGTGAGGAGGGGGAGTATGGTGGTGTCGGAAACCCATCAGTCTCCACCAGAAGAGTCTTGGGGAACATTAACCCCAGGGTATGCCAGGCTTGTGTTAAGGCAAGAATGGAGAAGGAACATTTGGTGAAGTGTATCATTCTTTGGTTGGTGTATTAACCATGAAATTGTTCCCCCCATCCTGGAGGATATGGAATATTTTGGGGGCAGAGGAAGGGTAAAACGTTGAGTGAGGGGAGATGAAGAACAGAAATTATGGGAATGAGTTTGGTAGAGAGAGATGGCAGTGGCACTTCCAGCTCAAATGGGACCAAGAAGAAGAGGAGTGCAAAGCAAGAGGGTGTAGTTAACTGTTAGAATTCCAAAATAACTAGGCACTGATAGGTGTTAAGGTCCCCACTGAGGTGAACAGCCCAAAAATGAGTTTTTCTGGTTCCCATTTGTTATTTCTCAGCCCTGCCCAATAGACAAAGGGTCATATGCTCCCATTGTGCCCATGAGAGAGCTTCGTGCCAAAGCCGGGCTATGGACCCCATCTATAGACTGCCCAGGTATGTGCCCAAAGCTTGGGTTCATTTTCTTCATCTTCTCCAAGGCTCTTTGTAAACCTCTTCACCACGTCTGAGCCATCAACTCTACCACATTCTCGGTTCTCAGCCCCTTCTTTTTCTAATTATGTCCAGTATAAATGAATTAGAATTCATGGGTACTTAAACCAAAAGTCTCAAGGTGAGGATTTTGGAACATAGAAGAGAAATTGAGGGTGAAATAGTGAAAAAAAAAAAAGTAGGACTGGGGCAGAGATAGGAATTGAAAAAGAAACAGAACTTTCTAGGTGGAGAATCCAGAGATTCATCAGCTAAGACCGTAAAACAGAAGTCAGGTGGAGATAGAAACCTAAAGGGGGGTGCAAACAGGCAAGGGCATCCTGCATCAGGAGTAGAAGGAGGTCAAAGAAAACAGAGTGGTCCTAGACTGCAGGTAAAAGCAGAGCAATAACAACATCAACTCTTACTATCACTGCTAATATCGTTATCATTCTTTACTGTTTACTATATGCTGGGCACCTGGAATATTCATGCTATGACCAGATTCAGGTAGAGCACAGCTACTCCTGGGGACCACTGCTTTTTTGTAAAGCAGAAAAGTATTAAAATCCATTTATATAGTGTTTAATGGATTGGAACTAGGTACAGCGTTCTCAACTTTCAGGCAATCAACTCTATTCTCAGAAGTATTTTGTGTTGAGACAGAATTCTTTGCCCTTCCCACAGCAAGAGACTTCCGTTTATCCCCATAAAAATAATGCACTTAATTACATCACCCCTCACAAGGACAATCCCTCTGAGACCTAAGACAGCCTCTCACAACCTCTGTGGACAGAGGAGATATATTAGCAGAGCACCTTCTCCAGAATGCAATGCCTCGTGACAGAGGTGCAGGGAAGGGTGGCTGCTTCAGAGAGTGACTGTGGGTGGGCACAGCTGCTGGCCCCTCACTGCGGAGCGTGGTGGGGGGCGGGACGCTGCATGGCCTACAGCACCTCTGCCCCCCCTCCCCCTCCCCCTTCTGAGTCCCTATCGCTCCTGCGGGTCCAGGCTCTGGAAGGGTGTCAGTCCCTTTACCAGGAGCTTTGCCTAAGGCCCTCCTATAATGTCAAACACAATTCTGTCAATTTCCATTTCCTCTTCTTCCACTTCTTCCTATTTATGCTTTCAAAAGTGTCCTGGAACACTCTTCCAGGATCCCCGTCTCTGTCATAACTCCACGGCTCCCTCAGGGTGGCCTGGATTTCTGGGATCTTCGTAAGACTCTGCATGGCCTCCATCAATTCCGTGCTCTTCTGCAGAGAACTGGTCACTTGCAGACCCTGGGCTGGTTCTTCGTCCTCATGAGCGCAGAGCTCAGGCGAGCTTTTGCTGCTCGGCGCCTGCTCACAGCCTTCTTCCGCCCCATCGTCTCCTTGGCTGGAAGCGCACAGATGTCCTCTAGCCCTTCTTAGCAGCATCTTTCCCGGATCGTTTCACATTTTCTTCCTCCCTTTGGATACCTCCTAGTTTCCCGTCAGCTACTCTCTTTCCCTTCTTATCTTCCATGACCATCACTGAACAGCTCTTTAACTGGCTCTGGGTGGGCCTGATTGTCAGTGAGATGAACGAGCTACTCAGAATTTAAAGGGGCCATGGAGGGAGGAAGTGGGACAGACAGGACCTGCAGGTTTGGAGTAACCAGGGGAGCAGGCAAGACAAGGCCCCTGCTGAGACATGGTGGTTATGAGCCAAACTGTGTTCCCCCAGAATTCATGTGTTGAAGGGCTAACCCCTATTACCTCAGAAGGTGTCTGTATTTGGAGATAGGATCTTTAAAGAGGTGATTAAGTGAAAATGAGGTCATTGGGGTGGCCCCTAATCCAAGAGGATTGGTATCCTTACAGGAGGAGGCGATCAGGACTCAGATGACACACAGTGCAAAGGATGCCCATGTGAGGACAGCCGTGTACAAGACAAGGCGAGAGGCCTCAGAAGAAACCAACCCTGCTGATGGCCTGATTTCAGACTGCTGGCCTCCAGAACTATGAGAAAATAACTTCCTGTTGTTCAGGCCACCCAGTCTGCCGTACTTTGCTATGGCAGCCCTAGCAAACTAAAACACACAGACCTGGAGGAAGAGCAGAAAAGGAGGCAGTCAGCTTGATTTTGGGCCCCCATGTGTGTGAGAAGCTACCAAGGTGCCCCTACAGGGCTGCCTCCACACAGCTGGAAACGTCCTTGCACTGTGAGGAGTGAGGTTGTGCCTGGAGGGGCCAACTTGGGAGTCAACCCTCAGAACCGGAGAAAATATTTGCAAACGGAGCAACGGACAAAGGATTAATCTCCAAAGTATACAAGCAGCTCATGCAGCTCAGTATCAAAAAAAACAAACAACCCAATCCAAAAATGGGCAGAAGACCTAAATAGACATTTCTCCAAAGAAGATATACAGATTGCCAACAAACACATGAAAGAATGCTCAACATCACTAATCATTAGAGAAATGCAAATCAAAAGTACAATGAGGTATCCCCTCACACCGGTCAGAATGGCCATCATCAAAAAATCTACAAACAATAAATGCTGGAGAGGGTGTGGAGGAAAGGGAACCCTCTTGCACTGTTGGTGGGAATGTAAATTGATACAGCCACTATGGAGAACAGTATGGAGGTTCCTTAAAAAACTAAAAATGGAGCTACCATACAACCCAGCAATCCCACTACTGGGCATATACCCTGAGAAAACCATACTTCAAAAAGAGTCATGTACCAGAATGTTCATTGTAGCACTATTAACAATAGCCAGAACATGGAAGCAACCTAAGTGTCCATCGACAGATGAAAGGATAAAGAAGATGTGGTACATATATGCAATGGAATATTACTCAGCCATTAAAAAGAAACAAAATTGAGTTATTTGTATGTAGTGAGGCGGATGGACCTAGAGTCTGTCATACAGAGTGAAGTAAGTCAGAAAAAGAAAAACAAATACCGTATGCTGACACATATTTATGGAATCTAAAAAAAGGAAAAAGGTTCTGAAGAACCTAGGGGCAGGACAGGAATAAAGAGGCAGACGTAGAGAATGGACTTGAGGACATGGGGAGGGGGAAGGGTAAGCTGGGACAAAGTGAGAGAGTGGCATGGACATATATACACTACCAAATGTAAAGTAGATAGCTAGTGGGAAGCAGCCTCATAGCACAGGGAGATCGGCTCGGTGCTTTGTGACCACCTAGAGGGGTGGGATAAGGAGGGTGGGAGGGAGACGCAAGAGGGAGGGGACATGGGGATATATGTATACGTATAGCTGACTCACTTTGTTATACGGCAGAAATTAACCATTGTAAAGCAATTATACTCCAATAAAGATGTTAAAAATAATAATAATAAAGAGCCCACCAGAGCCACACAGGAGACTCTGGACGTGGCCTCTGTCCAAAATGAGCCCTGTGTGCTATGATGTCTCCCCACAGGAAAAGGAGGCCGATGCCGGGGGCAAATGAGAAAATGGGCCAAAGCACAGGCCCAGATTAGAACGGTGGTTCTGGATGCCAGTTCCAGCCCCCTGCTTCCCAGTCTGGGACCTGGGACGGGCTATGTATCTTCTCCATCCCCAACTGTAAACCGGGGATAATGATGATGACGCAGTGCCCGCCTAGGTGCACCTTGGGGATTGAATGAGATAATGCAAGGAGCGCTTAGGACATGCGCGGCACTGAGGAAGCAGCCAGCTCGGTGCGTCTCTTCCTCGTTTTCAGATTGTGCTGAGCTTCTCGTTGGCACAGGCCATGCGCGATCTGCTTTGGGGAATAGAAAGATGAATCCAAAATCAAGCAATACCTTGAAATACGAGGCCGTCTATATCGTCACCAGGTGTTTCCTAAGTTGTATTTTGCTTTACTCAACCAGATTTTTCAGACAGCTTTATTGAGGTATTATTTACATACCCTTTTAACGTGTACAGTTCAGTGACTTTTAGTACATTTATACAGTCATGTAACCATCACCACAATCTAGTTTAGAAACATTTCCATCACCAGTCCAAAATGTCGGTCCATCCCTACTCCCAGCCCCACCGAGGCGGCCACTGATCTGCTTTCTGCTGCCACTGTTCTGCCTTTTCTAGAAATTTTGAAGACATGAAATCATTCTACATGTAGTCTTTTGTGTCTGGCTTAGCACCATGTTTTGGGAGTTCATCCATGTTTTTGCACCTATTAGGAGTCTGGTCCTTTTCAGTGTCAAGAACTTTCCCATTGGATGAACATACTGCACTTTGCTTATCCATTCATCACGTGGTGGAAATTTGTGTTGTTTCTGCTTTTTGGCTATTGTGAATAATGCTGTTAACCATTCATGTTCAAGTTTTTGTGTGGACACGTGTTTTCATTTCTCTTGTAAATACGTAGGAGTGGAATTGCTGGGTTATATGATAAGTGTGTGCTTAACTTTTTAAGAAGCTGCCAAACTGTTTTCAAAAGTGGCTGTTCTAACCCAATGAGATTTTGATTCCTTCCAAACACAAAGCATGCTCTGGTCATTTTACAGTCAACCCTTCCCTCCGCCCAGTGCCCAGGACCACGTGGTAGGTCAGCAGGAACTCACAAACCTCTCAACTGACCAAATTAACGAACTTCTTACAAGTAGGTAGCTTACTTCCTGGGCTGAACAAGAATGGTCCCATCCGAGGTTTTCTGCTACAGAAGAATGTGTGTGAAGTCATTGACTTAGTGCCGGACACACTCTATCTGAAGAGTGGTGAATTATACCCATAAGTTCTTCAAATCCAATTGACTCCTCATGTGACAGGGCTGGTGACCACGGGGGGCCGAGTGGCTAGGAGGCTCATTCTGAGATTGTTCACCTCCCTGGCTCATGACCATAGGAGACACTCCCAAGCTTTTGTAGTTGTGTCTATCAGCTCAAAAATGGTGAGATCTGGGCTTCCCTGGTGGCACAGTGGTTGAGACTCTGCCTGCCAATGCAGGGGACACGGGTTCAAGCCCTGGTCTGGGAGGATCCCACATGCCATGGAGCAACTAGGCCCGTGAGCCACAACTACTGAGCCTGTGCGTCTGGAGCCTGTGCTCCGCAGCAAGAGAGGTTGCGACAGTGAGAGGCCCGTGCACCGCGATGAAGAGTGGCCCCCGCTTACCGCAACTAGAGAAAGGCCTCGTACAGAAACGAAGACCCAACACAGCCAAAAATAAATAAATTAATTAATTAATTAAAAAAAAAAGGCGAAATCTGAAACGCAGAGGACGTGGACATCTCCAGTGGGAGACGCAAGCTCAGAAGGCTAAAGGGAGTCTCCCCTGGGACCCCCCACCCCAGGACAGAGCCGCTGGTACCCATGGGAGTGTCACTTGAGAGGGGAGTCTCCAGGCCTTCAACAAGTGTCGTGGATTCCTGAGTCCTTTGACGTCCCTGAGCTCCTGGCTCCTCTTCTGAAAATGAACGTGAACATCTTGCCTCCCTGCCTCCTAGATGGCGTGAAAGTCAAGTGACACAGCTTGTGTAAAACCCTTTGTCAACTGGGAAGAGACTCAGAGCGGAAGTGACCGTCAGCATTCCCGGGGCCAGCATCTAGCCCAGCTTCCTCACACCTCCCAGAGGGTGACCATCCTCTGGACCGAGGCACAGATTCCCAGCCTCTTTCCTGGAAATTCTCATCCAGTGGGGCTGGGTGGGGGCCTAGGAATCAGTGTTTTAACAAGTTCCCTCGATGGATCTTCTCTTTGGGGGGTGTGGAAACTCTAGTGGTCTCAGGCAGTGGTTCTCAGCCTTGGCTGCCTGGGGAAATGAAATAAAGGAAGCCTCCATTCGTGATATTTGGCCACTGAGAGTCTTCAGATGCCATCCACTCCCTCCCCATCTGCCCACATTTGGGCAGGCTGGTAAGAAGGCTGAGGGACCCTCCTCCCTTGGCACAGTGGGAAGTTCAAATCCTGGCCCACGTGCCGGAACCCCAACCTGCTGTCTACCCCTACCAGAGCCACCCCCATCACCCCCTCAAGCTCCTGGACTGGCTTGCAGCCAACCCGATCTCCCCGAAGTCCTGGGATGTGAGCAATAAACTTTTCCCTGTCCTCTTGGGACCCAGTCTTATTATCCTAACCAGTTTGGAATGGGAGTTAAGCCCGCCCTCCGTGGGGCAATCATGCACCATGGACCTTTAAAGCACTGTGTCTGGCCCAGAAGAGTTGAATTTGAGAGTCTGTGTGGCGGCCTGGTCATGAGTTTCCAGGCCTGCCGGGTGATGGTGATGTGCAGGGGGGATGAGGACCCCGGTCCAAGCCCTCCTCGCTTCCCGTCCAATGACTGCATTTTGCTCCTCTCCGGCCTTGCCTCACCCCACGAGGGCAGAGACTGTGAGCCTTTTGTTACTTTCTATTCCCAGACCTTAGTACCACGTAGGGAACGATGGAGGTGCTTAATAACCAGGGAAAAGAAATGAAAATAAAATGGAAGCTTGGCAACAAGGATACATGCACCAAGAGTCAGGCCCAGCCCAGCCCTATCCTCTCTACCTCCAACTGCTATTCAGTTTTGGAAACGCTGGGGTAAAGGAGCAATTTTAAAAATATAAGGAAAGGGACAACTGTGGAATAGGGCCCTAGCATCTCGAGTTGTTCAAAAATGCACATCGAGTCCCCGAGAGGCCGGATCTGGGATTCTTTAGAAGGGATTCTTAAAATGAGTGGCCCCTGGGATTAAACAATTGCCGTGGAATCTTCCAGTCCTACTTTCCCGGAATCCCCAGCCTCCTGAGATGGGGGCCGTTCAGTTCCTCTTCTCGGGCACTAGATGGCCACCTGGCATGGATACGGGCTCAGCAACCAGGGCCTGGGCGCTGCAGCCTGGGTTTGGCAGGTGCCGTCCCCACAGCGGCCCGGAAGGTGGGCATTGTCTTCCTGGCCGTGGGCAGGACACCAGAGAGGGTCAGTGGGGCCAAGGACTTTGCCTGAGGACCACACGGTTCTGACACCACATCCCCCGACGGTGGGTCAGGGCCACAGCTGAGGCTGCAGGGCCGGGAAGCGGGTGAGGGCAGGGGCTCTGTGTGCAGCCAGGGATGGGGAAGCCCGTCTCTGCAGCCGTTTTGGAATCTGTTCCACTAGCCTGGGAGATGAAGGGCTTGTGAAGCCTGATGAGACCCTGTGCTCCAAGCCTGCTGTCCAGGGCGGCCCTGCATCCGCCCAGACGGTTTTTAAGGATGCTTTAATAGTAACGACACCTATTAAGCTCTTACCACCGACCGAGCACTATTTTGAGTACTTTCCATATAGCAACGTCTTTAATCCTCCCTCTAAGACTGTGGGTTAGATCTTGTCATCATTACCATTTTACAGATGAGGACACTGAGGCTGAGAGATTAGGGAGCTTGTCCAAAGTCACACCACACTGTTAGTAGGTGACAGAGCTGGGATTCCGACCCAGGGCTCCTGGTCTAGGGTCATTACTCTATATCATTTGGTGTTGCTTTTGAAATGACCAGTGTGGACAGATTTGTTCAACTCCATTCATTTATGGACCAGAGGGTTCTTTCCATGGCCTTGAAGTTATAGCATCAGAGTGGACCCACCTGGGAGAGTGGGGGACAGGGCCTGTGAGTGAGGCCGCTGACACACGTGCTAGTGGGACCCACACAGCTGCTTCCCCAGGCTTTGCCTGCTTTGCATGAGTCAATCAGACCATTTTCTAGAAGATTCCTGCACATTAAGGAGAGTGTTCCAGAAATTTCTGAGCGGTCTTAAGATCAGCAAGATCTTTCTTTTGTGAACACTTTGAAGGCAGAAGATAAAGTTACTATAAGGAAGGACTCATTTTTTGCTAAGGCTCCACCTCTCATGTACCATTTAAGGCCAGAATAAACCTTCTTCAGACCTCCCGGGGATGAAGCAACTGACCCCCTTTCATGGGAAGTTTCTGTGACAGTCAACAAAGCTGTCGAACTGCCATGCCTTTGTTCTTGAGAAATTAGAAACACCACCGCCCCAAGTGCCTGAAGGTTATGTTTGCAATCAGTGATTCATTTCATTGAAGTGAATTCTTTCCTACATAATGGTGTCAGGTTTTGGACACTAGTTGGGTCTTGGTGTGAATATTGAATGGGAACTAAAAAGAATTCCACAGCCCAGTACTATTAGCCACTTAAAGCCTTTTAATTCTGGTAAAACTTTACCAAGTGACAGGTTGAATATGTCTCTGTAGCCCTACTGGGCCAGCTCAGCAGCAAAGTCACACCACCCAGAGGCACTGGTCACACACTGGGACATTCAAGACTCAGTCTGGTTTCTGGGCTCAAAGGCCCCTGGCTGGCATGGATGGAATTTTCTCCCCTCTTAGTTCTTTCCAAGAATGGCAGGCAGGCATAAGGCAGCTTGGGGACACCTTCCTACATGCCTGGCCTCTGCTAGGAGACTTGACCTTGAAAGCAGAATTTAAACTCATGTTTCTTTCGCTGTTGGTGCTATGATTCAAAATATATTCTCTTTCAAATTAAGTGTTGTAAGCATCAAATTTTAAACCCCTGGCAAGATGATTCGAGACCAGGGATTTAAGAGGTTTGAGACAGTCCTCAGATTTTAGCTAAATGCCACTTTCTTAGGGAAGCCTCCTATGACCAAGCCCTCCCAGCCCGTCCATCATTCAGTCAAGTTCTGTGATCCCCTCCCAGCACTGTGTTCTTTCCCTTTAATAACATCTTAGGGCTTCCCTGGTGGCGCAGTGGTTGAGAATCTGCCTGCTAATGCAGGGGACACGGGTTCGAGCCCTGGTCTGGGAAGATCCCACATGCCACGGAGCAACTAGGCCGGTGAGCCACAACTACTGAGCCTGCGCGTCTGGAGCCTGTGCTCCGCAACAAGAGAGGCCACCATAGTGAGAAGCCCGCGCACCGCGATGAAGAGTGGCCCCCACTCGCCACAACTAGAGAAAGCCCTCGCACAGAAATGAAGACCTAACACAGCCAAAAATAAATAAATAAATAAATAAAAATTAAAAAAAAACAAAAAACAAAAACAAAACTAGTTAAATAACATCTTAGTTTGTCATCGTATACTGAAGTGTGTGATTATTTGATCTGTGCTTCACCCCCTCCCACCTGCCCACAATACACTAAACGCCATGCTTGTGTTTGCAGTCTGAGTGGTTAGGAAATACTGTTGAACCTCAAAACATCAAGCACTTGAATTACTAAAAGAAGAATAAAAATAAATGAGACTTTTAATTAGAGAAGAAGAAAAAATTACCCACACAAGTCAGGCCTTGTCACATGATAGGCTGATTAATTACATTATGGCATCTACATCCAATGGCCTACTGTGTAATCATTAAATTCATGATATAGAAGTATCAGTGGACTACAAAAGATGTTTATAATCTGCCTTGTGAAATAAGCAGTTTATAAAGCAGTCCAGGAGTCCGTTAAAAAGGACAAAAATGTGCATAAGACAAAGTGTGGAAGTGTAAACTCTAGAGTATTAGGAGTGATTGCATCTGTAGGCATGCAGATGTGACACACACTGCCGGCTGAGAACCTGAACCATCTCCTTGTCTTCTGAGTTCTCAGCAAGGTCACATTTCCCAGCCTTTGCAGAGGAATGTGTCCGTAACTGCATCTCGCCAATGTGATCTGGGCAGAATTGATGTGTACCATGTCTGGCCTGGTGAAGCTCCCCATGTCCTAACTTCCATGCTCTTGGACCATCTGCTGACGTCAATGCTGAGGGTGACTCTGGCTTTGAAAGCCACGCGGGGAAGGTGGCAGAGTTGTCAGCAGCCTCAATTCCTGAATGGCTCCACTGTTGGTGCCGTGAGGAGGGAGGACTCTTCATGGCGCCAACACGCACACCAACCGGAACCCTCTGAGCAATGTCTGTAGGGCATTTTCAATGAGGTTGGACCTCGAATGGAGGCAGGGATCTTGGGGACGGCTGGGTGTCTCAGCGACTCGTCTTTGGGGGCCTTTCCCTGTGCAGTGCTGTGACAGGGACCTTACTCTTTCCACAGGATCTGATTGTATCTGGGCTCTGTCGAGCCCCATCTGCCTTTCCCTGCAGGAAAAGCAGGCTCCCTTCTCACAACTTTACTTGGATCTCATAACCTTCCAGGCTTGCTCACCTACTGAAGAAATCTCATTTTATTATTGAGATTCAGTCTTGTTCACTAGTTTCAATCTCATATTTGACTTAAAGTTCTGGGCAGGCTTTAATGGCTTGGAATGGAGGCTGTTGGGTCTGGCCTCCTTCTTCCTGGCCTGGGGTTGGGGCACTAAGGAGGGAAAGGAGAAAATCTGTCCCCTTCTCTATCTCTGTGTGTGGATCGGCTGTCCCCTCCTGGTTTGGTGGAACCATGGCTCCCATATCTGGCAACCCCCTCTCTGTGGAAGCAAGGTGCTGGACCTGTGACTGTTGATGGATGGTCCTCTGTCTGCTTGGAGCAGCCATGAGTTCTCTTTCTGCGGCAGGCATCCACGTGCCCAGGGACGGGAGATCAAGCTAAGACTTGATAGCCTCATCTACCCCTCAGCTCCCACCACTGTGGTCCATCTCCTGACCTCCTGCTTCTGGGCTCTCTTGTCAAGTAGGCAGTCCTCTTAGGTGCTGCCAACAGTGTAGCTTAAGCGCATCCACCTTCCGTGATACCCACTCTACCACCGGACAATGATGGAGCCTTTCCATCCCCAGCACTAAGTCAGTGGCATATGATGGAGATGGCAAGAACCACCTCATAAGAGCCGATTATTAAATTTTCAGGAATTTTGTGAGCAGATCGATGCTGCCTTGGCATCTTGAAATAGCCTTGGTGGGAGTATTTATACCACGGGAATTGGCAAAAGCCACATATCAGAACTTTTTTTTTCCATCTGGAGAGCTGGTTGTTAAAAATTTACCAGCATACCACTGACTTTGTGGGGTTAGTGGTTCAGCTACTTTCAAGCAAGAGGCAACCTCTACTGTTGATATCTGAAACCAAAGTTGAGAGCATTGCTCTCTAAGAAGGGAGAGATATGCTTGTTGGACCCATGAGTCTGTAAAAAAGCAAGCTGCTGATCTTATATAGGATTTGAGAAGCATGGATTCGGGGATCGAAAGACTTTCTTCAAAGGAATGGTTGTCCTTTAAGTGTGGAACGGTGGTTACTGATTGGGATTTAGCTGTTACTGATTGACTGGCTCTTAAAGTGTACCCACCGATGGGAGGAAGATGTTTTTCACCGATGGAGACAAGTTTAAAACCTGACTGTGGAGGTTCCTTAAATAACTAAAAATAGAGTTAACAGATGATGCAGCAATCCCACTCCTGGTCATATATCCGGAGAAAACTCTAACTCGAAAAGATACATGCACCCCGATGTTCCTAGCAGCACTATTTACCATAGCCAAGACACGGAAACAACCTAAATGTCCATTGAATGGATAAAGAAGATGTGGTGCATATATACAATGGAATACTACTCAACCGCAAAAAGGAATGAAATAATGTCATTTGCAGCAACATGGATGGGCCCAGAGATTATCGTACTAAGTGAAGTAAGCCAGACAGAGAAAGACAAATATCATGTGATATCACTTATATGTGGAATCTAAAAATATGATACAAATGAACTTATTTACAACACAGAAATCGACCCACAGACATAGAAAACAAACTTATGGTTACCAAAGGGGGAAGTGAGGGGAGGGATGAATTAGGAATTTGAGATTAACAGATACACACTGCTGTATATAAAATAGATAAGCAACAAGGACCTACTGCATAGCACAGGGAACTATATTCAGTGTCTTATAATACCCTATAATGGAAAAGAATCTGAAAAAGAACACACACACATAACTGAATCACTTTGCTGTACGCCTGAAATATTGTAAATCAACTATACTTCAATGAAAAAAATAAAAACTGACTGTGGTGGTTACTCTGGCCAAGAACAGTCAACCCTTTTCTTTCTTGAATTTCGAGTATAGACATGCGGCTGTTCACCATTCTCTGACTTTAGTGATGCTCTCCTGGTTCTCAAAGGAAAGGCGGTTTAAGGGGAAGGTCCCATGGAGAGATTAGGAGGAAAGTCTGGTTTTGGCCCTTCAGCATCAGCGTTTTCTGCACAAAAGGCAATCAACCTTGACTCTCCTGGCCCCGCTCTCAATGGCAGGAGCCTCTGACCAGTTTGGCCTCTCGTTCCATGGGGACAGCAGAGAGTTTCATGCTGCACATTGGCTCCTCTCTGATGGTGGCCCTGGAGAGGTGAAGCCTGGAGAGGTGTGTCATCTTCATGGCAAGCGCTTCATTCTTGAGTAACTTCTGAGGGCAAGGAAAGATCTTGTCAATATCTCACACCATCCTGCTTAATCCACAGAATGGTCCAGTCTGTGGCTTCCATTCCCCAAATCTAATTCAGAGAAATTCCTTCTATGAACCGAGCTGAAGACTCTCATCTTTTAGCTTCTCCCCAGTGACCCTGGGGCAACATGAATTACTTGATTAAGTGAAGAATACAGAACTCACTTATGACTAAAAGCATTTCCTTGGAAGCTTTGGCTATTATATTTAAAAGGAACAGAAGTAAACATCTAGAGTCAATTGTCTTAAAAAAAGATCACGTACAACCAGTGTTTACCTATAGGGCAGCAAAAACAGCCAACACCTCAATTAATTATTTAAGCAATAGCATCTCTAAGTTGCTGAAGTGATATTTATGGTATTTGCCATGGCAACTACTCTTGTTTTGAATATTATTAAAAATCTATCAAGTTGCAGTAGTGGACTTCTGGTTTAAAATTGTATGGGGCTAGCAGCCCCTGAGACAGCCTTTCCCAACTTACTACTAAGATTCCTGTTAAAGATGAAAAACTAGTACAGTGATTTGGCTGTGGGCTGGCTGGTCATGGGGACCCTTGGGCAGAATGATCATATTTCCAGAGGGGACAGCTGTGCTTGCTCAGGGTCGGATGTGATGCCATTTCTTACACATGTATTAGTTTCCTGTGGCTGCTGTAACAAATGACCACAAACTGAGTGGCCTTAAAAAAACCTCACAAACGTATTCTACTACAGTTCTGGAGGGCCATCCTAAAATAGGTCAGCGGGACTGTGTTCCTTCTGGAGGCTCTAGAAGAGGCTCTGCTTTCTTGCCTTTCCAGTTTTTAGAGCCCACTGGCATTTCTTGGCTCACGACCCCTTCCTCCATCTTCCAGCAGCAAAGAATTTTTGATTTTCTCTCTCTCTCTTTTTCTCTGTCTCTCTGTCTCTCTCTTATCTTTGCCTCTGTTTTTCACATCTCCTCCTCTGAGTCTTGATCCCACCCAATAATCCAGGTTAATCCCTTCATCTCAAAACCTTTGTCTTAATCACATCTGCAAATTCCCTTTTTGCCATTTAAGGTCACATAGTTACAGATTTGGGGGATCAGGCCATGGACATCTTTTGGGGGGAGGTGGTTATTATTCAGTCCACTACACACAGCTTCACATCTCCTGTTCTGGAAACATCAGGATCTCCTGGGAATGGGCTCTGTGAAGCTCAGCCCCATGGGATGCTTAAGAGCCCCCCAGGACCAGTCTAGCCCCTTCTGCCTTTAGGTCCTCTCTTCTCTTTTTGCATCCCTGACTCAGTCCCACCCACTTGCCTGCCTTGAGCGTGCCAGCCTCTTTCATGCCTCTGTGTTCTTGTAGATGCGTCCCCCGGCTGACACGTCCAGCCCCCTTCTACACTGGATGGGCCCACATTTTCCCACTGAATCCTCTTGCTTTGGGCCCCAGCCCTGCCCAAGCCCTGCCGAATTGGGGGACAATGGCAAGGTAATAAAGAGAACTCAAGTGGCTTCTTGATCTAATGAATAACCCCTCTGTCTCATCAAAGTCGCACATAAAATTTGTATAATTGCTTCATGCTAAGTGAAACACTCTCTGTGACCTCTTATGAGTCCTTTCCGCCTCTGGAATCTTACTTGGATTTCAAATGCATCAATGAGTTTAATCAAGGGGCCTGAGAGATTTTGCCCACTGCTGGGGCACAGTCACCTGGAGGCGACATTGTTCTGACTATGAATCATTATCTGAGGCCTACTTGCTGATTATTAAATCGGCGTTTATCAAAGTATTTCTAAATTGCCTCAGCCCTCAAAGGTTCTCGGAGGAGGCTGGATTACAAAATGGCAAAACTTGTTTATCCCAGCGATCTGGCTTTGGGTCATAATGAAATGAGAGCTGCTGTGCAGGGCACCCTGGGTGGAACACAGGGATGGAAACCAGCATCAGTGGGAAAACCAGTCTCAGTGCAAAATGGTCCAGGTGCTCTCCGTGATGGTGGGGCTGACTTCTCCATCAGGCACGAGGGGCACTGTGCTCAAAGCCCACCATACTTCAAGGGGCCCACAGAAATGTTCCAATTTCTTTTAAAACCAGAAAAAGATCAACGTTTAGGGTCAAAGACATTTTAAGTGTTTTTGTCCCATCAGAAATAAATGAAATTTTTTAGGGCCTGGATTAGTTTGCCTGGAATGTCATAACAGAATGCCGTAGTCTAGGTGGCTTACTCAACAGACATTTATTTCCTCACCGTTCTTAGGCTGCAAGTCCAAGATCAAGGTGTCAGCAGGATTGGTTTCTCGGAGGCCTCTCTCCTTGGCTTGTAGACGGCCGTCTTCTCGCTGCCTCTTCACATGGTCTTTCCTCTGTGAGCTCACCCCTGATGTCTCTGTGTGTCCTAATCTTTTCTTATAGGGACTCCAGTCAGATAGGACTAGAGACATGCTCATGGCCTCATTTTATCTTAATTACTTCATTAAAAGCTCTGTCTCCAAAAACAGTCACATTCTGAGGTCCTGGGGGTTAGGACTGCAACAGGTGAATTTGTGGGGCTGGGGGTGGGCCATACACTTCAGTCCATAACTGGGCCCACAAAAATTCTATCAGAATGGGGGGTACCTACAAAGGCAAAGGGCCCATGAGAGTTGTGGTGTGGTCCCTGTGATAGTAGATTAATTTGGTTTCTGCAAGGAGGTGGGCGGAGCAGGAAGGTGCCTAGTCAGCGTGGAGACATCGAGGATGATCAGCTGACCTACAGCAAGGGTGTTAACGCATTTACCAGCAGCACCTACTTAGCTACTTTGTTGGCTGAAGCTCAGAAGAACACAGGATCAGCAAAGCACGTTACAGCAATTCTTATTTTGCCTTCTCCTTAAGAGATCTTACTATCTGCCAGATCATCTATAAAAAGAGAAATTTTATATACTGGATTCATTCGACAAACATTGAATTCTTTTCTATTAAACTGTGAAGAGCTGAGCTAGACCCTCTGCTGAGCTTAGGAAAGGAAACCATCAATGTGTTTTCCAGGACCCATAGCTGATGAGAAAGCAGCAGGAAGCAGCCCAGTGACTCAGGATGAGGCACCCGGCCCAGAACTTGACTCACTCAGGACGGAGAAGACCACATCCTCTCTCTCATTTCTGCTTTTCATTAACAGGCGGTCGTGTGTGTTCAGAGTTCTATGGACATTAATCACCTCCACAAACACCGAAGGAGACTTTCTAATGCAGAAGAGTGTGTGCCGTCCCTGAGGTCAGCAAAGGTCAGCCAGAAGGTCAGTGCTAAAGGAAGAGGCAGCCATGCTGTCCGGGGGAAGGAGATGTCCCCAGTGTTGGCCTGGGCACAGAGGGCGTGTGCATCGCCACCTTTACCAGGGAGCACGTGCACTTGGCCTCCAAGGGTTGCACTGTTTCTCTCCCAGGACTGTTGTGGGGAGGAAGGACTGTTGGGAGAGAAAGTTCTAGCAAAATGTCCAGTGTCGTACTTGTGAGTTGTGTGCAATGCTGCTTGTTCAAGTTCTTGCGTGTTTTCTTTTCTTTCATTTGGGGGCAGTGCTCAGGCCTCCTGGCTACTATGTACAGTGGGTTGCATCTGGCTGGATGACCCACGATGAGAAGACTCGGTGAGCTGCCGCCATGAAGAAATGAGGGTCAAGTTTCCTCTGTGGCTGGAGAAGACATGAGGACCTTCTGCTCTCTGTTCAGTGGCCAGACAAACTAGACGAAGCCAGAGGCCTTGCGAACGGCTGGCAAGGCTTTCGTGATTCCTTCTTCCCAGGTGAGCTCTGTGGGAACAAGTGGCTTAACCCAGATCCGGGGGCTCCGAGTTGGCAATGACCTCTAACAAGTAAACTGTTAAAGAGGAACCTATTAAGACTAGTAAATAATTAACACGGGTTCATGGAGATGCCCAGTGAAGCGTTTCCAGGGCATCTAACCACTCAGAGTAAACGTACATTGGCACCTTTCGATTATAGACTCAGACAATGAGATCAAACGGACAGGAAGTCATAACTCCTGATACTGCTTTCCCAACGAGTCAAGTTAGAATAGAGTCCTAAACTCTGCAGAAAGCCTTTTCAGAGTTTCTGCTCTGATAGGTGGGAAAACTTAATTATAGAGTGACCAGCGTGAAGGTGGATTCTGCCCTCCATCACAAAGCCTGGAAAATTCTGTGGATGAATCTGTGTTTAGAATAAGGCTGGCGATTCTCTCTGGAAGCTAAAATACAACTCTGCTGCCAGATTAGTGATTAAATGAAACAATTTTCAGGTCAATTCAATACGATGGTCTGAGTTTGGGTGCACAGACAGGAGGCTACAGCTATTAAGAGGTAGCCCTAGGTCCGTCCAACAAGGACCTACTGTAGAGCACAGGGAACTCTGCTCGATATTATTAACAACCTAACTGGGAAAAGAATTTGAAAAAGAATAGATACATGTATATGTAAAATAAACAAGCAAATAAATAAATAAAATAGAAAAAAAAAAGAGGTAGCCCCGTGGTTTCCCCGATACTAAACTCGAGCCCAAGTTCCTTGAGTTATGCTGAGTGTTGGGCAGCCTGCCGTCAGCCTCGGGTGCACGGCCCCAGCCTTTCCGCTTTCCCTACATCTAGGTTTCAGGGGAACTCTTCAAGAGGGTCCCAGCCATGAAGACTCCACGCCGGAGGAGACTATTCCACACGGACTCCCCACAAGGGCAAGTTTGTGAGGAAAAAGAGAGGAGAACGTGGGAAGAAGGGCCGGACCCAGACGTGCTGATGTCCATTCTGAACCTCACTTGCCCTGGTTTCCGGGGCTCCACCCAGGCGCGTGGCCCTGGGAGGCCAAGACGTGGGAGGGAGGAGAGGTGAAGCCACCCCAACTCAACTTGGGAGATCTGGGCATTGCTCTCTTGACCTTCTGAGTGTCTTCTTTCCTTCAAAGTCAGTAGGATTCGTCTGACCCGTTCCCCAAGCTCCCAGCACAGCCCCGTATTACCCAGTTCTCCCCACACCTCGGGGCTGTCCTCTTTCTGCCATCCGTGGCCGTGTGATGACCCTGGGGCCCCATGGGGGACTTCCTGGGAGATGAAGACCACATAAAATACAGGGAAATGATGGGAAAACCCACTTCCTGCCCATCCTGAGCCCCAGAATGCTGGACACAGGCCCGGGCAGGCCTTCCTCTGTCTGTCCGTCCATGTGTTCACTGAAGGCCACCATGCTGTTTTGTGGGACTGGGTCGGAAGTCCCAGAAGACTGGGAACTAGCCGGCCACAGACAGGCACCATCTCCTCTCACCCGGAGGCTGATTTCCAGAGCTTGTAGGTAACAGATCGGCCAGCATGAGTCTAGCGGAACGCTCTGGTCATGAACTTCACTTGCACTGGGCTAACGGCTGGCATCAATGTTTCAGGGGAGGCAGAATCCCTTCTGGGCAGGGGACCTTCCGATGGCTTACTTAGAGCAGTATTCTTGTTTGCTGCCTCCGTTAGACCTGCTCGGCTTTCCTGAGGCTCCAAGTGTTTCTTGTGTTCAGACAAGTCCTGCCAAATTAAGAACGCAGGCAGAGCCTTGGAGCACTGGAGGACTTCCAGGCAGAGCCCCTTTGCAATTAGAGTATAGTTTTAATAGAGGAAGGAACTGTGTGTCATGGGTGAAGATAGATGAACATCGTCCTTGGGCCAACACATGGTTTAGGGACAGATTAATGGCGCTGGCAGAATCAGCTCACGAGGGGAGGAAATTCAGGCCAAGAATAAGGCCAAACTCTCCTCCTCTCATGTAAGGCTGTGATGCAGTCTCCGAAGAGCGCGGAGATTGGCAGACAACCCCACAGCTGCACCGCAGTTGTGTCTGTGCAAGGACTCAGACCCTCGCCCTCACGAAATGCGACACTCCATCCCCAGATCTGGGGCAGCAGTGACCAGGGGCCTGGGAGGGAGAGGTGGCCCCTGAGACCACAGCAGAAAATACTGACTCGGAGGGGTGGGAGGTCCAGGAATGTGGGTCAGGCTGAGACGCAAATCCAGCCAGCACTCATTCTCACCATAAACCACGTGTCTGCTTTCTTCTCTATGGATTTCCATATTCTGGACATTTCATATAAAGGTTCACACATAGGGGGTCTTTTATGTCTGGCTTCCTTCACTGAGCATAAGTTTTCAAGTTCTATGTCACGGCATGATCAGGCCTTGGGTTGGGGGTGTTAGTCCTTGAAACAACAAACCCAGCTACTAGCAGGTATTCGTGCCCCCGTCTCCCTTCCATTGTTCAGGGTTTGGTAGTTTTTTACGGGCAAAATGATTTAATAGCTGGACATTTGCACATACAAGTCCCATTTTTCCTTCCTATGGTTTAGCTCAGATTTTCACACTTCCAATTGCACAACAGTTGGTGCACAGGGATGTATATAAACAAATGCAAAACAAACAAAAACACCCAACCTGAGTCTATCGTACTTTGTGGGCTATTTAAAGGCTGTCAAAGGTAATCTGGATGTCAACCAGTTTTGTGACTGGGGTCAAACTCTGCCCAGAGCCAGCCAGGAGTTGCAGTGATGTTGCTTTGTGTTGTGTGTAGTTGCTGCGGACAGAAGGCGTGTGGCTTCTCCTCCATTCGTGGTCAGGAGCCTTCCCTGAGCTGAGGTCTGCAGCCCTTTCCTGATCTTCTTTTTGAAGAATGTTAACAAGACAAGGCTGATACTTCTGGGATTTGACCCCAACAGGGTCTTTGCAGTTTCAGTTACTGTTCTTTAACTTGAAAGATTTAGACATTTCATGTTGTCAATTGCCCCAAGATTGATGAGGCCTGGGGAAACTGATCTATCCTCACTACACTTACAGGAGATGGATTTAAAGCCTGTAATTTGGTTAATTTACTGTTGGGGTTTGTATCGGTCAGAATAGGCTTGGCAACGTTGCTGTGATGGCTTCAAACCTCGGACGCTTAAAGCAACAGAGCTGTTGTTCTTGTTGGTGCAAAGACCACTGCAGGCCTCCTCCATGCGGTGGCTTGGTGTCACCTCCGCAGTCACTGCATTTCTTCGACTGGTGAGACAGGGAGAGCGAGTGCACTGGAGGGTCTCCCTGCTGCCACTTAAATGTTTCCCCCCGAAATAACACATGCCACCGCCACTCACAACTGCCAAAGCAAGTCATGCAACCACATCTGGACTTCAAGGAGCAGGGAAGAACAATTCTTGGACTGCCTGGAAGGAAAGAACTGGAAATGTTGGAAAGGAACATTGATGCCCCCAGAGGGACCTACCTTTCTGACACCTGGAATCCCCACGCCTGTGTTCCCTCCAGGTGGTAAAGCACCTAAGAAATGGGGTTACCAGGCAGAGGTCAGTGGCCCCAAACGGCACAGTAGGAGCTGGATGTGCAATTGTTTTTACAGTAATAGCTAAAATCCATTAATAATAGCTAACATTGTTATGCCTTCTTTATATATGTTATGTCATAGGATGTGTAATTTTTTTATTGAAGTATAGTTGATTTATAATGTTTCAGGTGTACAGCAAAGTGATTTAGTTATCACACACACACACACACACACGAACACATTTTTTTCAGATCCTTTTCCATCATAGGTTATTATAAGATATTGAATATAGTTCCCTGTGCTATACAGTAGGTCCTTGTTGTTTATCTATTTTATATATAGTAGTGTGTATCTGTTAATCCCAAACTCTTAATTTATCCCTCCCCTCCCTTTCCCCTTTGGTAACCGTAAGTTTGTTTTCTATGTCTGTGAGTCTATTTCTGCTTTGTAAATAAGTTCATTTGTATTTTTTTTTTTTTAGATTCCACATGTAAGTGATATCATATTTGTATTTATCTGACTTACTTCACTTAGTATGATAATCTCTAGGTCCATCCACATTGCTGCAAATGGCATTATTTCATTCTTTTTATAGCTGAGTAATGGTCCATTGTGTATATATATATATATATACCACATCTTCTTCATCCATTCACCTGTCAATGGACATTTAGGTTGCAAGTTGTGTCATGTTGACTGTTATGATGAGTCTGATGAGCCTTCTTTGCTCTTCTGTCAATTCAGTTTGAAGGTCAGATGATTTGTGGCCATTAGAAACAGTGTTTCCTATACCCATTTATTTTTGGAAGCACGCTGCTTTATGTAAAAGATCTGGATAGATCCATTTATTACTTTATGTAATAGATCCAATTATTACTTTATCTTTGTATCACATGTGTGGATAAATAGACAGACATAGACATAGTTTGTGTGTATGTATGTATATGCATATGTGTGTGTATATATCTATATCTATATATCTATAGCTGTTATCTATAATCATCAATGATCAATGCCATGATCAATTTCAGTGAGGTTTCTTCTTATTTTTTTGTGAGATTTGTGGAAGCACAGTGGTTTCCTTGATTATTTTTGAGAGATATCAGAAAAAAACACTTCTCTTATCCCCGTATTATGAAGGGGACCTCATAGCTGCTCTCCATGAATTAATGACAATTCCAAGTTTTGAAGATCTCATGTTCCCAAGTAAAAAAGTAATGATTGTATTATCTCAGGATTTTCTGTGACTCAGTTTGGAATCTTCCTCTAATTAGAGGACAAAGTATTTTTGACTTATTATCTAGTTTAATATTAAATATCTCAACAGATGGTGCTCATGAAACTTTCTTCATTGATAATTTTACGGTTGAATAAAGAGCATCTCCTCTTCCTTTTTCGTTAGCTTAAATTACCATAACATTTCCTTAATTGTATTTAATTAATCTGTTTTACACCTACTTGTACCACAATGGGTTACTCGACCTCACTTTGATATTTAAACATTTTTAAGGTTTTTGATGTTTGTTGACCTTTGCCACACAGAGCACAATTAAGGATAAATTAAAATGCACAGACTCACTGAGAAAATGCAAGCATTTCCAAATGCCTGTCTTTTCCTCGAGAAGGTTTACATCAGATGCAAAGGTTTACATCAGATGCAAGCTTCCTATCAATGAGGGAACATACACTGTATAGAGTCTGCCCACAGTCTTCCTTGGGAATCCTAAGGCTGGTTACACTTCAACTCTCAGTAGCTGATCTGAGCCTTCACCTTAAAATTTGGGGTCTTCGGGACTTCCCTGGTGGGACAGTGACAAAGAATCCGCCTGCCAGTGCAGAGGACACGGGTTTGATCCCTCGTCTGGGAAGATCCCCCATGCCGCGGAGCCACTAAGCCCGCGCACCGCAATGGAATGTAGTCCCCGCTCACCGCAACTAGTGAAAGCCCGCGTGCAGCAACAAAGACCCAACATAGCCAAAAAATTAAAACATTAAAAAAATAATAAAAATAAAAAATAAAAGAGCAGACTTGCTTTAAAAAAAAAATGGGGGTCTTCAAACTCAATAGATTTCCTTGGCAAATTGTTCGTCTTTTTTTTCCAGAGTGAAAGTTGTCATAAAAGAACATTTTCTTGCTTTCCCTGGATGTCCCGTTCCAGTGGGTCACAGTAGGATAAGGGGAGGCCCCATCTTCCCAGCTGAATTCTCTCTCTTCTGCCGGTGGTGGTTTCCGTTGGCAACGGCTAATGATGGTGGCTTTCCACGGCGTAACTTGATATCATAGCCTCTTATGAGACCAGCTCTTGGTGTGGGTTTTATAACCAAACTGCTGTCAGTTGAAGGTGAATCTTCCTGGCATCCACATCAGTAGCTGCTCGACCAGCAGCCCATATCCAGTGATGCCATGCAAGAGTAAACAGCTGCTAGCAATGTGTCCCCAAAGCAACTCTGGCTGTTCCTTGTGATGTACGGTAGCTCTTGACATCAGCACCTTTTGTTGTGTCCTTGAGCTTCGATACTGTTATGTCTACATTAAAAACAACACAAAAGCTTTTCAGTGTGTCCATCTTGCCTGTTGAACTGTCAGCCGCACCTCTATCTAAGAGTAGCTCAGTGGGATCTCTGAAAAGTTGCCTTTTGGAGAGCTAGTGCTAGGTCTTCCTCAAAAGTATGAGCCCCACAGCAGAGTCCTGCACATAGTAAGTGCTCAATAAATGTTTGGTGAAAAATCCAGCTTCTAGGATGAACCATTTGAAATTGCCAATATGTAACTATTTTCTGACCTACAAAAATGACAATTTCATATGATTTGACTTAATTTATAGATATAGCAATATTCATCTCATTAAAATTGTAATGTACATTATTCTTATTACCTCTCAAAATTGTTCCTAAGATAAAGTATGGTTACCCGAAAATTTGGGACTTGGCCTCTTCTTAGTCGGAGCCATTTTATTCTTTTCCTGAATAATCTATGTATAATTTTAAGGCGTGAGAAAGACTCTACCATATGTAATTTTTACACTGTGTAATGTCTTTTGATGCAACGCTTGGTGCCTTTCTTGTTCTAAATGTAAAATAACTCAAAGAATCACTCAGAAATTTGGTCTCATTTCCAGTCTGAAATCGTGCAGCCCCTCCTCTAACTTCTCACTAACACAACCATAAAAACAGCAAAATACTAAAACTCATTACCACGTGGAACACTGATAACTAGCAGACATCTTAATGCCATGATCATGCAGGAATTGACATCAATTGTAACATAAAACAGAGCTAGGTAAAATTGAACAGGCAAACAAATAAACAGACAATTCTGGGGATTCAACTAATGGTGGTACTCCAAGGCTTTGCCTGAACAAAATCAGGATGACTTTTTTAAAAAAATCATTCTATCTCCTAATTTAGGGATCTAGGGTCTACACCATCAAGGGAATTGTGTGGTCAGCTACTTCTCCCCCCTTGGAGGCTACATTCTCCTTTCCCCACCAGCTCTCGTCTCCACTTTTCCCAGAATGGTGATGAGTAGGCAGTGGGGCTGGATGGAAGAGGAGCAGTTCATTTTGGGAGTTGTAGGCAGAATGGAAGAGGAGTAGTGCATTTTGGAAATTGTAGTCCTCAGGAACGTATAATAATAATGATAAACAATATCTACGGAGTGCTGCCTATACATTAGGCATTGTATTGAGTGCTTAGCATAAATTATTCAGGAAAATAATATTAAATTTCTACTTTCCACTTCCCAGCAGTAGCTGCTCTTAATTAATTTTATTGCTTTACTATTGGGAGTTATCTGGATTCCCCCCTTCCCCTATTCCAAACAGTTCTTATGCATCTTTCTGGATAAATCTAGAAGTCCTTGAAAATTACAGGTCAACAACATATCAATCCTAGCAGATTTGTGCTGCTCTCCAAAAGAGCTCTTTCCGGGCTTCCCTGGTGGCGCAGTGGTTGAGAGTCTGCCTGCTAATGCAGGGGACACGGGTTCGAGCCCTGGTCTGGGAGGATCCCACATGCCGCGGAGCAGCTGGGCCCGTGAGCCACAATTGCTGAGCCTGCGCGTCTGGAGCCTGTGCCCCGCGACGGGAGGGGCCGCGATGGAGAGAGGCCCGCGCACCGCGATGAAGAGCGGTCCCCGCACCGCGATGAAGAGTGGCCCCCGCTTGCCGCAACTGGAGAAAGCCCTCGCACGAACCGAAGACCCAACACAGCCAAAAATAAATAAATAAATAAATAAATAAATAAGAAAATCCTTTAAAAAAAAAAAAAAGAGCTCTTTCCATTCTGGGATGATTCTAGAACTGACCACGCTAGGGTGTGCTCAGGTGAAAATATACCTGTGGACAATTATAATTGCTCCAAGGGGCATTCACATTAATCATGATCTATACTATGAATTTTTTAAACTGCTTTTCTGTATCTTGCATATTTAGTTTTTAACCCAATTCTGTAAGGTCAGGTCTGCAAAGCTGTAATTACCTGTATAATTAAGGTAATAAAATATATCATTAAAGTGTTCCAATTTTTGTTTAGAAAGGTCCTTTTTAGTTTTTGTAAAAATTATGTATGCTTACTTTGAAGAATTCAAGCAAGGCAGAAAGAGTTCAGAGAGGGAGGTTAAAGAGAAAACTCACCCAAATTTCTGCCCCTGAGAAATAGTCTCTTCTCTTCTCGATTTGAGGAGAATACAAGCTCCAATGAAAGAGTCTTAATAATTGAACACATACTCAGGAAAAAGGATTTCTGGAACATACTTCATATGAATTATATTTAGAGTTTGCATTTTGATTAGAACTGCCTACAGAGTGTGATTTAAGGCTAAAACGTAATTCTTCCGGGCTGTCAGACGTGAAATCCTGCCTCCACTCCCCCCTTCTCCCACCTTCCCCTTTGCCCTTACCCCACACTCTGTGCCCCGCTAAGATTTCTCTCCAGCTTCCAAGATAATTCTGACCTTGGGCAAGTCACGCTACCTCTCTGGTCCTTAGACTTCCCAGTCTCAAGATGAGGAGACTGGACCAACTTGTTCCTAAAGCCCCCCCCCCATGTCTCACATTCTATGAGCTATTTTCCTAATTAAAATGGAAAGGCTCCTAAGAGGTGCTTGGGTGGTTAGGGAAGAAGGAGGGACAAAAGGGAATGTGGGGCAGGTTGGCAGCTGGGGATCCCTGGGCTTCCAGAGTATACAATGGAGGAAATGCAGATACTTGGGTTGGAGACGAAAGTGAAGAGACAGGGACCAAATGTAGGAAATTTCATTTCTTCCACAAATTAATCTAGCACTGACTTAAATTTTGTTGTGTGTCTTTGATTGCCAGTTCATTACAAAATAATAATCATATGGGCAATTAAAGCCTGAAATGAAAAACACACACACAAAGTCAGAAAGAGAAAAACAATATCGTATATTAATGCATATATGTGGAACCTAGAAAAATGGTACAGATGAACCGGTTTGCATGGCAGAAATAGAGACACAGATGTAGAGAACAAACATATGGACACCAAGGCAGGGAAGTGGCAGGGGGGTGGTGGTGGTGTGATGAACTGAGAGGTTGGGATTGACATACATACACTAATATGTATAAAGTAGATAACTAATAAGAACCTGCTGTATAAAAAAATAAACAAAATAAAATTCAAAAAAATAAAAACACACACACATTAGTGACAGCTCTTTAAATGACACTGAGGCTGCCTGAATTTCCAGTCCTGATGGTTTTCAGATCATTAACCAATCGACAGAGAGGTGAAGGGTCAGACAAACTTCTAATGCAAGTGTCAGGGGAACAAAAAGAACAGTTCCAAAGTGAGTGCCAAGCTTCACTGAACAGGAAATCTAAGTCAAAGGCCACACGTGGCTCAGTTTATGAGAATTTGATGATCTCACACATTTTCTTTCTGGGTTTACTTTGTGAGTTGATACGCATATCGAGGGCTATGGTTTGCAGAATTAGAGAGTATGTGCTAAGTAATAGACTGCATCAACAAAAATAACTGAATCACTTTGCTGCACTAGAAACTAACACAACATGTAAATCGACTACACTTCAATTTAAGAAAATTAAACAACAAAAAAAAACTGGTCCACCGAGTGGAAAGGCTTAAACCTTAGTCAGTGATTGTCTATTTACTGCTGGTCTAAAATGTAAGCTCCCAGAGGGCAGGGATTTGCTCCGTTTTCTTCTCTGCTGTGTCCCAGAGCCTGGAACAGAGCCCCGTTCAGGGAACATTGGTGTGTGACGCGCCCTGGGCTTGCCTGGGAAGATGGGCCTCCTGCTCGGGAGAGATGATTCACCAAGCAATCAGGATGGAAGATTCTTTCCAATGACTGTTCCACACTCAAAGATGAGTATCAGGAAAGGACCTCCCAAAGCACGACTGAAATGGAATATCCTGACAAGCTTAGTGGGTTGGGGGTCTGACCACATTTATTTGATTTCAGAAAATAAAGATGTGGGTTCTGGTTACCCGTTGCTGTGTAAAGACCACCCCAAACTTAGTGGCCTAAAGCATCAACCTTTTTTTTTTTTTAATACTCACAGGTTCTGTGAATCCGGAATTTGGACAGAAATGGCTCATCTCTGCTCCATGGTGTCTGGGGCCTCACCTGGGAAGATGTGAAAGGTAAAGGGCTGGGATCTTCAGAGGCTCCATCCCACACGTGTCTGGGTCCTGGGCTGGGACCACTGAAAGGCGGGGTCTACTGACCAGACCCCTACACGTGGCCTCTCCCTGTGGCTTGGGCTCCTCAGCATGGTGGCTGGGTTCCAGGTGGAGCTTTCTAAGAGAAGACGTTGCCTTCCCTTTCTGGCCTAGCCTGAGAAGTTACACAGCGTCACTTCCCACATGCTATTGTCACAAGCTGCCCAGATCCAAGGGCCACAATCCTGCCTCTTGATGGAAGGGAGGCCAAAGAACATGTGGTCACTTTTTAAAACTGCCCCAGAGCCTGAGGTCTTCCATCAGATGTCTGCATGGAGACAAAGGGCATTTGATGGTGTACTGAAAGCAGCTGGTAGTCATCTTTTCCACAACTCTGTATTGAATGTCTACCCTGTAGCAGGCACTTTGTAGGTACGGGGCAATCGCGTGGAACAAAATGGACAAAAATATGGATCCCGAACTAGCCTGTATTTCAACATGGTGAGGTGGGCAATAAAGATGTAAATAGGTAAAATACACAATATTAGATGGTTACCACTTCCTGGAGAGAAATAAATCATGGCAGGGTTTCGGAGCATGGGAACCCGAACGGAGGGAGGGGCAACAACCATTTAAAATGGGGGGTGGGGCAGGCCTCAGTGGAGAAGTGACATTTAGCCACCAGACCTGAGGGAAGAAGGGAGAGTGGTGGATTAAAGACAGCCCTGGTTCTTTGACACGCTTCCCTTTGAGACACAGCGTCCATGCCCCTTCCCCTTGAACGCAGGTGTGCTGCGGATTGGTTTGACCAATAGAACTTGGAAGAAGTGACTTGGTACTCGTTTCCCCATTAAGGCCGTAAGAAACAGGCAGCTCCCGATTCCTGTCTTAGGGCCACTTGTTCTCGGAGCCCTAGTCACCACGTCCAAAGCTGCAGAGACCACACGGAGAGGCGCTGAGATTCTACAGCAGAGGATCCTGGCTGAGGCCAGCCTTTGGGGGTTGCCAGGACGTGTGTGTGGTCTCTGGGACCCCCCAGCTCAGCCCAGCCGCCAACTCAGTGTCACCCAGTCCCTAAGATGGTCAATTTGGGGAGAGATTTTTTAAAAAAATAAATTTATTTATTTATTTATTATTTATTTTTGGCTGCATTGGGTGTTTGTTGCTGCGCACGGGCTTTCTCTAGTTGCGGTGCGCGGGCTTCTCATTGCGGTGGCTTTTCTTGTTGCAGAGTTCGGGGTCTAGGTGCACGGGCTTCAGTAGTTGTGGCTCGTGGACTCTAGAACACAGGCTCAGCAGTTGTGGCTCATGGGCTCAGCCGCTCCACGGCATGTGGGATCTGCCCAGACCAGGGCTCGAACCCGTGTCCCCTGCATTGGCAGGCGGATTCTTAACCACTGCGCCAGCAGGGAAGACCTGGGGAGTGTTTTTAATTAAAATGGTTCCAGAAACTTACTAACTGAAATAGGAATGGTGACCTACTGGCACTGCTGATGAGAGAAACGGCACCATTTCCTGGGCACTGCTGCCGATTGCGTCCCAAGAACTCAGTTAATTAACAGAGTGACTCTGTGAGGGGGCTGCTGTTACCCCTATTTTACAGACAAGAACACCGCACCTGTGGAGAGAGGGAGTGACTTATTCAAGAAGGCACAGCACCAAGAGGCTGAGTGAATACAAAAGAAGTCCTGACTCCGAATCCTGCGTTCTGTCCCCTCTCTTATTCCGACAGAATGGAGACCCCATGCCCTCCCCCCTCTCCTCCGCCCAGGTGAAACCTCTGAGAATCCCCATCCTCCACTCGCTCGTATCCTCTGGGGGCCTGTGAACATGTCTTATAAATGACAAGAGTACACGTGGTAAAAATTACCTCCACTTCTGCGTATTTCCAGACGTCATACAGTTATGTCCTCCAGTGGACTGAATTAACTTCTTCTGGGTTCTAGACTTTAATGCTCTCTGTAGCCAGGAGAGTGCACTGGCTTCCGAGTTCAGTAAAGGATGTGCTGGCATCAGTGAGGGGGCGGCCCTGATGCCACCCTACCTGCCCCACGGGTGTGCTGCCAGCTCCACCCGATGAACAGGTGTGGAGAGCCGACCAAGCGATGCAACCACTGAATCCCAGTGAACGATCCAGAGCACGAGGTTGTAATCCCTGCAGATAAATGTTAAAAATTCCTTTTACATATTTTACCTTATGCACAGGTAGAGCTGCTCTTCAGTTAAAATTTCAGTGCAGTGACTCCTTAGTGGTACAATCTCCGACCCGGTAGCATCCATTAGGTGAGCGGGGTTCGGTCAGGAAGGGATCTCTGTTCAGATGGTTCGACTCACTCTAGATTAACGTCTCCACCATTCAGACACGGCCTGAGTACCAGCTGTCCACGTGCCCCATGGTAGCAGGACCAGGTCACAGCTGAGTGAGGAATCAGCTCCGTGGGTCTGAAGAATTTCGGCTGACCTGACCTGCAAGGCAGGGGGGTCAGAGCAGGTCCCAGGATCAGAACTAGGTAGAGGGAGAAATGAGACATCGGGTCAGCTTACGTCCTAGAGCCCACAAAGCAGGATGACGACGATCAGTGTATGTGTGTGTGTGGTGTGTTTTGTATGTGTCGTGTGTGTGCTGTGGATACTGTGTGTGTGTTGTGTTGTGTATGTGTTGTGGGTGTGTGTGCTTTGGGTGTATATGTGTTGTATATGTGCTGTGTGTATATACATGTTGTGTATATGTTGTGGGTGTATGTGTTGTGTGTATATGTGTTGTGTATGTGTTGTGGGTGTGTGTTGTGTGTATATGTGTGTTGTGTGTGTGTATATGCGTGTTGCATATGTATTGTGGGTGTGCGTATATGTGTATACATTGTGTATACATTGTGGGTGTCTACTGTGTGTGTTGTGGGTGTGTGTCCACGCACACATGTATGTCTACTTGTGTGAGGAGGGCATAGACGCAGATTCGGCAAACTGAGCTCAAGGTCAGGAGGACAGGATCCAGTGAGGTGGGATGTGATCTGTGTCCGGCCAGGCAGTCCTGGAGGGACTCGGGAAGCAGATCCAGGTAAACAGCTGAGCTCAGAAGACTGGCTACACTGGTCCAGGTGAGGGCCATGACGGACAGCCTCATGGGATAACTGAGAAGTGCACAGTTACTTCAAGATTAACATAGAAATAACCCAAAATTGAGGCTGGCCAGGAGGAAACTAAAGACCAGGGAAGGAGACATGAAGTCAAACTTTCTGTCTCTTTCCCAGTGAGGATTAGAGTAAAATACAATTACCTGCAATATCATATATCTTATGTGATCTCCCTGGATCTGAGCTATAATTTCCCCCCTGAAACCTTCTATGCCTTATGAGTCTGGCATATCCATTTATCTCTGAGTAACTATTTACATTTGCATCTGCTCATTTCTATATAGTTTCTCCTTCTTTTTCCTTGATACCTTAAGCTCTTTGTCTCTCAACTGACAACCACACACACAAAAGGAACGTCTGACTTTGCACACCCTCATTTGGCTTTATTATGAATTCTGCTCTCCCGGTTCTTACTAAAACTGGGTTTCATCAGAATTAGAGGAAGAAACGTGCATATTTTTCATATAAATAATGCAAGGAACGGTGGCTAATGGCTGCTTTATGAAGCCCATTTCTTTTCTTGTTTCATTTAAAACCTCTAGCTTCTGATCACAGTGGTCACGTCACCTAGAAGTCCACTTCAGAAACCCTGGAATCTCAGAAAAAAAGGGGAGAGGACCGAAGGAGACAAGACAGAGCACGACAGGGGCCAGAATAGAAGCCGCGGGGGCGGAGGCTGTGCATCTCACGGGGCACCCGCCTCCGCCAGGAATGAGATCAGCTAGGGGCCAGATCTTGGTGACCAGTGAGGAGTGCACTGCGGCTCTACATGGTGAACTTCTTATGACCTTGGCCACGTCCTTGGCCGAGTCTATGTGACTTTCTCTGTGGAGGTGACTATAAATGCAAAGGAGCCTGGGAGCCTTGAAAGCCTCTGGGGCTTTGATTACTTAAGGGAAAGATGGCCTTGGGCGAGACCTCTAGCTTCTGAAATGTTGAGCAGAGGGTCATCAAGGCAGTTCCTTATATGATGGTGTAGTGCAAATGTTGGCTTGATTTTGAATCGTGACTCTGCCACTTATGAGCACTGTGGCCTTGGACAAGTCACGTGGCCTTTCTGCACCTTTGCCTTCACATCTGTAAAATGGGTTGATGGCACTCCTCTCAGAGGCTAATACTGAGACGAAGGGGACCCTGAGTTATAACAGCATCCAGAATGATGGCCAGCACAGGGTCCACACCCAGCAGCATGGGGGTCCCTCCTTCTTGGAGGCAGTGCCACCTCTCGAGGGATGCTGTCACGCACAGTTTGGATATAAGAGGAGGAGAAGACATTAAGTCTCCCTTAGGATTGATCTCATTTCTTTTTTGTTCCTCAGACTTCACTCATTTTTCCCTTGTGACTCTCCTTGTGGTCCCCTGAACCAGAACCCACAAGTCAGAAGCTTAGAGAAGTCTGGGAATGAGGCTTTATGAATCTTGTTGCCAACTCTGCCCTGATAGATAAATACATGTAGGCGACTCCGAGACCCAAGGAGATCACAGCCCAGAGCTCGAGGCTCTCGGTCCTTCGGGAGTCCCCTTTTAAACCCACCACTCCCCGTCGCTCTAACTGTCCTGTCTGTGCCCTTTCTCTCCAGGACCGGCCCTTCCCTGCAGCGGGCACCGTTCCTGGCACCGGGTGTGGGGACTGCACCCTCCGTGACGTGCAGTACTGCACGGGGCCTTCCCTGCCCTGGGCGGCGGGATTCTGATTCCCGACATCTCTCAATTCTTCCTTTGCAGCAACTTCCTAGCTCTTCTCCCTGTTTGCACACTTGCCTCCCTCGGTACAATCTCCTCACTCAGCCAGGTAACGCCCCTGACACTCACGTCTGCCTCAGATCCCGCAGGGACTGGCTGATGCTTGCAGGACAACCAAGGCCACTCCTGGCAGGTGGACATCCGAGTCCCAGAGGACCACTCCCGTGCTTCCGACGCTGCTTCCGAAACCATCCCAAACGGACAGCAGCACCCACCGTGCTCTTCTCAGGGCCCTTCTCTGATTTTTCCTCTTCTTGAGTTTCTAATCACCCGTTTCTGTCTGGAAAGCTCCTTTCATCCCTACAAATGCAGCTTAAAGATCTCTTTCTTTGAAAAGCAATTCTATAATCTGCAAGGCAAGTTTCTGCAGCCATCTCAGCAGCTAGGATAAATATCTACTGAGAACTTTCTATGTGTTCAGTTCCTCCAGACCCTGGGGATACAAAGGTGAGTAAGAAATTCTGTTCACCAAAATCTTTCCAAAGTGGGGAGAGATAGAAATTTAACAGCCAAACAAAATACATGGTGATCAGAGCTAGAAAAATTAGAAGTGATATAAACATGAAAGTTACCATTTGCGGCATGCCCGGCAGTATTCTTGTTGCTTCCCAAAGATAAGCTCATGTACATTTCACACGATATATAAAAATTCATTGAAGTAGATGATAGGCATAAATATTAAAGTTAGAACTATAAAATTTTTAGAAGAAACTATTGGAGAAAATATTTGTGATCATGGTCTAGACAGTGATTTTTCAGTGCACAAAAACCCAAACCGTGAAAGAAAAAAAAAGTGATAACATGGCTTTCATCAAAATGAAAAACTTGCTTTTCATTTTAAAAACTTATTTTTCCAGCTCTATTGAGATATAATTGACATAAAACATTGTGTAAGTTTAAGGTGTACAATTTGGTATATGTATATATTACAAAATGATTACCACAATAAAAGTTAGTTAACAGATCCTTAAAAAAAAAAAGAAAAGAATTAGAGACAACTAACATTTCTGATTTTATAGATGGGAACACTGAGGCCCAGAGATGTTAAGAGACTTGCCCATGGTCACACAGCTAGTACGTTATAAAGTCAGGATTTGAGAACCAGTGTTCTCAGCCATTGCATCGTGCTCCCTCTTGCTGGCTCTCACCACTTCACAGTCATCCAGTGCTAATGGCAGTATCACACAGCCACAATCCAAGGGTCAGGGAGGAACAGTCACAGGCCACAGTCAGCCAAGATCCAGCTGCACAGCCACATTCCCACGGTGGTCCTAGCCTCCCACAATCCTGATGAAGACATGCACACTTGGAGTCATGTACAAAGTTACAGAGCATGCAGTAGCAACTCAATCACACAGGAACCCCTCTGCTGCTAGTTCCCAGGGGCCTGAAGTCCCTGCCCTGGGGGCTCCAAGAAGTCCACTATCTAAGATAGTTTAACAAAGATCTGGAAATGGGTAAACTTTATCCACTATCAAGATGCAAATATGGAGATGAGTGTGTGTGCATTTCAGAGACCCTGGAAGTAATTCTGTGCCCGAGGGACACTGAGTCCAGTGGGCTTGGGGGTTGGTGGGTGCATGGTGGGGGGCTGGGGGTGGAGCACAGCGGAGAAACAGCAGAATAAGAAGAAAGCCGAGTAATATTCCATTGTATATATGTGCCACGTCTTCTTTATCCATTCATCCGATGATGGACACTTAGGTTGCTTCCATGTCCTGGCTATTGTAAATAGAGCTGCAATGAACATTTTGGTACATGACTCTTTTTGAATTATGGTTTTCTCAGGGTATATGCCCAGTAGTGGGATTGCTGGGTTGTATGGTAGTTCTATTTTTAGTTTTTTAAGGACCCTCCATACTGTTCTCCATAGTGGCTGTATCAATTTACACTTCCACCAACAGTGCAAGAGTGTTCCCTTTTCTCCACACCCTCTCCAGCACTTATTGTTTCTAGATTTTTTGATGATGGCCATTCTGACCGGTGTGAGATGATATCTCATTGTAGTTTTGATTTGCATTTCTCTAATCGCATAGCACAGGGAGATCAGCTTGTGCTCTGTGACCACCTAGAGGGGTGGGATAGGGAGGGTGGGAGGGAGGGAGATGCAAGAGGGAAGAGATATGGGAACATATGTATATGTATAACTGATTCACTTTGTTATAAAGCAGAAACTAACACACCATTGTAAAGCAATTATACTGCAATAAAGATGTTAAAAAAAAAAAAAAAAAAAGAAGAAAGCCGATTGTGGAGGACCTTAGCCCAGACTGAGGATTTGTCCTGAGGACAATGGGGAGCTAATGGAATATTTACGGTAAGGTAGGTAAGGTGCCCCTCCCTTGGCTGAGAACTCTGGAGGTAGGCTTGTCAGATTTAGCAAATAAAAATACACGATACCCGGTTACCTTCGAATTTTACACGAACAGTGAATCATTTTTATAAGTATTTGCCATATGATATTGGGGATGCACTTTTACTAAAAAATTCCTGTCTATCAGATTGCATAGATATTTGGCAAATAATTTTTTAGTATAAGTATGTCCCATGCAATCAGATATACAATAAATATTTTTTAGTGTATGTCCCAAATAGCACACTGGACTTACTTATACTAAAAATATATTCACCATGGTTGATATAAAAGTCAGATGTAACTGGGTGTCTTATGTCTTTTCTGGCAAACGTGACTGGAGGAGACTAGGTTTGGGAAGGAAGGTCAGGAGTCTGAGTTCAGGGACATGATGGGTTTGAGATGCTGGGGGCCATCCACGTAGGGATGAGGGGTGGCCAGTCAAATGAGTGAGGGCCAGGGGCTCAGCCTGGGACAGAGGTAAAACTGTGGGATTCATCAGAGTATAAAGAGTGGAAGAAGCCTGCTATAGATGCATATGCTGCCTGATGGAAAAGCCAAAACCTAGAGGCAACGCATGAACACTCACTACCCCACGAGCCACTCCAGAAAATACTGACGCTGAGAGGATTACAACTTTGTTAGGGTTATTCTTTTTTTTAAAAAAATATTTTATTGGAGTATAGTTGATTTACAATGTTGTGTTAGTTTCAGATGTACAGCAAAGTGAATCAGTTAACCACTCTTATATAGAATCTTTTCCCATATAGATCATTACAGAGTATTGAGTAGAGTTCCCTATGTAAAGTGGTACAAATGAACTTATTTACAAAACAGAAATAGAGTCACAGATGTAGAAAACAAATTTATGGTTGGTGAGGTCGTTGGAATTTGAAGAGGTCTAGTGTGTTAAAGGGTGTCTACATGGACACGCAGTGACCTTTATACTTATATGCCACTTTATTATTTATAACATGTTTAATAGAGAGTTTGTCAGTGTTTCCACCAATGCTGTAAAGTATTTATTTCAATTTCATAAAGGATGAAATTAATTCACAGAGAGATTTTGTATTATAATTTAGTCCATTGTAAGAAAGCCAAGGAGTGACAGAGCTGGAGGGACAAACCCAGCTGTATGACTCCAGGCAATCCTCCCCATATAGACCCTTCTGTACAATACGGAAATTCTGCGATGCTTTAGGGAAAAAATATCTGGAGCAATAATATGCATTCACTTTGCCCCCAGATGCCATTCCATCTTATATTGACTCTTTAAAACGGCTAAGGTGTCATCTTCTTATAATACACACAGTCTTACTTGAACAAGGACCAGAGAAACACTGGCTACATCCATCCATCACTTGGCCATCTCATCGCAAATGTAGAGCTCCATATGTCTGCTGTGGTACAGTCACCAGCACTGACTGACCATGAAGTTGGGTCAATAATTGAATTCCCAGCGTCACAGCCTGTTTCCAGCAGTAACTTAGAAACAGACTTGCCATATCAAAGAAAATCTTTGTCTGCATAAGGACAGTCGGGTTTTGAAGCCTTTTGAGAGCAACCCAAACGACTCAAAGAGAGTTCTCTGCCTTAAATAGATAACAACCTCACTCATCTTCTTTACTGGTTGCATTTGCAGCAAACATAAATAATAATTCATATATATTTTTTCTAACCAGTAATTTTCTGACAAAATATTTCTGAGCAAACCATGGCCTGAAATACTGGTGTTCTCTTAAAAGTGAAGAAAACTCCCTTGTGCGCTTCTAGATGGCATCTGATATACCTGTAAGAGTTTGAGCTTTTAAGGAAAGAATGGGACTTGAAGGAGCTGGTGATGTTTATCTCTAAAAAGAGAAGGCTTGTATGCATGCCTCAGGCATGGGAGTAACATGAGGGTGGGAGGTGTAGGGAGTGACGGTCATGATTACCTGTAGACACTGGAAGAGCTGCCATGCAAGAGGACGTAGACTTACTCTCCATAGAGACAGGTTGTGAATGATAGGAAGGCAGATTTGGGTTAAATGTAGAAAAGAATGTTCTAGCAATTATTGCTATTTTAAAAAATGGAATGAATTACTTTATAAAGCACAGAGTCTCCTGTTCCTAGAAGAGTTTGAGCTGAGACTAGATGTCTGTTTGGTTATCTACTGCAGTGTAACAAATTATCCCCAAACTTAGTGGCTTAAACAACCACCATTTTATTGATTTGCTCAGGATTCTGTAATCTGAGCAGGGCTAGGTACGGACATTTCATGGGGCATCAAAGGATCCACTTTGAAGGTGGCCTCACTGAGGGCTGGCAGGTTGGTCCTGGTCGTCAGCTAGAAGCACAGCTGGGGCTGTTGGCTGGAGGCCTCGGTTCTCCTCCACGTGGCTGCTACACATGGCTAGGCTGGCTTCTCCCAAATTGGTGGTCACAGGGTAGTTAGACTTCTTACATCATGTCTGCCTTCCCCTAGACGAAAGAGAAGTTAAGGTTTAAGTCTAGAACTGGCATAGTGTCACTTCCTCCACCTTCTACTGGTTGAAACAGGTCACTGGGCCAGAGCAAGTTCAAGGGGAGGAAACCCATAAGGATGTGCACACACTAACTTTATTGGAGGCACCAAATTTATGTTCTATCACAATGCCCCACTAGCTTCATTGTAGAGAAGATTCATTTTCTGGGTAGGATGTTGAATTGGCTGACCACTGATTCTTCTTTAAATTCTAGAATTCTCTGGTTCAGTTTATTTTCAACTTACGGTTTCCTAGTACAATAACAGGCACACGATGACCATTAACGTGGGACTTACTGATTGATTGATTCCACACAACTTATCAATATATTTTCCAGCTGAGGCAGAGCCTTGGTCATCGTTTCACGGGAACACAGCTCTCTGTAAGACTCATGCCTTCTCAAACCAATCGACGATTACTCTTCACTCTGCAGATACCAGCTTGGTCCCAAGTAATTCATTTTATAAATGCTGTTACCAGACAGAAGCACATGTTATTGTAGTTTGCAAAATCCGTGCTGCAACAAAAGGAATAGTAGGGGGTTATATGCTATAACTTATCTATATATTTATTTTGCTACCTGAGTTGTTTTTTTAAAGGTAAAGTTTCTCTTTATCATAAATGTAATACACACTCACTGTAGCAAATGTGTATAGAAAAGAAACATACAAAAAAGAAAAACAATCACTTACAATGACCCATAGATAACTAACTACTCCAGCCTTTTAATATATATTTTAATATAAGTTAACATAGTTATAGTATTCATTTTATTTCACCATAACTTATTTTCTATGATGCTAAAATTTTTATGAGATCAAAATAATACATTTTATGTTACAATAATATTCCATAATATTATTACAATCTTTTTTAATGTTTTAAATTTCTATACGTAATTCTGCCATATGGGTGTACCATAATTTGCTTAATTATTATGCTAATCTTGGACTTTATTTAAAATTTTTCTAACATTAAATACCATATTAGTATAAACATTTTTTCTGCATAAAGTCTCTTTAAATTTAGAAAGAGATTCTTATATATGTTCTTAAAATATACTTCAAAGAGATGCTTTAACATTTACTCATTTCATTCCACAAGTTTTTATTGAGCCCCTATTATGTTTCAGACACATTGCTAGCTACTGAAAAAACTTGTGTGTTTATTGTGTGCGGAATATTTGCCAGGTACAATGCTAAGGGTGTCTATGTTAGTTTGCTAAGGCTGCCATGACAAATTACTACAAATCGGGTGGCTTAAACAACAGAAATTATTCTCTCATGGTTCTGAAGGCTAGAAGTCTGAGATCAATGTGTCAGCAGGGCTGTTCTCATTCCAAAAGATCTAGGGAAGAATCTTCCTTGTCTCTTCCTAGCTTCTGATGGTTGTCAGCAATCCTTGGCATTCCCTGGCCTTGAACCTATGGAATAGCGACTCTCATCACTCCAATCTCTGTCTCCATTGTCATATGACCTTCTTCTCCCTGTGTGTGTCCAAATTTCCCTCTTCTTATAACAACACCTGTCAATGCGTTAGGACTCACCCTAATCCAGTGTGACCTCATCTGAACTTGAATGCACCTGCGAAGACTTTGTTTCCAAATAAGGTCACATTCACAGATTCCAGGTAGACATGGATTTTTGGAGGATATTATTCAACGCAGTACAGTGTTCCGTGAATAATGTTTTCTGATTCTCACAATTGCCCCTTTGGATAAGTAAGTCAGACATTCTGAAGTCAGTTATCTTTTCAAGGGTCTTTCAGAGCGGAAGCTGTGGATTAGGTGTTCAAAACTGTGGGCTCCAACTCCAAGGCTCCCGCCTGCAAACGCCAGCGATGATGCTGGAGGGGCTATGTGTATCAGAGACCAACAGTCTGGGAGAAGGAGCAAAAGCGAAGGGCTTTCCCATCAAGAGGATAGAGATTCTCCAGCCCTGTGAGTTACAATGACCTCACTCCTTATTTTTCTCCTTCAGGAAAGGTGGAGGAGCCAGGGACTGAGGACAGAAGAGAAGGGCACTGAACAGGGATCCCTTGGAGCTCCAGGAGGAAAAGCCAGGAGTGGCCCCGGCAGTGCTTCAGGAGTCACTACAGCTACTACAGTCAGAATCCAGCTGTGGGGCTACAAGGTGTTCTGGGGCAGGCAGGTCATCGAGTGGTTCTGAGAGGTGCGGATGGTAATGGGAACAGAGGGAGCAGCTTTCAGCCAAGGAGACCTCATTTTCCTAATGAATTTTGCATCCCCCTGATGAGGACACATGGGTTGGCTTAAAAAGAGCATCAGTGGAGCCTCTCTTAACTTCATCATTTCCACTCTCACATCCTGAATGAGCACCTCTAAATTTGGAACTGACAAAAGGCTGCCAAAAGATGTCCTTTCAGAAAATAATGGGCTTAATGGGCCTTTTGACAAATGGCTGTGGTTTCATTTTCTGCTGCCCCCGAGTTTGAACTATTTTTCCTTTTTTTAAAGGAGGTGCTGTGTACATCTTTGTTTCCAATAATTGGATCTGAGTGGAAGGGAAAAGTCTCTGTGGAATGAGTTTCCTGTGAAACCAGATTTCAACCTTCTAAAATGAAATATTAGTGGAAAGCTGTCTGGTTTAAAGAGTCTAACTGTGAGAAGACAGTCTTCCCACTGACTGTCCTCAAAAAGGTAGGAAGAAGGCTCGTGGGAGCATGAAGAGTGAGCTTCACATCTCAGAGGGGCGGGCTTGTTGGTCCTTGGCTTCTTCCAACAGCTCCGGATGCTGCTTCTCTGGGGTTGAGGCACAGGACATTTCAGATCTTGCTTCCTTAGAAACATGTTTGCGCCATTTCTATCTTGTTCTGTTCAATTTTTAGCAAGAAAGAAGAAAACTTCCTGTGAGTAGAGTGCGGTGGACTTTTCAGTTAAAACACTGAACGAAGCATATGCATTTAACATGTCTCCTCCTCCTTCCTCCATCCCCAATTTTAAATCAAGAGAATAATCCAGGGCTTCCCTGGTGGTGCAGTGGTTAAGAATCCACCTGCCAATGCAGGGGACACGGGTTCGAGCCCTGGTCCAGGAAGATCCCACATGCCGTGGAGCAACTAAGCCTGTGCACCACAACTACTGAGCCTGTGCTCTAGAGCCCGCGAGCCACAGCTACTGAGCCCGCGAGCCACAACTACTGAGCCCACGTGCCACAACTACTGAGCCCACGTGCCACAACTACTGAAGCCTGCGTGTCTAGAGCCCATGCTCCGCAACAAGAGAAGCCAGGACAGCAAGAAGCCCGCACACCGCAACGAAGAGCAGCCCCCGCTCGCTGCAACTAGAGAAAGCCGGCGCACAGCAACGATGACACAACACAGCCAAAAATAAAAACAAACAAATAAATAAATAATTTTTGTTTTTAAAAAGAAAATAATCCAAAAGAGAAGAAAATGCATTAGCACCAGAAACCAGGAATTGTGCATTTCAAAAGTATGCCAGGAACTTCATGGGATCTCTGCAAAATGTCACGCGATGGAAACCAGATGGAGGGCATGGGGCAGGTTGCTGGACTTGTGGGCCCCACCGTTGTTGGGAAGGCAATGGCAGGGCTCCACCTAACCCTGTGGCTCGTGCTGCAGAGAAGAGAGGCAAGGGCGGGGGCATGCGCGGTGATGGGGAGCCAGCCTCCCTCCTGGCGAGTGTCCTGGAACAGGTAGTCCAGCTCCAGAGCAGACGGCTACTGGAGGCTCTCGTCACAACAGTGTCTCCAGGTGCAGGCAGGGACACCCTGACACCACGGGTGCTGTCACCCCCAGCTGCTATCAAGAGGCTTCATGGCAGCTGCAGAAGTGGGCAGTGACCTGCCTTCCTCAGCAAAGAAAGTCTTTGGTGCAGCCATGAAGCCTCCATAGGTAATGCAACCTCTGACCTATATAAAAAGCATGGTAAGTCATGGCTTTCCTTTCTCCCTTATCTGGACTTAGACACTTCCAGCAGTGTCCTGCACAGTGTGTCCTCAACTCTTCCAGAAGCCACTCCACTACCAGTGCTCCCAAATATAGACAGAACTCCCTGCATGATAAGCAAGCTGAGAAATACAACTGGACATTTGCAAGGAGTTGCTGGTTCCAAAAGGGATCAATCTAGGGACTCAGAGCAAACACCCTCTTCATCATGATCCCTAATTCTTGGGTGTGAAATAGGCTTCTTGAACCAGAAAGAAAGCTTTGGAGATTCCCTAATTTGCGTTCTCAGTGGATATTGTGTCTGTGAATAGAATGGTGTGAGAACAGGAAAGAAGGTTTTCTGATGAAAAGTACAACCACTGAATTCAAAGAAAAAAATCATTGGAAGTGCGGAAGTTTAGATCAGAGCCTCCAAAATTCTCAGAGGAAAAGTCTGCAGAGATTAATAAGAAAAGCAAAATTAACTAGATAAATAAATAAGTGAACAATATATAGAGATAAATAGAGGTCATGGAGGACAAATTCAGGAGATTCAAAATATCTATCATCAGAATGGAAATAGCAACAAAGGTCAGAGCCATAATAAAAAGATTTTCCTGTAATAGATGACATTTCACTCACACTTTTAAAGTCTTTTCCATAAATATGGTTCTGACTTCTCTTACATTCATAACCTTCTCTATTTGGGCTTCCTCTCCTTTTTTTCTTGATTAGCCTTTTTAAAGAGTGGTTACTTTCAGGATTCCCTGAAGTTGCCCATTTATAAGAATCAACTGGAGTGCTTGATAAAATACAGATTTCAGGGTCTTTCCTCAAATGTTCAGGGTTTGAATTTGAGGAGGTAGGGGGACCTGGAAATTTTATCCAGCACAAGACGTTATCTTAAGATCATCTAAGTTTGGGTAACTTACATATTGCCATGCCCTTTTCAAATAACTAATTTTTGATTTATTTAACACTTTTACTGTTTTTGTAATTCAGATATTTCTGGTTTTGTCTTCATCATTTCTTCCCTCAGAGTTTTGCTTTTACTCCCCTCCTTTTCTAGATTTTTAAGATAAATCCTTAGTTTATTGACATTTTTCTTTTTTTCTCAAGTGATAAAAGCTTTTAAAACATAGACATTTCATCTGAGAATAGATTTGTCCAAATTATATGTTTTTTGATTAACCGTGTTTGCATGGGTATTATTTTCTAAATAGGTTGCAACTACAAGTTGATCCCTTTTATTAAACAAAGCCTCATTTACATTTTTTTCACTTGGTTTTTGTTTAACTTCTAAAGTTTTTCTAAAATTTCATTGCCAGTAAAGACCTTCAGTTCTATAACCAATTAGAAGAAATATAGTCAACTGACATCTAATCAAAATTATAAATTATTAGGATGGGAGTATAAACTTGTAGATAAAAGAGATGTTGCTAAGCAGAAAAAATAAAATTAAATATTAGAATACATCAATTTCGAGCAGGATTTCTTAACCTTGACACTACTGGCAATCTAGACGGGATAATTCTCTTCAGGGAGGCTGTCCTGTGCTTGTAGGAGGCTTAGCAGTAGCGCTGGTCTCCGCCCACCGGATGCCGGTGTTAATATCAACCCCGAAAGCTGCCTTCCAGAGGTAAAAACACCCCAGGTGAAAACCACTGAGTTAGAGAAAATGACTTCTATCTTTGCTGGAGGATGAATTTGGACACTTGCAGGTCTTAAACCCACCACCCTTTTCCCTTTCAAAATCCTTTCTCCAGCACAGGCTCACTCCCCTGGGCTTTAGAGGGGAGTGGAGACGGAGGTTGCTTTGAAAAGCACACAGTAATGTGCTTTAATCAATTTATTAATTCTTCTTCTGTCTAGGAGAGCTCATAGCACCTTTTTCTCTCCATCCTTGGCAACAGAAGCTTAAACCAATATTATTAAAATACCAACAAAAGTAGCTGGAACAATTCCCATAAGGCAATTATACAGCAGGTCCGTAATGCATGTTAATAGGTTCTCCGAAGTATTTATTTTACATCACTGAATGGTGGGCATTTTTAAAATTAATTTTTAAATGGAATATTTCTTTTCTTTTAATTTATTATTTATTTTTTATACAATTTTGAAAGGTCACTTTCCATTTACAGTTGTTACAAGATGTTGGCTATATTCCTTGTGTTGTGCAATAAATACATCCTTGAATCTGTCTTACACCCAATAGTTTGTACCTCCTACTCCCCCACCCCTATATTGCCACCCACCCCACCAACTGGTAACCATTATTTCACTTAGCATAATGCCCTCCCGGTCTATCCATGTTGCTGCAAATGGCAAAATTTCATTCTTTTTTTATGGCTGAGTAGTATTCCATGGTATATATGTACCACATCTTCTTTATCCATTCATCTTTTGAAGGACACTGAATGGTGGGCATTTTAATCTCTCTTTTGTAGTCAGTACATTGAGGCTCCAGGAGATTTAATAAATGGCCCAAAGTAATGTAAGTACCTAAGAGGTGGCAGACTGGAGATAGGACCTCAGGGTGGCCTGCTTCCCACGTGAATGATCTGATTTCTTAGTTAAGATGGAAGTCTGTTAAGTGTGTCTTACTTGCCCCTCCCCCAGTTCTTATAAAATTACCCTTAAAGTTCATAAAACTACACTGCTTTTTCATTTTATTTCACAAAGTTTATATTTTGTTGTGCAAAAGATAAGAAAACAAGGAAAGTCAGAAAATGTTCATGCTATTTGGTCCACTAGTTCTGCTGATGGCAATTTATTCTAATGCAATACAAGTAAAGCTATTTTGCAATAAAATGTTTACCATAGTGTTATGTATAACAGTAAAACCTTTAGAAAAATACAAATGTCTGAGATAAGGTAATGAGTTACTAACTCTGATATAGCCACACAATGGGTTCTTATAAAAATATTTAAAATTATGCTTATGAAGCTATTTCACTAGCTTTTTTGTTTTAAGATAGATTTAATTGTAAAAATAAAATAACAGTACAAAAAGTACAAACATGAACATAAAAATTCTCTAACTATTCCAACACTTAATACAGCAGTCGTTAGGGCTATTGATAAACTTGCTGACTTCTCTTATTCTAGAGGTAGTAGGATTGAACTTGCCTGCCCACCTCAAATTAGATGTGATCATGTGACTCACTTTGGCCAATGAAAGGTGAGCAGCCATGAGCTCGCCCGTTTCCCAGCACCCTTGTCACGCTGCGTTTAATCAGTGTTATCAACCATACGCGATCTGGTAGCAGGTAAGTATTTCCCTTTTTTTCTTGCCTTTCTTTGTTTAGTGAAGTTGAACCACTTCATGCTGAAAGTTTGTAGTTATCCTTTGGTGACTCGTCAAGTCATCTAACTAATTTTTATTGTCAGTGTTCTTTGCATCTTGACCCATTCGCTGTCGGATAGGTTGCAAACATTTTATCTTTCTGTCATTTTTTCTTTCGACTTTGCTCATGATTTCTTCACAAAGCGACTAATGTTTATATATTCAAACTGTATTCTTTATTTAAAGGTTTTGGTCTTATGACATTCTTAGAAAATACTTCCCCACTTCAAAATTATGAATATTCACCTAAAGCTGTATTCTAGTGCTTTGATGTTTTTATTTTTTAATACTTAATTTTTGTATACTCTAGAATTTACTTTGAATTAAGGAGAGAATTCTAGTGATCGAGTTTTATTTTTCAACTGGTTAATATATTGTCCCAATGTCATTTATTAAGCCATCTCTCTTATCCCCATTGACTTAAAATTATGCAGAGTATTTGATGACACGGGAACATGCTTATCACAATGCCATGTGTAAAGATCCAAGTGAAACAAAGTTGTAACTGACAGAATGCCCCCTATCTCAAACAAATGTGTTTATAGAAAAGTTTTGGAAGGAATTATATAATGCTATTTTGGGGAGAGTATTTTACTTTAATATTTTAATATATTTTCTAAAATTCCCACAAAGCATTATTTTGTTTCATAATCATGAAAAACATATATCGTTTGAAATTACTATGTTCTTGAAGGAAGTAAGGAAAGGGGCCTATAAATTCAGCTTATTTTCCTCATAAAATTATTTTCCTTGCCTTAGCTATATTGCTCAAAGTTCTCTGAATTCTGGCAACATTACTAGTTAATTTTCTGCTATAGAGTGCTTCCATATTTCAAATTCATCACCCTGTAAACTTTCCAAGCAGTGGGGATAAATGTGAGTTTTCTCAAGTGAAGAATTATAGTGTGTCTTTAGTGAAAATGCAGAATCTTAGGAATGCAATTGGATTGTGCAAAGGGAGATAAAGTGATTTTTAGTGGTAAAACTCAACTCACACCTCCTGCTGTTCAGTGTTTGTTTTTCTTCCTTTTGCTTCTGGTTACAATAGATTTTGCAAATACCTCAGCTTTTCTTTTTTCTTTTTTTTTTTTTTAGTGCTTTGAGAAGTCAAGCCACTTTCCTTTAAGGGCATCATGATAAATATCACCCCTTACAATTCACAAAGAGATTCTGTACAGCAGTGAAAATAGCTAGGTCTGACCCTTAGGAATATGTTCATATGAATATGTGTATATATGTTTATATATTTATGATGGACTTCATAAATGTGATTTATGCAATTATATAAAACAAAAATGTGTACAAAAATAAGCAAATTACTGAATATTATATCCAGTAAGATATTATTTTTTATTTTATCATTTATTTATAAAGTGTAAAGCATACAAAAAAAAAGAGCTCTATATTATTTAGGGATGATGTAGGAATGACATAAAGAAATACATGAGGCAAATCATAACTGTCTATCCATGTCAGTGGTTAGCTCTGATGGGAAGTTCATTGAGGAGAGCCACATGGGAGATAAAAGAAATCCTGTGGACCTTGACTCTTCCTGAAAGAGCTGAATCTGCACTTGGTGAAGGAGAGGAAAGGGGGAGTCCAAGGTGACTCCTGGATGCCAGAGGGAATGTCTGGGTGATGGTGGAACCATTCACCAAGATCCAGAATGTAGAAGGCTGGGTACCTTCTCCCATTCTTTCCCTTTCCAATCTGTGCCTGGTAGGGTTGATTTCTGTGGATGTTTCAACTGGGCTCCATCACCCTGTGATATCTGGTTGGGTTTGGCCCTGGGGCAGCACCAACAGAGATCAGAGGGTGGGAAGAGGAAGCCGCGGAGGGTGTTTATTCCTTGGCTCCCTCCACTTCAGACCGCAAGCTGACACCAGCTGCAAGCCCTTTCCTGCTGCACTCTGGGTGCCTGGAACTACCTCTTGCGTCTTCAGTCTGGCAGAGCTATGGCTCCCTGACATTGCTCATGCAAGGGTACATCATCTTTCCTTGTTGATCTTCTATTACTGTGCCCGTCTCTTGAAAATGGCTTCTTTATTAAGCTGTCCTCAATTACCCTTTTTGAATGAGTTGTCTGTTTCCCGCAGCTTTTCTGACTTGTGTAAGGAGTACGACAAATTAGTTTCCTATGGCTGCTGTAACAAACTACCACAAATTCAGTGACTTAAAGCAACACATATTTGTTCTCTTGTAGTTCTGAAGGTCAGAAGTTGAAGATAGGATGAAAAGGCTGGATTCCTTACGGAGATGTTAGGGGAGAATCCATTTCCAGGTGTTTCCAGTGTCTGGAGGCTGCCACATTCTTTGGCTCATGGCTCTACATCACTCTACCCTTTCCTTCCATCATTACTTCTCTTTCTCTGACTCTGACCCTCCTGCATTCCTCTTATAAGGAGCCTCATACTTATGTTCCACCCACCTCAATAATCCAGAATCATCCCTCCATCTCAAGATCTTTAACTTAACCACATCTGCAAAGTTCTCTTTGCCATGTAAGGTAAAATTCATAGGTTCCAAGAAGATTAAGATGTAGATATCTTTGGGAGGCCATTATCCTGCCTACCATGACAGATTTTTCAGGAAAGATGTTAAATTTGATTTTAGATTTAAGAGGCCTGTGGAAATTGGAGAAAATATAGAGTAGGCTGTTGGATATCTGGATCTAGAGGTCAATTTAGTTTTCAAGACCTTCTGTGTACATGGATCATATCACATTCCTCTGTTGAAACCGATGTAAAAGGAAGACAAAACTTGTCTTCCCATATTTGGTTTTGCTAAATCCTATAAAGGAAGCCATCCTATTCCAACACTACTTATTAAGGTGGTCTTAAAGGTGGTCCCGTTCCTCTTTGAGTCTGCCTTTTCTATCTTAAGGATATAGAGCCTCTCAATTATACAGTCTTGTAATTTCAGGCAATGGTTATACAAAGTCAAAGTGAATTATAGCACAATTCAAATCCGATGACCTCATATGCAGTTGATTGTTTTTAAGACTTGCACGTGCTGTGTTGACTCCACTATGGTACTTTGGGTCATTGCCAATAGAGGTACATTGGTTATAAGTTAGGGTTAGCTGGATTTGGAAAACTGAGTGTTTTTATATCATAATGATAACTTTTACAGGCTTAGATTATTAATTAGTTTAAATATTACTTCATTCTTTCATTATCTAGGTGTCTTTGAACTTATACTTTGTTTGCCTCATTTTTCTTATTTATGACATAGTGATGGAATAATTTATCATGCTGTTGTCAGATTAAAGAGAGTAAAGATTCAAAAGGCTACTGTGGCCCTTGTAACATAGAAAGTACACGAAAGCATTAGTTCCCTGGCTGTTTTTCCAGTTGACCTCATGTATTAAAATAATACACCACTAGCAAAACACTCATTCTTAGTAAAATTCAATTCAGTAATCACTTACTGAACACATGCACTAAGGAATGATAGGCATTGAAGCAGATACAGAGATGTATGGGCTACATCTTCTTCCCTTATGAGGTTTACAGTCAAATGAGTGAGGCAGACAAGGCAGAAACAACCCTAATAGAGCATGTAAATGTAAATACATCTCTTTACCTACAATAGCAGTGACAGTTTTAGACTGATCTCTCCAGCCTTCCCATCTGATATTCATTATTATACACAACTGCCATTTGGTGACAGCTGGTTGGAATTAGGGATGCAGTTTGTGGCCATGGAACTAAGAGGGCAGTGCTAACCAGGGTCATGGTCTCGTTAGCACAGAGCTCTAACCAGCTGAGCTCATCAGCCAGAGATGTACAAATTTGCCCAGGAAAATGGTACTGATGATAATCCTAGAAATAAAAGAATATTTATTAAAAGGAGAGAATCAGTAATGATTCCATAAAGGACTGTTTCAAAATCCAATTCAATGAATAATTAAGTTATATGTTTTACATGTAAGGCACTGTGCTTAGGTATGAGGGAGATTGTACAGTGACTAAGTCGGGGAAGACGCAGTCTTACCCTCAAGAAACTGACAGACTAATTGCGGGGAAGTAGCCTTGAGGGCAACTAAGACAGAATATGCCAGGGGCCTTGGGGAAAGTGCTGGGCTGTGGGGTTTGAAGGAGAGAGAATAGATTTGGTTGAATGGGTTAATGAAGATGTCAGGGCGATGGGACATTTGAAATAGACCTTGAATCAGGACCATGTGAATATACTCAAAATATTGCATATGCCTTATAGTTTATTTATTCAATTTTGCTTACATCTTTCTTGATTTTCTGAAACTATTTAAAAAATTAACCAAGTGGCACAAATTACATTACCATAAAATGCAAACACAGAGTCGAGTATGAAAGTCTCCTTCACTGTGGCTCTCATTTCAACTCCTTTCTCCAGATATTGCAAATGTGTATTATTCAGAACACTTTCTATGTGTTTATTTACATATATTTGTGCTTATGCAAATATTTGGGAAAACATTGACCTATACTATGTACAAAATCGTTCAGCCCTTGGCTTTTTAAAAAATTTAACAATATGTTTTGTCTTTTCCCATGTCATTCTTATAAATCTATCTCCTTTTTAGTAGCTGAATGGTTGTTTCTAGACCCATGCTGTCCACTATGGTATCCACTAGCCACTTGGGATCTATTTCTATTTAAATTTAAGATAATTGAAATTAAATAAAATTTAAAATTCAGTTCCTCAGTTGTGCTTACCACATTTCAAGTGCTTAGCAATCACAAAGATACTGTGCTGGACAGAGCAAATATAGAACATTTCCATCATTGCTAAAAACTCTATTGCATGGAACTACGCCATGCTACAAATGCACCAGCGTTTACTTAGACATTCACTCTCTGTTGAAGAACATTTAGGGTCTTTCCCACTTTTCAGTATAATAAAAATGCTGCAGTGAACACCTTTGAACACCCACCTTTTGTGTACATGGGGGAGGGTTTGTGTGGAATAGATTTCTAGAATAGAAACGTCAGGGTTGCATTGCAAGCACACTTGAATTTGGATAGATAGTGCCAAATTTTCTCTTAAAAGGTTGCACTAGTTATATCACTTTAGAGCCTACTTGAATGCTCATTTTTCAACTGCTTACCAGCCCTGGAGATTACAAATCTCTACAATTTTGCCACCCTGATGGACAAAAAAAAAAATCCTGCTATCTTTTTAATTTGAATTTTTTGATTTCTTAGTGACATTGGGTATTTAAATATAATTTTTAATTACCTAAAGAAATGCATGAGTATATTTTTATTGTAAAACATTACAATTTCTTACCTGTCTGGTTAACGGTGGTCCAGAAGACAATTTATCTCTACTGACAAAGGTCGCAGATGTCCTGAACTGAACAAATCATAGGATGAGAAATATGAACAGTCAATGAGCACAAGAAAAATATAATTTTCTACTTGCACCAGTAGAAATGCGAAGTAAAATAAAATGTAAAAGAAAGAAGTGAAAAGTAAAGTATATGTATTATATTATATTATGTTACATTACATTACATTATATTATATTATATTAAGTTTTCTTGGCTATAATTGTTCCAGGCACTAAACAACAAGCACATTTGGGGTTCAGTATAAAATATTAAATAATATTGATGAATTCTATGAATCAGTACTGCAACTAGAATAGTCTTACAACATGTTACTTTGGTTAGTTGGTTTTTCTTGGGGGGGAGGCAGGGACGCGAAGAACGTGTTAGCTTCAGCGTTATCAGCGATACTTCTTGCCAAAGATTAGATTGAAAAAACTGAGCTGAGAGCAGCAGGCAGAGAATCGACTGACAGGCAACAGGGCAAACAATCCTTTGTTGCTAAGAAACGCCATCCTTGTAAGAGTAGCAACTCACTCACCCCCATGTGAAAGCCGAGTCCAGATCTGCACCACGGAACCTGCTTCATGTGGAAGAAATCAGCTGGCGGTGGTCCATGGATGCAGGCAGAAGCAGGAAGTAAAGATTCTGCAGCAAAGGTGTATAAGAGGAATACATAAAAACCGACTTTGGAAACCCGTTGAGTAAAATCCGTATAATTCATAGACTGTCTAAAGATGAAGCTACCTGTCATCTTTAAGCCACACCCACTAGAAACACTTGAGTTTCCTGAGGTAACTGTGCAGCCTTGATTAAGACGTAATTAAGCCACAATGCCCAATGGCTTTGGAGGAACATGCTGGCTGAATAGATATTTAGCTGTATTAAGCAGGGAATGTCGTGGCTGTTGTCATCTTCAGTGAATGCCTGGCAGGAGCTGAAGTACCCCTTCCCAGGAAAGGACCCTCATCCCTCATAGGGAGGCGAGAGCTGTGAGAGGTTGCAGAGATGGGGCCTCCAGTTAGACGCAGGAAGATGATGCACCATGTTGTTAAGGTCACTGAGATTGCTGAGGATTCATGAGTCTTTCTTATGTACCAGCTAATAAAGACTCAGAACTCAGAGCTTGAGGTTCGGACAGATGGGGAAGAGGATGCCAAGGCTTGGCAGAAGGCAATCAAACATCCATGCACTAACAGGGTGGGCCAGAGCACGCCGGACCACGCAGGAGAGAGTTCTAGAGCCTGCAGGAGAGGAAGGCAGCTCAGCTGAACTGTGCTTTTAACCCTGGCTCAGTAATACTCCCTCCCCGTCAGGACGGCAGAGCTGCAAATGGACACCACTTGGGCCATAGATTCTTCTTCTTCTTTTTTTTTTTTTAATAAATTTATTTATTTATGGCGGCGTTGGGTCTTCGTTGCTGCACGCGGGCTTCCTCTAGTTGCGGTGAGCGGGGGCTACTCTTCGTTGTGGTGCACGAGCTTCTCATTGCGGTGGCTTCTCTTGTTGTGGCTCACGGGCTCTAGAGCGCAGGCTTCAGTAGTTGCAGCACACAGGCTCAGTAGTTGTAGCACACGGGGCTTAGTTGCTCCGCGGCATGTGGGATCTTTCCAGACCAGGGCTTAAACCCGTGTCCCCTGCATTGGCAGGCGGATTCTTAACCACTGTGCTACCAGGGAAGCCCAGGCCATAGATTCTTGATGGATGCATCCCTGTCTCTGCACACGGGTGATATGTAAATCAACTATACTTCACTTAAGAAAAATACAACCTATCTTAAAAAAAAAATTCTAGGAGCTTGTCTTATCAGCATGGGTTCCGTTTAAAGGGTCATTTCTCATCTTCATAAAGATATATAGAGGTTTTAAAAACGTCCATAGGAGTTGTTATCTATAGATAGCTGGATTGGGTGGACCCTACTTCCTCGCAATCATAATCATTTCCTGGTGTCCCAGGTGTGCAAAACCAGGAAATAGCCTGTAGGTGCTGTTCTAAAGGAAAGAAGGAAGGAAGGAAGGAAGGAAGGAAGGAAGGAAGGAAATAGGGAAGGGAGGGAGGGAGGGAAAAGAAAGAAAAGCAAGAATGAACTACTTATTAACTTTTAAAAGCTGTATGTGTGTGTGTGTGTGTGTGTGTGTGTATGCACTCATGAATGCATATGTTTGAATGCCATTCTTGTGATTGTTAATATGGCCTCACCAGGGTCCTTTCTCCACTACTGATCAAATTCATCCTAGGAAACACCTTTATAGCAGAGTAGTGTGGAGCTGGTTCAGAGAACTACAAAAGAAGTCTACATTAATGTCCTCTTTGCTTTATTTATGGACTGCATTGGCTGCAGCAAATTTCCTTCAGTATTTAATTTCTTTCAGCAGAAATGCTTTGAACTGTTCTCGACATTTAAATAGATATATTAACACTCAGCATCAAAATACTAACTTTATAAATTTAGAAAGCTAAATTCTCTGATGTGAGATCATTGTTATAGAAGCACTGTGTGTGTGTGTGTGTGTGTGTGTGTGTGTGTGTGTGTATGTGGCTCACATCTCAGAGCCCAAAATGTTCCATGTCCTTCACTCCCCACAGTTTTGAATCCGAGAATCGCCTTCTGCCAGGTCCCTGTCGCCTACCTTCTTACCTCATCCTGAGCAGTTTTCTAGCTCTCACCTGCTCCTTCTCTTATGGACTGTATGTGTTCAGTTCTCCGAGCTTCCACCATGTTCCTTCTGTAATTCTGCACACTGTGCACACCTGTGACTATGTCCAAACCACAATGGCTCTCAAATGTGTATTTTAACCTCCGTGTTTCTTCTATATCCCAACTCTTGCAGCCAACCGTCCACCTGAGCATCCCCAATTCACCTTGCACACCAAGGAAGATGCGTCCGGATTAAACTTGGAAGTCACTGCCCGTGCCACCCTCTGTAAAACCTCTTCTGCCTAAGTTGTCTGCCTTCGTTGGTGGCACCTGCATGACCCGTGTTCACTAGAAACCAGGGAGTCGTATCAGAATCTCTGCTCTCCCCATCTCCTCCCTCCAACCCCATCAGAGTCACCTCCTGAATCTCTTTAATCCATCCCTCTTCTCCTCTCCCAATGCTATTACCTGAGACCATGCCAACACCCTCTGTCTTCTGGAATAACCTAAAGACATTGTTACGTTTGAGGTCTCCCAACCTCATCCCCTTCCTTTCGATCTATCCTCCCCACTGCTATACTCCCCAAGTGCATTTTGTAAAATTCAGGTGTTTTTGTTTTAATCCTTTGCATAAAGCCCTCCCCATCACCTACAAAAGGAAGCTCTAGCCTCATCTGTCCTCTTGTCTTTGATTATCTTTTCCAGACTCATCTCTTGCTGTTGCAGACACTTCCGCGTCTCTTGTCAACCTGAAATGTGTGTAGCTCCTCAGATAGGAATGTTCTTTTATGTCTCTGTGCCTTTGCATGTGCTGGTCCTGCTGCCCCAAGCTCCTTACTTGCTGTAAGTTCCACCTCATCCTCGCTAAGCTTTATCTCCATTCAGCCTTTTCTGATCTGGCCAGACTCCCTTCCCTGTGCCCCTTATATTAGCATTTATTTTAATTTATTGTGATTTTTTTTGTTTATGTGTTTGTTCCGCTCATGGAGTGTGAACTTCTCAACGTCCTCCTTAGCACAATCCCTGGCATGTGGCACATGCTTAATAATAAAGGTTTACAGAATGACCACGTGCACAAATGTCTGATGATTTGGTGTCATTAACCATGGTTTTATGGGGAAAGCAACTGACGGATGTACGAACTAGATGCATTCCTAATAATTTAGATAATGCCAAAGTCAGTCTTATATAAAATTAAGCCAACCAAGTACACAAGTATACCTGTACTAGGCTAAACTGTGCCCCCGTTCAAAGTCGTGTGCTTCTCAGAACCTCAGAATGTGACCTTATTTGGAAATAGGGTTGTTGCAGATGTAATTAGTTCAGATGAAATCATACTGGTGTAGGGATGGCCTTTAATCCAATATGACTGGTGTACTTATAAGAAGAGGAGAAGAGACACAGACACAAAGGGAGAATGCAGTGTGACAAAAGAGGTAGAAATTAGAGTGATGTAGCTACAGGCTGACAATGCCAAGGATTGTTCTCAACGCAAAAACCTGGGAGAGAGCCCTGAAACAGATTCTCTTGATGAGTCTGACTAATGGTTTATCAATTTTGTTTATCTTCTCAAAGAACCAGCTTTTAGTTTTATTGATCTTTGCTATTGTTTCCTTCATTTCTTTTTCATGTATTTCTGATCTGATCTTTATGATTTCTTTCCTTCTGCTAACAGATTCTCTCCTAGAGCCTTCAGCAAGAGTTTGGCTCTGCTGAGACCTTGATTTCAGACTTCTAGCCTCCAGAACATTAAAAGAATAAATGTCCATTGTTTTAAGCCACCCAGCTTGTGGCACCTCGTTTCACTGCCCTGGGAAACTAATACAGCACCGCGGCCTGAGTTCAAGCATCCCTAGGAGGAGGGAGGTAGGGATGCCAATGAGTTATGGCATCTCCTTCCAACAACAGTTGATCAGCGTGAAACGTGATATGCTAATTAAAGTTTCCTTTCTCTTTCCACAAATGCCCCCAGTGTAATGACAATGACTGAGAACACATCCAGCAGAAAAGCCGAACGAATGGCAGATAAAAGTGGTGGAAAGATTGTGCGTCAAGGCCAGAGTTCCTTCCTATCTTTTCCTCTTTTGACTGATCTTTAAACAATTGGGTCCTTTAAACCATCATGGGATTCTAAGTGAACTATGAGACCACTTTATCTCTAGATCCAAGCATTCTAAGAAAGGGGATGAGTCAGAGAAAAGGCAAATGGCCAGGCTCAAAGAGAGAGGGGGAGGGGAAGGGCAGCAGGGCTGGGGAGGGAGAAGGGATGAATCCTGGGGCCTTTTGAATGTTCCTCTCCAGTGAAGAAGCTTCCAGGAAGGTGTCTCCTGGCCCCTCTCAACTCTCTGGTGTTTTCCATTATCCTATTTGTCTGCTCTTGAACAAATGCCAGGCTGGTTTTTTAGAAATTATATTTTGGCTTTGTAATATGTATTCACATGTGATAGGGCAAGATCCTCCCTTTATATTCTGTTTCTAAAGGTGACAATGGTGAACTGGAAAGCTTCAAAGAAAAACTAGCCTGTAGGATTTGTTTTTGAGTCAGAAACCTTTGGAGGTGGCTTGGCTATTCACATACTTTTTTTTCTCCCAAGTCCATATTTCAGTAAAGTTTTATATGTGGGAAAGAATCCCCCTGCAATTTTGATTGGTATTGCTTGATTAATTTGGCAAGAAATATCTTTATAACATTAAATTATCCTATATAAGAATATGGAATTTCTCTCCATTTATCTAGATTATTTTCTATGCCCTTTATTAAATTTTGGTGCTTAGAGATGTTTAGGGTGTTCTTGGTTAATCCCTAAATACTTATAAATGTTTTGGTGTTTTTGTAAATGTTTTATTTCTTATTTTATGTTCTAGCTGGTTATTGCTGATGTTGATAAGTTACATTGATTTTTTTGAACTAATCTCTAATATGGCAAATCTATAGAATTATCTTATTAATTCTAATTGTTAACCTGTTGTTTTCATTTTCTAGGTGGAAGATGACATCATCCTCAAAGAATGAAAGCTTTGTATTTCACCTACTAATCTCTTATTCCTCTTTTTTCGATTTGAGCCAGGACTTCCAGTTTTATGGCAAGCATTTGCATTGATAACAGACATTTTTGTGTCGTACACAAACATAAAGAGAATGCAGCCAAAGGTTTCCACTGAGCATATTTGTCATAAATTTGGGGTATATAACTTTTATTCAGTGAGGACATTCCTTTCTCTGCCAGGTTTGCCAGCTGTCATATCTGACCAAATACTTTTTCAACATGTTTGGAGATAATTGTGCTATTTCCTCCTAAGTCTATGAATGTGGCAAATTACACTGATTCTTTTTTTTTTAATTATACTTTTATTTATACTGGCTATCTTCAAAAATAAAATACAGAAAAATAAAGAGAAAATTAAGATTTTTAAGTTATAGTACAAAGATCCTATATATACTCAATTTCTAGAATTATTTCTTTAAGGACATACGTAAATATATAAATCTGTGGGACAGCACTCCATTAATCAATTACTATAGTGGTGTAAATAATACTCTCAAATCAATTTACCTTCTTAAATGAGAAGATCAAGAATATTCCATTAAATAAGAGTTCTGCCATCGGACTTCCCTGGTGGTGCAGTGGTTAAGAATCTGCCTGCCAGTGCAGGGCACACGGGTTTGATCCCTGGTCTGGGAAGATCCCACATGCCGCGGAGCAAGGCTGTGAGCCACAACTACTGAGCCCGCGTGCCACAACTACTGAAAATCGCTCACCTAGAGCCCATGCTCTGCAACAAGAGAAGCCACCGCAACGAGAAGCCCACGCACTGCAATGAAGAGTAGCCCTGGCTCGCCGCAACTAGAGAAAACCCATGTGCAGCAAGGAAGACCCAACGCAGCCAAAAATTAAAAATAAATAAAGTAAAAAAAAAAAATAAAATAAATAAATAAATAAATAAAGTAATTAATTAAAAAATAAAGTTCTTGGTGAAAATGAAAAATGTGTCTTTAAAAAAAAAAGTTCTGCCATTTAAAAACCTTTAGCACTGATTCATTTTCTGATATGAAACAATGTTTTATCCAGAGCCAATTCAGTATGATGAATTAGTTTTAATGCACTGCTGGATTTGGGTAGCGAGCATTTTAGTTGGGGGTTTTGACCCTATATTTGTAAGTGAAATGGCCTATGGCTTCTCTTCTGGTGTCACCCTTATCTAACTTTAGAATCAAGAGTGCAGATGACATAAAGTGAGTGGTAGCTTATTTCTTCTTTTGCTTTCTGGAACAATTGTTCTGGAACAATTTGTGTAATATAGAAATTAACTGTTTCTTGAAAGTTGGGTAGAACTCGTCAGTGGAACCATCTGGAGCTGGGTTAAAGGGAGAGGTAAGGTCTTTAAGGGCAATTTCAGCATCCTTAATATTACCAGTGTGTTCATGTTCTATTTCTTCTTGCTCCAATTTGACATTTTCCTTTTTTTTTTTCTGGGAACACATCCACCAGATTTCCACATTTTAAAATGTGTATATGCTTACAATATGCTTTTTATTATTTTTAAACCTGTTAGACTGTAGTTAATTATTTGTCATTCTTCACTTTGATTATCTGCATCTTTTCTCTCCTTCTTTCTTTTTTTCTTGATCAGCCTTGCTTTAGATTGTTTATTTTAATAATCTTTTCAAAGAATCAGCTTTTGGTTCTGTGACTCTTCTCTGTTGTTTTATTCTCCATTTGATTGATGTCTGCAACTACCTGTATTATTCCCTTTTATTAATTTTTTAGTTTGCCCTGTTGGTCTTTTTTCAACTTCTTGAGTTGAACACTTCATCAATTTACTTTTAACTTGCTTATTTCCTGATAATGGTATTTAAAGTGATGAATGTCTCTTTAGACACTATATTAGGTATGTCTCATATTTTTGACATGAAGTGTTTTTACCCTCATTTAGTTTTAAATATGTTTTAATTTACTCTATAATTTTCTTCTTAACCTTACAAAGATATGGTATTTTACAGCTAGCCTTTTATTGTTAATTTATGATTGTGTTGCATGGTGGTTGGAGAACACAGTAGGTAAACATTGATTTCTTAGAACTTCTTTTATGATAAATACATGCATACTTTTGTAAGTGTTTCAGATTTGGTTGAAAAGAACATGCATTCTTTGTTTATTTGGTATTGCATTCTACATATATCTAATAGTTCGAGCTTATTAATGGCACTGTGAAGGTCTTTGGTGTCTGTGTTTTTTATTTTTAATTTTAAAATATTGCCTACTATGTCTATCATTTTCAGGGAAAGGTATGCTAAACTCTCCAGTACTGTTGGTTTGCTGATTTCTCTGCCATTCTGTCAATTGTTGCATCTCAGATTTTGAGGTTGTATTGTTTGATGCATATATGCTGGTGAGAGATAGACCTTTTTATTTTATAGTGCCTTTTACTAATATACAAATATAAAACATCCTTCTTTGCTCCTTATGACACTATCTTCTTTAAATTCTATTTCATCAGATATTGAAATGTATATCTTTGCCTTTTCCTGGTATCTAACTGGCTTATCTTTTTCCATCCTTTCATTTTCAAGCTCTGTGTGTCCTTTTTCTCAAGTGTCTCTTGTAAACAACATGCTGTTGCAAATGCCAAAGGCCAGGCCCACGTGTGTGTGGACCTGAGTAATTTATGAAGAGTCAGGGACTGACTTCAGAGTGGAGAGTCCCACGTATCACAGACCATGAACACCTCTCCTCCTGCCACCATGACCTTAGTCTGCTCCTCTGGTCAGGGAGAAGCAGCCCTGGAAAAGGCAGTCCCTTGGGTTGACATCAGCACTGGTGGCTCAGAGGCGGGGATGGAGATGTGATTGCCTGAGAGAAGCTGGCCAGTCTCCCTGCACCTGTTCCCATTAGCCCCCAGCCAGCAGGGCTTTTGCTTTGCCCTGATGGTACCCTAGTGTTACATAAAATGAGCCAAAGACAGCCTCTGTGTACCAGCCCCTAGGTTGTTTATTTCTTCACTGCAGGCTGAGGCACATTAGCACAAAAGCTCACTGCTGCCAGACTCAAATTTTACATATCCAGCTATTTAAAAAATAGCCTAAATAAGCAAAATTTTAGCCATTTAAAACCTACCTCTTTGGGCTTCCCTGGTGGCGCAGTGGTTGAGAATCTGCCTGCCAATGCAGGGGACACGGGTTCGAGCCCTGGTCTGGGAAGATCCCACATGCCGCGGAGCAACTGGGCCCGTGAGCCACAACTACTGAGGCTGCGCGTCTGGAACCTGTGCGCCGCAACAAGAGAGGCCGCGATAGTGAGAGGCCCGCACACCGCGATGAAGAGTGGCCCCCGCTCGCCACAACTAGAGAAAGCCCTCGCACAGAAACGAAGACCCAACACAGCCATAAATAAATTAATTAATTAATTAAAAAAAAAAAAAAGAACAGGGCAAGTTACTTTACTTTAAAAAAAACACAAAAAACCTACCTCTTTGTGTATCCTGTGAAACCCAACCTGACACCTGTTACCTATTAATAAGGTAGGGTCTTGTAGTTTTAATGCCCTAAGTCCCCACTGGCCTTCAGAGTTCTCTGATGCAGAGCCTCTCTGGTCTCACCTAGACGTGTAAGTTCTCTCTCCCCCTGAGTTCCCTTGCCCTCCTCCCCTTCTAAGAAGGGACCCCACAAAGTCCTGCCTGAGGGACTTTCCCTACCATCAAAGCATCACAAGATAAAGCTTGTGTGTGCTATTGCCACCTTGTGGTCATGTCTTTTTCTTAGATCAGCCCCCAGATCCCTCCAACTCCTACCTACACCCGTGGACCCTGGAACCAATGGAACAGGCAGCAGCTAACACTTTCTGATTAAAGTGGCAGGAAGTGACTGTCAGGGCAATGTTGGCAGAACTCAAGAAACTATTCTCTAAGTGGTCTTCTTGCTGCCACCCTGTGGGGAGGCTCCCCCCTGGCCCCTAGACATGAGTTCAAGGCAGTATCCAGTCTCCCATGGCTTCTCTGGCTTTCACTGGTGGTGGTGGAAACATGGTTTACTTCTTTGCTTGTTCTCTTGCTTTTGCAAGTTAAATAAATTTCTTTTCCCCATTATCAAAATAATGCTGAGGTATCTTTTTAAGTTGGAAATAAAAGTAGTAGAAAAGAAGAAAAAGTTGCAAAAATTTTTATTATCAAAGACAAGCCTAGTTAACAGTTGGATGCGTTTCCTTCAAATTTTTTTTTTTTTTAGTTCAGTTTTTGTCTTACATTTATTAAGATCATGTGGTACATTCAAAACCGTGCATCATGACATTTAAGTTTATTTTTCCCTGTTTATAAAGGAATTGCATGCTCATCACAGAAAAGCTGCTTCTTGGTAGTTTGTTGACTGTTCTCATCTGAAAAATATCCAAAGATTCAGGCCCATCATTATGAGTTTTGAAGATGCAGAAAATCACTGCTCTAGTTTTTGGCACTAAAAATGGCCATTATGTTGTTCTACTAATCTACGGTCTTTGTAAAGGGAGAAGAAAAATCTTTTTGTTTAGCTATTCTCACATCAGAACTGCGTAGAGCTTGGATGTTATTATCAAGTGTCAGAACACAATGGCATAGTTATTATTTAGGTAGACATTTAGACTGGCAAAAGTGTCCATCTGAGCTGAGGGGACAAACAGGAGATGCGGAGTCCATGCATGTTTCCTCTGACCAAGGATCAGAGACATCCCTCCACCTGCTACATCTTGGCATTAACACCCTTGACAGGACCCTGAGAAGGGGAATAAAAGACACAAGAAGGACCAAAGTTAATATTTCCATCAGCTGGGAAGACTGAGGTTTAAGTCAGAGACTGGGTAAAGTTATTGAACACACCCACGTGTGGGGAAGGAGAGTCATACCCACTGCAAATATCTAAGCCACTTGGAATCCTGAGTTTATGAGATCCTGGAGTGCCTGTGCCTTTCCAGTGATATTGTAGATTGGTCTGTACAGGTTTATGAGCCCCAACTGTGTGCAAATCTTCCCAACTCCATGTTCAGTGGATTCATGTTGGTAGCTTGAAATTGGCTACAGTGGTAGTATTTACACCACAGAAATAGGCAAATGCTACAAATCAGGTTTTGGTGTTTTTTTTTCTCCCACTCCAAAAAGCCGATTGTTAATTATTTATGAGCACACCACTGCCTCAGATGTCCTGAAACAGCAGAATGTAGGAAAAGCAACAAACCGCTGTGCAGGACTGACAGAGTCCTGCGTTTTACTCATGGGGACTGCATCTCCCAAGGTGTGATGCAGCACCCAGAGTCCACCCCACTTCCTGTAGTGTGGTTTTCTGGGGTGGGGTGGGAAGATTGTTGGGGATGGGGCTCTAGGGGCGGAGCAGGCTGCCCTAACAGGGCTCCAACAGCAGCTCCCACGCAATAAAATTTTGCTAAATTACCTTGTTGGTAGAGAAAGTTCCATTTTCTTTTTTTTTTCCTTCTCTGCCCAGATCTTCTCAGATCTTTTAATCAATTCACGTATTAAATATTTGGGGGCATCAGCCACGTACCAAGCACTGTGCTCTGTACCTGGGATGCAATGGTGGATCTTGCCAAGGGTAGTAAAGCCACACCACTTCCTCCCGGAAATGCAAGGTGCCACTCTTCCTGTTGGGGTCTGTACTGATGTGAGGGCACATATGTGAGAGCTGCCCCTTGTGGCTCTTGACTCCATTTTAGTGACGTTATTAATTTTCATGATAACAATTGTAGAGATACTGAATCCACGTTTATAAAATTTCCGGCCAAGCTGACTCTTAAATACAACAAATACTGCTCATTTTTTAAAAGTAGCATTAATTTATTCATTGAATAAATATTTACTGAGCATCTACTTGTGTGCCAGGGACAATGCCAGGAGCCAACTCTCCACTGCCCCCTCTCTCATGGAACATACAATGTCTCCCAGTGTATGAAATTTCATTTTTCAACGGTATTTCAATATGTCAGTTAGTAACTGACAAAGATTCTGTCCTTAAACAAACTTTAGCCAGGCTCTTCTGAGTCCTGTATTTAACAAGGTCTTGCCCTTGGCCTCTTTCCTTGGCCTGGTTAGTCCAGTTCTAGCAAGAATCCTGCTGGGTCCGTTTACCAAAAATCCCCTACCCTTATTATAGAATAAGAAATATACATTTGGCTTCTGTCCCAGTTTCCTGGCATATAGCGTCTAAAACTCTTGGAATCTCTGAAGTCATACGTGTCTTTTTAGATGTTAATGAAATGGCCAGTGGATGGGGGCTGGTTTCCAGGGAAACCAACTGTGTGATTAGAGGGTTGGAACTTTCAGCCCACCCCTCACCTCTAACCCGCAGAGGAGAGAGGGGCTGGAGGTGGAGTTCATCATGAAGGATCAATGTTTTAATCAACCAGCTCTCCATAAAATACCCCATACGATGGGGCTGGGAGAGCTTCCAGGTTGGTGAACACATGGAGGCGCTGGGAGGGGACCACATCCAGAGAAAGCACGAAAGCTCTGTACCGTGCTTTGGCTGTTCTTAAGTTGTATCCTTTCTAATAAATGGGTAATAGTAAGTAAAGCAATTTCCTGGGTTTTGTGAGCCATTCTAGCAAATTATCAAACCCAAGGAGGGGGTCATGGGAACCCCTGACTTATAGCCATCTGGGCAGAAGTACAGGACTTGTGACTGACACCTGATGTGCGAGCAGCCTTGTGGGACGGAGCCCTTGACTTGTGAGGTCTGCGCTAACTCTGGGTAGCTTGCATCAGAATTGAATCGCAGGACACCCAGTTGTGAAGAGAATAAAAGAAAGTGGATTTTTTTTTTCTGTATTTGGTATCTGACCACCCTGGATATCTGATCAAAGTCCTCCCCACAGAAGCCAGGATATATAGAAGTTTTTGCAACAAAAGACCAGGTAGTCGGAACATCAAAGGATTACTGTTAATAAAAGAAAACCAGACATCTCAAGTTAGGGAATTTAGTGCTTTTCTATGTATGGGAAGATGCAAGAGGCTGGCCTCACTGAAATCATTCCTTTGATATGCACCTCAGCTACCTGGGGCCAGCATCCTGTGTTTTCTCATCCTGAGTTTCCTCAGGTGCACCGTGAAGGTGGCTTCAGCTGCCGACTGCTAGATGGGCTTGGCAGTGGGCAGCCTGCGTTTGTCTCCATCGTGAGTTCCCTCAGGGCTCACCATCCCGGCAGCTGTAATGTGATGGCTTGATGGCTGCAACATCCTTTGTTTACTGAAATGGCAGGCAATATGTTAGAAAATGCAAACTAATCAATAGTAACTGAAAGCATATCAGTGGTTGCCTGGAGATGGTGAAGGGCTGGAGCGGAGGACTATGAAATGAGAATGCACCAGGAGGTTTGGGGAGTGATGGATGTGTTCACTATCTTGAATACGGGCATGGTTTCATGGATGTATTCGCACCAACAATTATTAAATTGCACACTTTAAATATGTCAAAAAAAAATCCCGCCCCTGCCAATTCTCATATCTTATCACCCTGGTTTGCCTTCAGCAAAAGTCTTGTCAAGTCCGTTTGACCAGAATCCCCCTTACTTCTGGTGCTTGCTCTTAGTAATTTTCTATCCACAGACCCCACCCTGCTCCTTGTCTCCTGAATAGTCTGCCTTACTGTTCTTTAACAAATGTCACAAATAATTTTTCTTTAACATAACCTGCCCATGCCTTTATAATTAGAGCATATTTAAAGAGCTGGTTAGAATTCCTCTGCCCAGCTGATTATGAATTTTCTATATATAACAGCAGATCTATTTTTTTCCCCTTCTCTGGAAAGGCAAATCATTCCATGAAATAGAGGCTGCAATTAATGTAAAACAGAAACCCTTGCTTAATTAATATATTCTTTAAGTTGGATCAACCTTTTACTGTAAGTCTTTCCCTCATATGACCAACAGGAAGTTCTGACATTCCTTGCTTTGCTGTAAAGTGAAATTATATATAAATCTATCTGGAACCATGTTGAAACTTGTATTTGTAGTCCAGTGAAAATCCATTGGAAAAGATCTCTATCTCTTTGTGAGAAACACATGTCTGAAATTTACATCCTGCCACTACGAACTCCTTTGGTCAGTTGACCAACTTAGTATTAGCTTAAAACTAAAACACCATATTTGTCAAAACCTTCGAAGAAAAGAATGACTTTCCCTGACACTAGCTAAAAGAAAAATGGTGCAAGAGTTTCTTTATATAGTTGTTCTTGACATAAATTAGACTCATGTGAGAAAAGGATGTCTAAATCTATATTCTAAATAATACAGCAGAGGATTACAAGGCAGATTGTGCAGATTGGAACAGCATTCCATGGCTATTTTTACTACCGATAAATGAATTGCTTCAGATAAAATGTCTTCCTGTTCCTTTTCTCTCTCTTTCTCAATATATTTCCCTCACTCCCTACCTTCTGACCCCAACCTCTCCCTTTCCCACGTATTCCCAGAACCACACGTACAGAGACACACACGCAGAAACACATCACAACTCCAAGTGGCAAGGAATCCATCCGCTGAGCATTTCAGTAGAAGTTTTCCATCCTCATTTTCTTTCTATTTAATGCATTTTTCCAGAGCAAAAAGACTCAAAGAAATAAAGAACAGAGGATCAAAGTTTGCTTCTAGCTCCACCCTTTCCAACTCTAAAAGGACCACCAGAATATGTAAATAGGACAAATCAGCGTACTTGTTGGAAGTCAAGAGTAAGGGTCTCTGTATATTGGAAAACCAAAGGGCACAGAGCTGGTCTTCACATTGCCTCAAGTGTTAGTTTCCTTTGGCTGCCCTAACAAAGTACTATAAACTGGGTGGTTTACAACATCAGGTAAATGTCTTCTCTCACAAATCTGGAGGCTCTGCAGGTCGATCCATTCCAAGCCTCTCTTGCAGCTTCTGGTGGCTGCCAGAATTCCTCGACATTCCTTGGCTTGTAGCTACATCATCCTAATCTCTGCATCCAGTGGTCACATGGTGTTCTCCCTGTGAGTCTGTCTCCAAATTTCCTTCTTAGGAGGACCTCAGTCACGGGATTAGGACCCATTTAATCCAGTATAACCTTACCTTAACTTGATTATATCTGCCAAGACGCTATTTGCAAATAAGGTCACATTCACAGGTTCTGGATAGATACGGATTTTGGAGGGACGATATACAACCCAGTACGTAGCATATTGAAGGAGATTTAGAGAGGACTAGTCATGGTGGCGTCTCAAACCTTCAGCCCACCACTGGGAGGAGCCATCTGGTTTAGGTGATACCATTTCTATATCCAACTGGTTAAGACAATTGATATAGTCTCATCCTCCTTGCCACAGTGATTGGTTCAGGAATCAGCAAGGCACATTCCTCTGTCAATAATTAGTTTTAGGGGTTGATGAATGACCCATGTTGGACCCTTGAAAGGGAAGCCAGGACTTATATTAGATGGTCGAGGACAGAGAAGTTTTTTTCTCCCCCGCCTATTTTTTTTGTTTTGGTATTTCAATAATGGTTTTGATTTTTTTTTTTTTTAAATATCTTTGAAATTTTCTTTTCATGGGTACTGCCAAATACTGATATCGGTCCATGAACATATGTTTGTTTGTTTGCTTGTTTTTTTTAAATACACATTCTTTCTATTTATTTATTTATTTATTTATTTATTTATTTATTTATTTATGGCTGTGTTGGGTCTTCGCTTCTGTTCAAGGGCTTTCTCTAGTTGTGGCAAGCGGGGGCCACTCTTCATCGCGGTGCACGGGCCTCTCACCATCGCGGCCTCTCTTGCTGTGGAGCACAGGCTCCAGACGCGCAGGCTCAGCAATTGTGGCTCACGGGCCCAGCTGCTCCGTGGCATGTGGGATCTTCCCAGGCCAGGGCTCGAACCCGTGTCCCCTGCATTGGCAGGCAGACTCTCAACCACTGCGCCACCAGGGAAGCCCAATGGTTTTGATTTTTAAAATTACACCTTTACTATAGAAAGTAAAGCACCAGAATTAGAAAAATTACTCCTAGTTTTGCCAACATTATAATCAACATTATGAAATATTCTTCATGTTTCATAACATCTATACACTGTTTTACTGTCCAGGTTTATTGAGGTATATTTGACATATAACATTGTGTAAGTTTAAGATGTACAATGTGATGATTTGATATGTGTGTATATTGTGAAATTGTTACCATGATAGGCTTCGTTAACACATCCATCACTTAATTACCATTTTGGGTGTGTGCGGTGAGAACATTTAAGATCTCTCTTAGCAACTTTCAAGTATATAATACAGTATTGTTAACTATAGTCACCATATTATACATTACATCCTCAGAATGTATTCATCTTATAACTGGACATATATATCTTTTGACTGGCATCTCTCCTTTTCTCCCACTCTTCTGCCCCTGGTAACCACTATTCTACTCTCTGTTCCTATGAGTTCAGCTTTTTTAGATTCCACATGTAAGTGATAACATACAATATTTGTCTTTCTCTGACTTATTTCACTTAGCATAATGCCCTCAAGGCCCATCCATATTGTCACAAGTGGCAGGACTTCTTTCTTTCCCATGGCTCAATCATATTCCATTGTATATATATACCTCATCTTCTTTATCCATTCATCTGTCCATGAGCACTTAGGTTGTTTCAGATCTTGGCTTTTATGAATAATGCTGCAATGGACAAGGGATGCAGATACCTCTTTGAGACCCTGATTTCATTTCCTTTGGATATATACCCAGAAGTGGAATTGCTGGGTCATATGGCCATTGTATTTTTAATTTTTTGAGGAACCTCCATATTTGATTTGCTTTGGCCAATGGGATGTTAGTGGAAAGGATGCAGCAGGAGTGGAATGTGCACTTGTGCTTCTGCTTGCACCTCTGTGCTTCTGCCATCCCCCAAGGAGACGTATGACTGAGCTGGCCCTCTGTTCCTAGGAGGAAGATGAGACACACATGGGGCAGAGCCACCCCAAAATCTATTCAGCTGAGCCTGGACCAGCTGACTCCCAGCTGACCTACAGACTCAGGAGCTAAATAAATGCCTACTCTTGTGTGCTGTGGTTGTCAGGGAGCGCCTGGCTCACATCACATGTATCTGAATTCTGTTCTCCTGCCTGTGACCGGTTTTTATTTTAGTCATTAAGAATATCCAGTGAGTTCCTTTTGTTTGGGTTTCATGCTCACAAAGTAACTTTCTGTTTACATTTGGCTTTCTCGTCTAGACTTTTAGATAGGATGACCATAAATGCACTCAGCTTTATGAGATTCACGTCACGTTCCTCATTGTAAATTTGTAGGTTGGCATTCTTGAGCATACTCCAGGTTTTGCTGAATTAGGTTGGGATTAGAATGAATTGCTCTGGGCACACTGACCAACCAAGATTTTGGACATGGAGTGGACCCCGAACTATGGGAACCCACTCATCTGCTGCTGTTCAGTAAGACTTTGGGGTACCCTACCTGGACCACATTTCTGAGCCTTCATATCCTCCAACTGTAGAGCACAATGGCAAGAGTGGGTGGAGGTCTTGTTTTTGGAGGTCGTGTTCTTACATTCCACTTTGTCTTTTTTTCAGGTTAATGTGTCTCCATGTTTTTGTGACAAATTAATAGTTACTTTCTGTTGTCATTAGCTACCAATACTAAGGGTAAAAATCAAACTACAGGATACTGATAGAATTTGTTTTTGAAGTAATCCATGCAACTACAAATCTCAAGATTGAAATTCCTAGATTCGTACGTGTGGCAGCCTGGTGCTGTCTGTACAGTTGCAATGGCTTTGGCATCCTCGCACACATGCTCAGGGAACGCCTGCCCGATGCAGCAGGATGACACACTTGTTTTGTCTGGAACACACATCTGAAATATAAATGTTCGGCTCAAAAACATGTTTTAATAGGTTTTGTTTTATTTTGTTGGCTGCTAATTCAAACACTTGTACTGCTTTAATAGTCAGTGATTAATTCCAGGTTCCTATTCATGTGGGAATTACTCAAAGCTCCTCTCAAAACTATGCTGCATTAATCAGTGTGACTCACCTTTTCACTATTCCAGAGCTAATAACAGGGATTATCCAGCTGGTACTTCAGGAAATGAGTGAGAGTGAGATAAGCTGGGAAGCTACTTCTGCTTGACTTCTTTTCAGTTTGAAATGAAAGTTTTCTCATAAGCGTTTTTTCTTCCAGTGCAGGACGATTGTATTTGCACTTCTTTTTTTAAAAAAAAACGATTATGCTTTTTATAGGAAAACCCCACAAATAATAAGTGTATATAGCCTGATGGATTTTAGCACTGAGAACGCATTGGTGCGTTCAGTACCCAGGGCAGGAATCAGAACATTATCAGCACCCTAGAAGCTTCCTCTGTCCCTAATTTCTTTTTTATCAGCTTTGTTGAGTTATAATCAACAAATACAAATTGTACATATTTGTGGTGTACAATGTGATGTTTTGATATATGTATACATTGTGAAATAATGACCACAATCAAGCTAATTAACATATCTGTCACCTCATATAGTTATCTCTCTTTTTTTGTGTGTGAGAACATTTAAGATCTATTCTCTTAGCAGATTTCAAGTATACAATGCAGTATTATTAACATTAGTCACCATGCTGTACCTTTGATCTCCAGAACTTATTTATCCTGCATAACTGAAACTTAGTACCCTTTGACCAATATCTCCCCATTTTCCCCTCCCACCCCTCCCCCAGCCCCTGGCAACCACCATTCTAGTCTCTGCTTCTGTGAGTTAGACTTTTTAAGATTCCACATATAAGTGAGATCATGCAGTATTTGTCTTTCTGTGCCTGGCTTATTTCACTTAGCCTAACGTCCTCTGGGTTTGTTTGTGTTATCAAATAACAGGACTTCTTTCTTTTTAAGGTTGCATAATATTCCACTGTGTGTGTATATATATCCATTTATCCATCGATGGACACTTAGGTTGTTTCCATGTCTTGGCTATTGTGAATAATAATGCAATGAGCATGGGAATGCAGATATCTCTTCGAGATACTGATTTTATTCCCTTAGGTTGTGTACCCAGAAGTGGGATTGCTGAATCACATTCCCTCTGATTTCTGAGTCCATAAATGAGTTTTGGCTGTCTTTGAAGTTTATTTATATAAATCATATGATTTATATAATGATTTATATAAATCATTATGATTATTATCATAATCATAATTATTTATATGAAATCATGAACTATATATGCTTTTGTCTGTTTTTTTTTTTTCACTCACTGTTAGGTTTGGGAGTTTCATTCATATTGTTATAATTAGCAATTGTTTATTCATTTTCATTGCTGATTAGTATTCCACAACAAGCCACTGTTTATTCTACCATTAATTCTGTCCCCAGTGACTAATGACATGGACTATTCTTTCAAGTATTTATCAGCCATTTATCCAATAAATTTTGTCCATTTTTCTATTGAGTTTTCTTTCTTTGGATTTTTAAGAATTTATTTAAAAAAAAATTTTTTTAACATTTAAATAAAAAGCTTTTCAATCTATAGAAAAGTTGCAAGATGTATCTAATAGATACCCATATATCTGCCCATCTTGATTCGATTGTTAACAACTTGCCATATTTATTCCATCTATTTATCTATCTATCTATCTATCATCTCTTTTTGTGAATCATTTGAGAGTAAGTTATAGACATTGTAACTCTTCATCTCTAAATACTTAAGTAGGGATGTCTTAGGCACAAGAGCATTTTCTTTCAAAACCACAATATTATCAAATTCAAGGAATTTAACATTTTTATATTGCTGTTATATAACATATAATCCACATTAAAATTTCACCAATTGTCCAAGTAATGCCTCTGTAGTAGCATTTTCCCCTAATATAGGATCACACATTGCATTTAGTTCTCATGTGTCTTTAGTCTCCTTTAATCTGAATAGGCTCTTAGTTTTTGTTTTTCATGGTACTGACGTTTTTGAAGACTACAGACTAATGATTTTGTAGAATGTGTTCTAAATATAGATATTTCTGGTTGCTTCTTTAGGATTAAGTTCAAGGTATTTATTTTTCTCAGAATATTTCAGAATTGATGCTCTGTCCTTCTCAATGCCTCACTCCTGGAGGCTTATGACATCACTTTGATCACCCAAATAAGATGATGTCTACCTGATTTCTCTACTAGAAAGGTACCTTTTCCTCCTATGTAATTAATTCGTAATTGATGGGGAGGTACCATGTGGATATCATGTCCCCAATAAACAGTCACCCAAATTCTTGTCCAAACTAATTACTAGTATGGTGGTTGCAAAATAGTAATTTTTTAACCCAGCTATGCCTCCTACATCTATTAGTTGGCATTCTACTGTTAAAAATTAACTTGAGGAAAATGCCATTTTTACAATATTCTGCATTACTGTTCAGAAATATGGACTCTCTATTCTTCCCCCCCTTCCAGAAGATTATTTTACAGCTCTCAGTGCCACTTTCATTTGTCTTCAAGATTATTTGGAGGTATTTTATGGGATATTTTGTGTCATTATAGTGAATGGGATCCTTTTATACCATGTCTTTTAATTCAGGGTTATGGGTTTATAGGAAAACTCTTTTGGACATTGATTTTGTTCACATGCTTTGGTGAACTCTCTTCTGACATGGACTCTTGCAGTGTGCTTTGACACTTTAGGCATATAATAATCAGAGCAATGATTAATATAATTATAACAACTGCAATCATAACATAGCAACAATCATAGCAATACCATGACCATGACATAATGCAACACTATGTTCTGGCTGTCTTTAATACTGACAACAACACATGGGAGCTAGTGGGCTTGCAATGAATATTTGTGGGATAACTGAATAAATTGGTAGCCACAGTCACAATTCTCATTTTCTCCTGATTTCACTGAGTGCCTCAAGTGAATCACTAACTGTGATCATGACTGTTGCTTTAAGATAACTATTCTTAATCTGTGAGGCAAGAATCTGTTCAGTCGTAGTTTTCGAAGAGTTATATCTGAAAGGGAAGTGATTGAAATGGTTACATATATTTTTCTTTTTTCAAGTATCAATATAACGCATCATTTACATTTTATGACATCTTTCCATTCCTGGGATAAATTCTATATAATCTGTGTATGCCTGTGTGTGTCTTCTGATTCAGAACATAGGTGTGTATGGTAAGATTTTGATTAGAATCTTCACATTCTTGTAAAATATGAGACTGCTTTACAATTGCCATACCTGCTAGTCAAATGTTGAAATCAGGTTTATGTTAGCGTTTCAAAACAAATTTTCTGTTAAATTATCATTGTAATTTGCTTTAAAATATGACTGAAACCAGAGCCTTTAAGAAGCCATTGTTTGAAAACTTCTACAATACTTTTTGGTTATTAGTCCTGTTATTTAAAATTTTCTGTTATATAAAAATTTGCACAAAATATTTCTCTTCATTGACATTTTCAAGTTTATTCCCCACAATTTTTCTAAGTAGACTCATCTTTTAAAAAGGGCGTTATATCCTTTTTTTTAGTAACAACTTACAAATTTCTAATTTATTTTTTGGTATTTTGAATTTTTAAAAATTGGATTTGACAAAGGTTTGACTATTTTGCTATTTTTTTAAAAGGAAATTTCTCTTGGTTATATTTATGGATTTCATCTTTTTTCCAACTAATTAATTTCTGCCGTATTTCTTTTATTCTTCTTCTCTTAAGTTTCCTTAGGACTAATTTTTGTTTAAAAACAAAAACTAAAACCTGAGGTGAATTTTTAGTATATATATTTTCCGTCATTTCCTTTTTAAAAGTGTGCCTTTCTCTCTGAAAATCTTAGTGGCGTTAACACATATGGTGTTTTGAAATGGCGTATTCTCATTTTCATTCTCATCTAAGTAGCCCATCATTGTATATTTTTATTTCTTTCTTAATCCTACAGGTTCTTAGACAAGTGACTTTCATTTTTGTTTATTTTAAAATTTCTGAGTGATTTGGTGCTTTCTTTTGAGCCCACATTATTGATTTGTAGGTTTATTGTGTCATGGTAAAAAAAAAAAAAAAAAATAGGGTGTTTTGTGCTCTCCTTTGGGGAATATATGAGATCTGTAGAGGGGAGCATATGACCAATTTTCTAAATTTTCATGGATATTTAAAGTAAAAATGAAAGCTTACTTATTTGTAGAAAAAAATTAAGACGTGCCTATAAATTTCTTATTAGTTACATTGATCAAATCTCCTGTGTCAATATTTGTGTTTCATCTCTTCTGAGCTGACAATATTGCTTTAAAATATTACGATTGCTTTAAAATATTACGATTGCTTTTCTGTTCAATGTCTTTTGTAATTATAATAATTTTTGCTTTATTGGGTTTAAGCCAGCATGGAAAGCTCTACCATCATTATCTTCTCACAGTGGACTGGGTTTTGTGTCCATTAAAAATGGCCCTATTTACCCCATTAAAGGGTATTTGCTTAGAATTCACTTTCTCTGCAATTCTATTTCTTTTTTTTTTTTTTTAAATAAATTTATTTATTTATTTTTGGCCGTGTTGGGTCTTCATTTCTGTGCCAGGGCTTTCTCTAGTTGTGGCAAGCGGGGGCCACTCTTCATCACGGTGCGCGGGCCTCTCACTATCGCGGCCTCTCTTCTTGCGGAGCACAGGCTCCAGACGCGCAGGCTCAGTAATGGTGGCTCACAGGCCTAGTTGCTCCGCGGCATGTGGGATCCTCCCAGACCAGGGCTCGAACTCGTGTATCCCTGCATTGTCAGGCAGATTCTCAACCACTGCGCCACCAGGGAAGCCCCTGCAATTCTATTTCTATTTCTCCTCTTTACGTGCTAATATTTGCATGTGTGTATTTGTTCATTCTTTTATGTTTTTCATCTCCTTGTTTTTCCCCCTTTGGGTGTATTTTTGTAAACAGCATACCAGGGAGAATCTTGGTATTTTAATAAGTGGATTTAATGCATTTCTTGTGCTGTCATGTTTCATGCTCTCGGCTTTAATGCTTTTCGCTATTCCCTTTCTCATCTGCCCTTTGACTTAGAGAAATACATTTAGCTTGCTTTTATTTTCTGAAATGGTTTTGAAATTTGACATTCTAAATGTAATCCTAACAGAGCAGTGCTTTCCAAAGTGCTTAGCAGAACACGGGCTCTGTGAGATTCTCTGTGGAAAAAAGACATCTGAGGTCAAACATCACGAAGAAGGAGGCATTCTGTGTACCACCTTAGAGAGTCTTAACGCACAACAGCATAGACAAGGCTCTGATAAGTCCTGCAGTGGTGGCTGAGGGGGCAGCCTGTTTTTGCTTGTTTTCCCAAGTTATTTTTAGGAGGGCTTATACCACTATCATAGCCTGAAGTCCTAAAGAAGATACTTCCCAAAATGTTAGTCAACTATGAATTTCTGAGCCTATGTTGGTTTAGCGAGGAAAATTCCAGTATAGATAAGTTTCTCTCTCCGTACACCCATCTGTCTTTAAGATTCAGCCATGTGGCTTGGTGCCCCTAGAAGAAGAGGGTAAGCCCCTACAGCAGAGGTGCTCACCGGATAGGGAAGGGGAAGATTTGAGCTAGGGGAGGTCCCCAGGGGCATGAAGGTGGGGAGAAGGCCCTTCAGAGTGGGAGGGAGGAGGAGGGCGAAGAGAGGAGAGCCAGGAGGTGGAAAGTCAGTGTCCTGCCTCCCCCTCGTGTTGAACTCTCCTGGGGATCGGAAAAGGATGGAGACCCTCAAAAAGCAAGAGTCAAAGTCGAAGCAAGGGGCTTTTGTCCCATTTCCTCTTTGGGGCTCAGAGAGACCAGCTGACCCATTTCACCACACTAGCAGGGGGAAGTCGGCCATGTCTGGGTTGAGTCCCTGTGCCCTGTGGTTCAGAGGGATGCAGAAGAGGGAAGCTGGGAGTCTGGAAGTTCCCATAGAGAGGGGTGGGCCAACCCCACGGCTGAGCCTGGCTGTGGCTGAGACGCTGAGGACCAGTGAGCACAAATGTGGGACCCTGGGGTGCCTGGCCATGCCCAGAGAGCCTCAGGCTTACGCAGCAGGGCCAGACGGGCACAAGCAGAATCAGGGCATCACTCAGGGGCCTTAGAGGGCCCCAAGCCTGGGTCAGAATTCCTTCCAGGAACAGAGGGCACACTCGAGTTAGGATACCCGGAGTAGAGTGGATAAAGGAATGGTTTCAAAGGTGTGTTTGAAGACAGGGGACAGTGCAGCATTCTGGGTCAGGAGCAGGAGTGGATACTGAACCCGGGGATAGGGAGGGCTGCACGAGAGGCCTGCTTCCCAGGAGCTGAGACCTTTAGCCGAGGGGCCAGGGAGCCCCTGGGAACCCCACAGGGAAAGAACCAGGGAAATCGATCTCCTGTCCTCACTCTCCTCCCGCCTCCCATCTCCTGCCAACACAACCAGTTGCTGCAGGGCAAGGAGACCTGCAGACAGGGTCCATACAGGTTAGCTGTGCAGGACCCAGAGCGGGGTGGGGAGGACGGAGTACACCTGCAGGGCAACACCCAGAGCAGCGCAGGGACCAGCCGTGGAGTCGCCCCTCCCTGCCCCATGCTGTGAGTCAGGTCCACTCACCTCTCTACCCAGAGGTCAACGTGCTGGCAGAAGGGGAGCAAGAGTCACTGAGAAAGAGCCCAGGGCACCCTTCACTAGGAAATTTGTGTGGTGAACCCCCTCCTGTCCTGCCACCTCCCCAGTCCCGGAGGACGGATTCGGATCAACCAGGAACAGCGATGAAAGATAACAGGTGAGCAAAGTCATAACTGTTAACTCCGATCCCCAAGGACATGAATGTTTTGTATGAGTCAGTTTTAAAGACGGACCTGTTTTAGTGGTCGCAAGTTGTTCTGACGCAGAGGCTTTATTGTAGTTAACGCCTCCAAATAATTCCTGTTTCCCTTGCACAAATCAGCACCCATTACTTACAACCCACATATTGTCAAACAGTGATGTCTGTGCTTTTACTTCCCTTTAATTGAAATATTGAGTGATTAGGAGGCTTCCGTGAGCAACCTCCACGAGGCCCCAGAGACTCAGAGCCTGCGTAGACCCTCAGAGCTCTGCAGTGATGGAAGGGGTCACCCGCCTTTCCCTCTGTTCAGTGTGTCAGTGGCAGGGGTCAGCCCTGCTGAACTCGCCACAATCACCTGGGCTTGAATGAGTCGAGAAAACATACGTGTATTCCAGACAGTCTTCCTGTGATCCTCTGTTAGCCAGGCTTGCCGGGGACTGCGGGGTTGGACCAATACAGTCAGGACAGCTGATGTTGAGGTCACTGGCTTGTTTCATAGAAGGTTCAGAACGTGGATGGTCCTGGCTGGATCATCCGTGGATGGCAGGAAGAGTGGATACGGGAGGCCCTGGGAGTCATCTCTAGAACCACCTGGTAACACATTTTGACAAGTCCTCCAGGGGTCACCCCGTTCACTCTGTGGCCCCGTGTCCTCACACCTGAGGCTTCCTCACAGCTGGCTTTCAGCTGGAGCAGAGACCGACAACACATCAAAGGCACCGGCGGAGGGCGGGGGGTACACTTTGAAAATGCTGGTGCCTGGTTTCTATCTCCGTCCATCAGTTGGTAGCGTGTGGGCATCTGTGCTTTTGAAGGAGCCCGGGTGATTCTAATGTGCAGGTACGCTAGGACTGAGGACCGCCAAGCTGGCTAAGCCCCTTTCTCCTCACCTGTCACTCTTGTCTCCCCCAGGGGGAAGGGGAGCTGTAGTTCATTGGTGATGGTTGGAGAGTGGTCTGGGCATCTCAGCCCAGCTACTTTTCACTCCCTTTTTTGAACCTGCCTGGAGAGAGGTGTGCTCTGGCTTGTGGTCCTGCCCTGCAGTAAGGACCATCCCCTGAGGGCGAAGTCCTGGGGTGTCTAGCTCTGCTCGTGTCTGCTCATGGCCAGGTGGGTGTCTGCTAATTCAATGACAAAGTATTAGGAGCTCACCTGGTCAAGACCCCAAGCCATGTCTCCAGTGAACTTTGGCCGGTGATAAAGCTGACAGTCTCATCTTTTGCCTGGCGCCTCTTTCTGTATCTCACTGGTTCAAAACACAGAGAGTGAAGAGAGGGGTGGTCCATCTTGCTACTGCCCACCTCCCAGGTTAAATCTGTCTGATGGGCATATGCTCCTCCCACTATGGGGAATGTGTAAGGAATACTGTGAATGTGTTTCAAGAACGTGTCTATTTGTAATAAAGAACTAAGAGTAAATAAAAGCAAATCAAATTCATCTTTATTATAATAAACACTTACTTGTGCATTCCTTTGTTTTCCTTCTAGTTTCTAAATTAACCCACTGGAGGTGACAAATAAATACATATTTTGGGGGAAGCAAAAGATCATGACTACAGAGAGGCAAATTAGGATGGAGCCCCGGGTCTGAGACGTGATCACTGGTGTGGATCAGCCCACTGTGTGGTCCGCTGGGATTTGCTCCGAGAGTCTGGCCCGGCCGCACCTCTGTGCAGACCTAGTTGGAAGGGCATCGACCTAGCTGTGTCACAGTCCTTGAGGCAGCTCTCCCCAACCTAGACGGCACCAGGGGCTTAGGACACATGGCCTGACTTGGAACGCCACCCTTATCCTAAACTAGATACCATTCATCAGATGACATGCATTATGTTTAGGCTTCTTGATTCATAGAGAAAAAATGTGTTTCAGGGAAAGTTATACCAAATTATATTCCCAGCAGAAACATGAAAATTCTCCAGTCTTTGCTAACATGAAATATGATCCTTTTTTATCCTTAAACTTAGAAATGAAGAATAATATCACATGGTTATTTAAATCTTCACTTGGTTAATTAAGGCTGAAATTTATGTATTTTGATTCTTTTTAAATTAAATGTCTTCTTTATTTTCCTCTGAGAGTATTTCTTTCTAACTGATTTTTTTAAATTAATTAATTTATTTATTTTTGGCTGTGTTGGGTCTTCGTTTCTGTGTGAGGGCTTTCTCTAGTTGCGGCAAGCGGGGGCCACTCTTCATCGGGTGCGCAGGCCTCTCACTATCGCGGCCTCTCTTGTTGCGGAGCACAGGCTCCAGACGCGCAGGCTCAGCAGTTGTGGCTCACGGGCCCAGCTGCTCCGTGGCATGTGGGAAGCCCCTCTAACTCTTTTTTAAGAGCTCTTTATAGAGCAAAGCTCATGTAAGTTGAAACTATTTTTCCCAGATTGTCATTAATCTTAGTTTTGTTTTTGATGGCTTTTCATGGAAACTTTATAAGTTCCGACATAATATATATCACTACTTTTCTCCCTATTTGATACTGAAATATTTGTCTATACCCTCACATAATCTGTAACAAAACACGTCTCAACTTCCAGTACTAATGAACAATTCCATCCTGAAAAAAAATGGCCAGCATAGAAAAGTCACCAGTGTACATGCAGAGATGCAAGAGGTCAAGAGAGGGGAATAATGTGAAAAAATAGAACAAAGGTGTCTTTATTGCAGGAAATAAAAAACTTCAAAATGGGGCTTCCCTGGTGGCGCAGTGGTTGAGAATCTGCCTGCCAATGCAGGGGACACGGGTTCGAGCCCCGGTCTGGGAAGATCCCACATGCCGCGGAGCAACTAGGCCCGTGAGCCACAACTACTGAGCCTGCGCGTCTGGAGCCTGTGCTCCGCAACAAGAGAGGCCGCGATAGTGAGAGGCCTGCGCACCGCGATGAAGAGTGGCCCCCGCTTGCCGCAACTAGAGAAAGCCCCCGCACAGAAACGAAGACCCAACACAGCCAAAAATAAATAAATAATTAAAGTGTTTAAAAAAAAAAGTCAAAATGTACCAACAAAGTTTGCATTTCTCAAAAGGAGACCCTCTCTAAAATGAGAAGAGATGGATTCCAGGTGAAAAGCAAGTCTGCAATATTTTGGATTCCGAGGGAGGTGGTGACTAGTGGTTTGGCTGTTGCAGAAAAATGAGCTGGTGAAGCGGAAGGACCAATGCAAGAGCAAGAGCTGAAGGGTAGAGAGATGGATGCAAACCCTTCATTCACTCAGCAAGCACTGGAGTAGCTCCTGTGCGCCCGGCGATATTCGGGGCTGGGGTAAAGCAGTGAGCAAAGCAAATCCCAGCTGTCACAGAACTCGAGCTCTACTGGAGGGAGATAACGGATGAAATAAATACGTGCTGTAGCAAGGGGGACCGTCAGTCCACAGGGGCCACCTGCCTGTCAGTGCCGGGTGGGGAGAAGCTGGAATATCTGACCAGGCAACAACATCACTGCTTCTACTGCAGCCACACAGGATCACATCTGAAAACATCCTGCACTTTCTAATGGCATCTAACCAACTGCTGCCGCCACTGCCTCCCGTGTCTCTGCAGGGACCGCGCGGGGCCCGCCCTGGGGCTCCAAGCCCCTGGTCCTGTGGTCATGATCAGACGCTCAGGCTCTCTTCCCATGGAAAACCACTTTGCCAGGTTGGCTGGGTTCAGGCAAGCTTCCAACTCTGGCCACACGCTTTGCGACGTCCAGGATGTTCATTGATTGTAAAATGATGTAACAATACATTAAAACGAGACTCTTCCACACCCCAATCCAAAAATGGGCAGAAGACCTAAAGAGACATTTCTCCAAAGAAGACATACAGACGGCCACGAAGTACATGAAAAGGTGCTCAACATCACTAATTATTAGAGAAATGCAAATCAAAACTACAATGAGGTATCACCTCACACCAGTTAGAATGGGCATCATCAGAAAATCTACAAACAACAAATGCTGGAGAGGGTGTGGAGAAAAGGGAACCCTCTTGCACTGTTGGTGGGAATGTAAATTGATACAGCCACTATGGAGAACAATATGGAGGTTCCTTAAAAAACTAAAAATAGACTTACCATATGACCCAGCAATCCCACTACTGGGCATATACCCAGAGAAAACCGTAATTCAAAAAGACACATGCACCCCAATGTTCATTGCAGCACTATTTACAATAGCCAGGTCATGGAAGCAACCTAAATGCCCATCAACAGATGAATGGATAAAGAAGTTGTGGTACATATATACAATGGAATATTACTCAGCCATAAAAAGGAACGAAATTGAGTCATTTGTTGAGACGTGGATGGATCTAGAGACTGTCATACAGAGTGAAGTAAGTCAGAAAGAGAAAAACAAATATCGTATATTAACGCATGTATGTGGAACCTAGAAAAATGGTACAGATGAGCTGGTTTGCAGGGCAGAAGTTGAGACACAGATGTAGAGAACGGACATATGGACACCAAGGGGGGAAAACTGCGGTGGGGTGGGGATGGTGGTGTGCTGAATTGGGCGATTGGGATTGACATGTATACACTGATGTGTGTAAAATTGATGCCTAATAAGAAACTGCAGTATAAAAAAACAAACAAATAAAACAACTAATACTAAACTTTCATTGGGTTATTTGTATGGAAATATGTTAATATAAATGTTTTAGACATTACATGAAATTTCTAAAAATCTTATATGTTCTGGTATAATGTTATAAGTCATAATCCTAGTTATTACTTTAAAATGTATATCTCAGAAATAACTAATTTTCTTGTCAACTGCATTATTATGAACTTTCATCAAATCTTTAACCGTGGTCATTTTTAAGTCTTTTGTCATTTACAGACAGTTCTGGGTGTACTCTGATGCTTTTGCAAATATGTTCCTATAAAAGGGTTTCATCTTCAAGAAATTCATGGAAAAGACTCTGACAAGTACAGGTTTCTGGTAACTGACTGTACTGCTGAACTGAATGAATAAGCATTTTCAGAACTCTAACGAAAAACTGATGAACTCATAAATGTGCTAACAAAAGATCAAGATGAAAAAAAAAATTAGTTACATGGGACTGAGTGAACTGATGAGGATGAGTATAATTTTTGTGACTTTCTGTCTGAATTAAAAAAAAAAAAATCCCACAAGGACTCAGAGGCAAAGAATATACAAGTCAATTTTCACTGCAAAGTAAAGGAGCTGTTACAGTGGAGGATTACTGGACTGAATGTCAATATTATGACATAGTATGAGTGTGTTTCATGTTTGGTAATTGCAATCATTGTTGCTTTTGCTGTGGTCATCCATGTACAATGCTTGGTGTCAGTCTATTCATCTCTTGTAAAAATAAAATACAGTGTGTGTGTGTGAAAAAAAAAAAAACAAACGAGACTCTTCCTGTCTCCATTCAACTGAAACTTGAGGACAGTAGATGCTACATCCCACCAAAACCTCCATGCAGAGATTTCAACATAGATCAAGAAACCCAGTTGTACAGATTTTAAAGACCCTCACCCACACTGAGTTTGGGATGTGGAGACTGAGAGGGAGGGTTTATGTAAAGGGTTTTGGAGGAGCCCACGGTGGCTGTTAAGCCTGGGCAAGGGGTGAGGGGTATCGCTCCCCGCTCGAGGATGGTCTGAGGATTTTCAAACCTCGTCCTGGAGAGCTTGGGGCATGATGTTCCCTGCAGTTTGGAGTCACAGAGAACTGGCATCTGACTCCCTCAGAGAGATGTAAAAGTCAGAGGGGAACTGACCAGCTGCTGATGGGGGAGCTGCAGGAGGAGCGGGGGTACTGGGGCTGACGTGTGTGCCCAAAGTTTGCTGGGGCAAAGAATCCACGAGCATTTCTTCATATGGATCCAACAGGTGAGACCATAGTGCAAGACGTCAGGTCCCACGATATCCCTCATCAGAGAGGTACTGCTGGATTCCCCGGGAGAGAGGCGGGGGAGGAAAGGTGTTAGGGATCTGTCCATATTGTGGAACAACAGGTAAGCAGTATTCAGGGATGGGCACAGGGTTTCTCCCAAGAACCTAGAAACTCCCCCCACGAGTAAAAGAGTCAGTATAAGCGTCACCCCTTCAACTCGAGCATCCTTGCACAAATGGCCCCCTCTTGCCCACAGCTCTGCATTGTCTGTGTGTGTGTGTGTGTGTGTGTGTGTGTGTCTGTGTGTGTCTGTGTATGTTTAAGGGGGGACAGGAAGGAGGGGAAATAAAGAAGAAACAGCCATACCCCCAGCTCAGGTGTGGCTTACAGCCTGCATGGGCAAGGAAGGAGGGGAAGGGGCTGTGGATCTGAAAGAAGCCATAAGCTTCAGCCTCATATGAACTGGACATCCCAATGACCCGCGGGGGACTGTGTGTTCCCTAAGAATGGGCAGGAAAAACAAGGGACTTCCCAGGTTTTTATCAGGGCAGGGGAAATCCAGAATTCATTTTAAAGGGGTATCGGAAGACCAAGTTGCTAGAGCCTTCTATCCAATGAGTCCCCTGGTTCACTGTGCTGGTTACATTTAGAATTCCAGGAGAGAACATAGCGAGAAGCTAAGGTTGGCTTTATCACCATTTAAGCTCTGTTCTTAAGACTTCCACATGTTTTATGTCATTTCACTTTCACAGTCTCCGCGGAGGGGAAACATGATTACTTTTCAGACAAGGAGATTGAGGATTGCAGAGATTAATTTGCCAAAACTGATCAAGTGAGTAATGAGTGTATCTGGGGTAAATTAAAATTCTTCACGTGGGACTTCCCTGGCGGTCTAGTGGTTAGAACTTGTCCCATTCACTGCTGGGGTCTGGGTTTGATACCCGGTCCGGGAACTAAGATCCTGCAAGCTGCACAGCATGTGACCAAAAAAAAAAAAAAAAAATTCTTCACTTAATCCAGTTGAGGAGGGAAGTTGTGGGGATAGATGAACAAGATCGGCCATGAGTTGATAACTGCTGAAGGCTGGTGGTGGCAGGTGGGATTCACTACACTATTCTTCCTACTTTTCTATGTGTTTCAAAATTCCCATTTTATTGAAGGTTCGGTGAGGGCACTGAACAATTGGAAGGGGTGCAGGCTGCAGATAACTGGTAGACCCCCAATGCTGTGTCCTAGCTGAGGACCAGCCCTCGGTGCATCAGGGACCCAAACCCACCAGCCAGCCTCCAGCCCAGGCCCCTACCGCCTACACTGACTGCCTACCTTGCAGAAATGGCCAGAGGGGAACCTGATCTGGGGACAGACCTTTTCTTGTCCCCTATGCCTATTGCATAAACCCCTGGGACTCTCTCCCCTTTCCTCCTTCTACCATGGTTGGTATATTAGGGCAACAGGGAAGTTGACTATCTGGGGGCAAAAAGGACTTGACCATCGGGAAAATCAGATTTGCCCCCCTGAAGAGTTAAATTCACTGCACGATCTCAGAGAAGAGATTTGCAAAGCCACACTGCGTAGACAGAATGGGTTTTGAGCCATTAATGGAGGAATCAGACGCTTATTTACCTAATTAACAGGCTTCAAGGTCATGCTCCTTTCTTCTGCATGAATGCATGTCCCTTTTAAAAGTCATTAAAGTAGTGTTTCATGGAGAGGGGTTTGATCACCAACATTGAGCATCTTGTAATCTGTGGTTTTCAACCATTAATGTGTCGTTATAGTGGCTCTAATAGTAGTTGAGGCACCAAAGTTTGTGAGCTTCATTTTTATTGGCAAGAATTAGAATGTATTTAAGATCGGCCTTGTAATATTGTCACAGTCATTCTCTTGCGTTCTGACACATGTTCCTCAGTGTGAGAGAAAGATGGAATCAAGAGTCGTCCTGGGTCACCTAGGGGAAGGTTTTGTAGGTGTGAGCACCATCCATCGTTTGCCTGGCAGTGGGGAATAAAAAGGTTAAGATCCACCGTTTAGATGCCCGGTTAGTGATCATCAAGTTGGATTGAACACTGAATCTTGTGGTTTCTATTTTGAACAATAGTATAGAGATAAAACGGATTCTCTTCAATTCCTTTGAAAAAACACCTCACATGAAGGGGACAGTACTTGTGAACAGAGGGACAAATTATTCTCTTGGCTAAAAAGCTTTTTCAGGAAAATCACCACAAAAAAATCCTCATCAAATGCTTGTTTTGTTAAAAGGTATGGATAATGATAAATAGCCCTTGGAGAAAAGGTTTACGGTTGGGGTAGTTTTATTGATTTGAGCCTGGCTGGTCTCTTGGAAGTACATTATTTTCAGTAAATCGATTGTGTCTGGTTTGGAAAGGCTTTGCACCACATTTGTCTTAAATGATATTTAAATAATTGATCACAATTTGTATTTATTAATGACCTTTCAATGAACTGTCATTGACCTGTGTTGGGCCACAGAGATCAGTTTTGTGGACAGCTCTTTGTGACTTTTCTAAAAGAGTTGGTGTTTTTCTATATTTTCTACATTCAAATCCCCTATTAGGTGTTTAAATCAGAAATCAAGGATTATGATTCTAGCTTATTTTTTTTTTTTTTTTTTATAAATTTATTTATTTTATTTATTTATTTTTGGCTGTGTTGGGTCTTCGTTGCTGTGTGCGGGCTTTCTCTAGTTGCGGCGAGCGGGGGCTACTCTTCATTGCGGTGCGCAGGCTTCTCATTGCGGTGGCTTCTCTTATTGTGGAGCACGGGCTCTAGGCGCATGGGCTTCAGTAGTTGTGGCACTTGGGCTCAGTAGTTGTGGCTCACAGGCTCTAGAGCGCAGGCTCAGTAGTTGTGGCGCACGAGCTTAGTTGCTCTGCGGCATGTGGGATCTTCCCGGACCAGGGCTCGAACCCGTGTCCCCCGCATTGGCAGGCGGATTCTCAACCACTGCGCCACCAGGGAAGCCCAATTCTAGCTTATTTTTATAAATTAAAATGGAATTTGGATTCTCCCTTTATAGGTATAGAAAATCCACACGTATGCATGTCATTCTCCCCTATTGGGATCAGCTATTGAAACTCTAAGACAGGGAAGGAAAATTAATACCATGTATCCCAGATGGAGCCCATCCCCTTTCCTCTCAAATCTGAATTTCTGATTTCACTAAGGACATATGTTATTACTGTGTTTTCTCCCATCACCAGTACAGGTGAGCCAGGTAGAGGAAGACATGGTGATGGACAGGTCTCTGAAGCTGGTGACCCCAGAGGGGTCTAGACCAGGGGCTTTGAACTCCAGACATCCCCATGACAGAGGCAGTAGAGGCCGTGGCTATGGTCAGGGTCAGGCCTTCTGGAAGCATTGGAGGGCAGGCGTGGGCTCGAGGCTCAGAGCAACGGCGGCAGGCGCTGAGAGACCCCATCCTCCCCTGCCATCTGCTTGGCTTCCCCGGACCTATGGTGGTAGAGACAGCCCAGCAGATGGTCGTACTGCCCCCAGCAACCTCTTCATCCAGAAATGAGTCCCTAGGAGGGTCTTAGGAACCAGTCTCTGCATCCCCGTGCCCAACAGACACACACTGTTGCTCTTGTCATGCCATTATCTCCCAATAGACCTGACTTCAGCCTCTAAAAAATGAAGGCCCCAGTGCCATCTTGTCTCCTTGTTCTCTCCTGACCCCACCATATCCATTTGTTGGAAAATTCTCTTAACTCTTTTTCTATGCTGTTGGACTCCTAGCCTCCAGAGCTGTGAGACACCTCCCTCCCCCACTGCAACAACTGATTCAGATCCTTAAGGGAGGGGAGTTGTGGGGAGTATACTGGATGGCTGATATCTCTTGGTATCCTGGGAGACCCCCATACTGGGGATCAGTGTACTCTCAGGTTCTTAGGGAACTGGACCTCAAATTCAGAAGCCTGATTGGGCCCTAAACCACACAAGGAGGGTAGCTACTCACGGGTCCCTGATCCAGTCCAGGGTTTCCAGCTGGGTGCCCCAGAACACCAGGGTTCCTTGAGTGTAAGTGGCGTCCTGGAGGGCAGAGATCCAGGTCCCCAGCCTCTACATCATCTAGAGCTTCTGGGCTTCATCTCTTTGAAAAGATTTGCTAGCATCTGCTTCCTCCTTATAGGGAAGTGACAAAATTCGTCATAGGGGTAAATAATCTTTCGCTTTGGGAAAGCCTTGAAGGAGGTCAGGCTTTTGGAGATTAAAGTGAGCTAGGTTGCCCTAAATGATGAAGTCGTAGAATGTTTGGGTTTTTTGCAGGCAGCCCGATGGCAGGGAAGGTAAAGATTTTGAACCTCAGTAACGAGAGTGGATTACTTTCCTTACACTGCTGTAACAAAGTACCACACATTGGGTGACTTAACAGATATGCATTTGTCTCACTGCTCTGGAGACTAGAAGTCCAAAATCAAGGTGTTGGGAGAGCCACGCTCCCTCTGAAACCTATGGGGAGGCTCCTTCTTTGCCTCTTCCTAGCCAGCAGTCTTCGACATTCCTTAACTTGTAGATGTGTTGCTCTAATCTTGTTTTCCTCCAGGCTTCTCCCTGTGCATCTTTACATCATTTCCCGTCTGTGCATGTCTGTCTCTGTGCCCAATATTCCTCTTTTTATAAGGACCCCAGTCATATTGGATTGGAGTCCACCCTAATGACCTCATTCAACTTGATTACCTATGAAAAAACTTTATTTTAAATAAGGTCACAATCTGAGGTCCTGGGAGCTAGGACTTCAGCATTCTCTTTTTTTGAGGGAGGGGGCACAATTTAACCCATAACAAGGGGAAGACTGAAGAAAATGGTCAAGGGGTGGGAGGTCCAGAGGCTGGATCTCAGGAAAGCAAGCCCTATGGTTTGGAATGGCCAGAAAATTTTTAGTAATAGTAAAGCCTAACATTAAATTTGAAAGTATTCTTAGTTCTGATCTAGAATCCCTCTTTGTTTTCCCCAAGCCTCCAATAAAGACTTGTGCACACGAGCCTCGAGCTTTTGGGGATGAGAGAGGAGTAGATGTGTCCACATTTTGGGTGAAGAAAGGGTAGTTGTTCTCTACATAACGCGTCATTGGTTAATTGCCTGGGTCTTTCCCTGGATTATAAGGATCATTGTCACAAAAGCAGGACTCTCTTATTCATCCCGCAGAATGTTACCTGGGAGCTAGTAAGAATCCAGTAAACACTTGATGAGTAAGTACGTGAATGAAGCTGCAGGAAGAGATAATCTTTTGGGTTTGAACTCTAAGAATCACCTTTGAACACACAACTTTGTGGGTGTATATGAGTATTCCTTTAGAATGAATGCCTGGCAAAGGAATTGCAGTGTCAAATGGATTTCATATTTAGGACTTGAAATATATATTGTCAAATTCGCACCTGTCAATAGGTTATGAATTTAAAACTCCATCTAGTATTACGTGAGTTTTGTTTCTTAAAACAGCTTAAAACCGAATTAAACATTTAAAAATTATAATTTTTCAAAACGCAAATAGCTATTTTTTTCTGAATATAAAGGTAATGTACATCCATTGAAAGCATTCAAAAAATAAAGTATGAAGAGAAAAATAATTTTTTTAAAATTTTGGGTCTGAGAGCTGGGCTGATGTCATATATTTGAACTGAGTGGGTAATAGGGCACTTTCTTCTGTTTACCCACTAATCCTCAAATCCCAGGTAGAGCGCTGGCCTTCCCTTGGTTAATGGGTCGGGGGCTCAAGTAGTTTGGACATTAATGGAAAGGGGCTCCAGAAGACTGGAAAACTGAAAAATCCATTTCCATGTTTTTAATAATTATCTTCCACACTAGCCTTCGTGCCATCTAGGCCATATGGCTGCAACCTTTCCCTAAGTAGGTACTTGGTGAATACTTATCGAATTGAAATAAATAATGTGAAAGAAAATGTTTGTGAAGTATAAAAAGGAAGGAAATAAACTGGCTGAGGTTCTAACTTTTACAGAAATGGAGACTCAAATAAGCCAGTGAAACCTCAGACCCAGTATCACCCTGACATTCTTAGCAAATAGCCCAGCACACGCCTTTATAATCCTTGGGTCGTCTTCATTTGTATTCTGTCTGGGGAACTGAATCTGAGACCCAGATTGATGTCATGACATTTAAATCTTACCCAGTGACATTTTGCCGATGCTCTGTGTAGCAGTAAGGTTGTCTCGAGGGTGGTGTGGTGGTTGAGTGGGGCAGAGCACCAATCAGGTGGTCCTGGCCCTCTGGCTGAGCTTACATCTGCTGCAGGTCTGCGAATTCACTGAGGATATTAAGAAATACAAGGGACGATTGAGGAAAGTGTGTCTTAAGCTCTGACATAAACTAGAGCTTGGCCTGGTGGGAAAGGATGCTGAGTCAGGTGTCTGATTTGAGTTCTGACTTCCCCCCGAGAAGGCTGTATGGCTTTGAACTGACTTGCCTCACTGGTCAGCAGGTCATTTTGAGAACTGATGAGAAATACATAGGAAAGTACTTTAATATTTGAGGATACCAAAGCCCTTCCTTTCTTTCTTCCCTCCTTCCTTCCTTCTTCTTCCCCTTCTCCTTCTTCTTTCTTTCTTTCTTTCTTTCGCTTTCTTTTTTGAAGTATATATAGTTGATTTATAAAGTTGTGTTAATATCTGCTGTACAGCAAAGTGACTCAGATATATATATATATTCTTTTAAAAAATATTCTTTTCCATTCTGGTTTATCATAGGATATTGAATATAGCTCTCTGTGCTGTACATTAGGACCTTGTCTATCCATTCCATATATATTAGCTTACATCTGCTGACCCCAACCTCCCACTGCATCCCTCCCCCAACCCCCTCCCCCTTGGCAACCACAAGTCTGTTCTCTATGTCCGTGAGTCCAAAGCCCTTTAAGTGAACACACTGGAAAGAGTTTGCCTGCTAGCAAACAACATGCCTTATGTTTTGGAGCTGGGCCTCCGTTGGAATTGCTTCTCCTGATGAGGGGCCTCTTTTGCAGTCACTTGCTGATTCACTTCGGTGAAAACTGAGGCGTCAGAATCATCCGTCCGGACTCCTACAGAAACCCAGCCTCTGATTCTCGGGCTCTGCATCTGCCAGGCTGTAGCACTCGATTCATCACTGAGGGCAGGTGGTCTGACGGATGGTCTCCAACCAGGGCCTTCTCGAGAAGGTTTCTGAATGTCCTGCAGGTCAAGGAGTGGACGTGTCCTGGAGGGACTCTCTCTGTTTGTGACTCTCTTCTGTGGAAACAAAAAGGGCCACACGGTGGTCTTCTGACCATCAAAGTCCAGGCTAGGGTTGGATGCCCCCTGAGGCCAGGACTGCATCTCCTGTGACTTTGTATCGCCAGTGTTTGAGTTGGGGTTGGACTTAGCACGATAGAAGCTTTTTTTCTGGTTCACCTAACAGTCCTGGGCAGGTTGGTGGGGTGTCTTAGGAGCCCAGGCTGAAGCAGGATCTACCATCCTCAGCGCAGGGCCAAAGCCGCCATGGTTGTTCCCATGCCAGCCAACTGGAAGGGAGGACAGAAGAGCAGGAGGAGGGCCCTGAGGACCACTTAAAGGGCCAGGCCTGAGAGAGGCACACACTCATCTTCACATCCCACGGGCTAGAACCAGGCACATGACCTCAGTCACAGGAAGGGAGACTAGGAAACAAGGGCTGCTTGGTGTGCCCGGGAGGAAGAGAAAATGGGTCCTGATGAACTGCTATTTGCTATATCCAGGGTCTAGTGGAGAGTAAGTACCCAACAAATGCTGGCTGAAAGAATGGGTCCAGTTAAGACTGAAGAAGTTTCTTTAACGATGGGCAGGACCAGCACGAATACCATCTTCAGGGGATCCGCCCAAAGTTGTTGGTTTTCTGTCCACAGCTCCTGTGTGTCTCGTCAGCCACAAAAGCATTTCATTTCTTGTGTCCTCACTGTGTCTTGGGCACTGAGCTACACACTAGAGATCCCTTGTGAATAACACCAGGTTCCTGTTTTCAGGGTACTTACAGCCTATGTAACCAAGGGTATCTGGTGTCTTTAAACTAAAGTAGCTACCTTTACATGAAAAAGCTAGACTCATAACCAGAGTTGCAGCCTCCTCAATGGATTAATCTAAAATCCTTTAAACACAGAACCATATGTTGAAACCCTTGATGGAATATCAATCAACATTTATTTCTGGGCTCTGGACCCCTGATTGAAAATGCATCTGTGCAAGTAGCCTTTGTAGAAAAATGACATATCTTACACTGAAACAAGTAATCCAATCTTGCCCAGCCCTTCACAATGGAAAAGCAGAGAGGAAGGCTTATCCAAGTGAAAAACAGGAGTATTTTATTCTAATGAGAATGCAGAGCTGGATCAATTATAGACAAGTGTGCAAAGTTAGTTCTTGAGGTTTTCTTGTTTCTATTTTGGGGAATAGTTATATGAATATCCTAACGTTTTCTTGCTGCCTTGTGAGGATCAGGAATGGTTCTTAATGTACTTGAATATAATTGTGAGTTCATCTTACAGTATCAGTTTCCACTTTAAAAAAAAAAAAGATCTATTCTCAGGAACAGTGAAGACATGAAATCTGAGAGTCCTGCAGAGAAGCAATGCCCCGAGGTGGATATCAGGCTGACGTCAGGGTTGGTGTAGGATGAGGTCATGTAGCACACACGGCCCTTCAGGTTAGCAACATGAAGCTTAGTTTAGCCAAGAACTCGAAGGACGATGGAAGAGAATTCCAGAATCTCTGCCACTCTTACTCAGCTTACAGTCGACTCAGAATAAAGTCGATTCACATTTATGCGTTTCCTCGGCATCCATCTTAGAATATACAGCTGCCCATGTAGTTGGTCAGTTGTAGGAACTGGTGTAGGACTTTCTCTTTTAGCTTTGGCCGGTACAAGACAATACAAGACTGGGCAGACATCTAAAATTCTTGAATCTCCTCTTCACTAAAATAGTTTTTTTCCTTCTCTTTTTCTTTTTAATTCAGGGAGCCAGTTCAGTTTTGCCCCAGGATTATAAATTATCATCCCTCATTTTCGTAACAAATTTCCTTCCTTGGCTGGAGGAGAGGGACAGTAGGTAGGGGAGGAGTATTTCATGTTTAAACTGTGTAATATTCTAACATTCAAGAGATCTGCAGACCAGAGTTGAGCACGTAGCCAAGTAGAGTAAACTATTTTGGGACCCAGGCACATAGGAAGCCCTGAATAAAGTCATTGAGTGACTGAATGATCTGAAGATCTTTGAAAATTTAAGTAATTTTTCCTTAGAATGTTGGAAAGAAACTTGTAAGACATTCAGAACTTCTTGTTCTCTAAAAAAATATACCTGTAGCATTTTTCATGTTTTCCACTGATACCCTAAGTGGTTAAGCATTGATAGATGTTATTCATCAGGGTTTATTTAACCATAAATTATTTCCATAGAAACAACTAAATCAGATACTGAAGTTTTCCATGCCAGGAACTCATCATCCCTACTTTTAAGTTTTAGAAACAACCCCTTGCAATAATATCAATGTTCTTTTCAGGCAAATTGCACTACTCACTCCCATTCCATTTTCTTGATGATTCATACATCTACACATAGAATTCTGCCTGAGGAACTGTATCCCTTTTCTGTATCGCTTCAGAAATAGCCTGTGTACTAAAGCTCGATCATTATTTCACTATCATGATCGTTCAAAGACATCACATCAAGGTCAGCAAATAAATGTGGGTTATTAATTCTTACTTTTATGTATAAAGTTATATCATCATTTAATGTTACGTATCTTTGATGAGCATGTAAATTACATAAAATATAAAATTCATATCTTTCAATTTGCAGGATTCCTAGGATAGAATCATCAACGAAATGTGTGTAAATACTTTGCTTATCAAATTAGGTAAAGTTTAAAACTCAGTCCCCAGGGTTGGTGAGGACACAAGGAAACTAGGACTTTCACACATGTTTGAGAGTTGTTGTACTGCACCCCAGCCTCAAGACTGAAGAAAGAGTCCGGAGTCAACCACAGAGACATTGGTAGTTTAATGGAGGGGGGATCTTACCTGTCTGAAGCAAGGTCCTGGAGCGACATCCCACCGTGCACAGCCAATGGCAGGCAGGATGTGGCAGCTAGCAGGGGGAGAGGGAGGTTACCAGTTACAGAGGGAATTGACATCAGGTTAGCTCATGGGTTGCCAGGGAAACCAGGAGAGACTTACCTCCCCTTTGAGAAACTATCATAGTAGAGATAGTTCTGATCTAAATATTAGAACAAACACTAGCTGGGGCCGAGGGCAAGTGTGTAGGCATTTACTGATTAGGTTCTGTGGTTAAGAGGGAAGGTCAGTCAGGTGAGTAGGGTGTGGGTGAGGCAAGGACTGGACCAGCAGGGGATGTACAGAGAGCAAGAGAACAGCCATCTTGAGTGGCCTGATCATACAGGAGTGGATATCATTACAGATCTCCAGAGGATGACTTCACTCTATGTAAAAAAAAAATTTGAAATGTGTAAAGTTGGAAAAATTTTACTTCTAGAAATTTATCCCAGATGAGTAACCATAAATGTGCATCAAGATTTTAGCTAGGTTGTACAAAATAGTTAAAAATGGGAAACACAAAACATTTAACAGGTCGGGTGTTAAGAGTACAATGTAGTAATCCCCAGAATGCAACAAATGCATCAATTAAAAAATAATTTAAAATATATAATGTGAGGAATTCCCTGGTGGTCCAGTGGTTAGGACTCTGTGCTTCCACTTCAGTGGGTGTGGGTTCGATACCTGGTCCTGGAACAGAGATCTCACATGCCGCACGGTACGGCTCCCCCCCGCCCAAAAAAAAGGAATTATAAATAAATAAATAAATAATTCCAGATCTTAAAATATATATATATATATAAAATGTCATGGAAAATTTCATCAAATATTCAGTGGAAAAAATAGGTCTCAGTGTGATTCTATTTTTTTTTTTAAGGTAGAAAAATATTTTTTATTGAAAAGCTGATTCTTTGAGAAAAAATGAATATAAATCATCAAACTAATATGCACTTCAATGTACAAAACTTTTTAAAACTCAGTGTAGGGAAACATTTATTTAACCAGACACAAAAGTATAAACCATAAAGAGAAAAATAGATCAATTCAAATACATTGAAATTAAGTACCATCAAAAGGTTATCAAAAGGCATATAAACAAAAGCACAAAGACAAGTTCGGATGGAATTATATGTGACACATAATCAATAAGGAATAAACTGTCAAAATATATAAAGAATTTCCACAAATCAATAAGAAAGATTTTTTAAAGGACAAAGGAAATGAAGAGCGATTTCCAACAAATGGAAACAACAATGAATCACAAATATATAAACCAATGTGCAACCTCACTAATGGCCATGGAAATCCAAAGTGAAAACATCTTATACAAGATTGTAATTTATGTACACATAAAAGATTGTGTCATATAAATGTAACAGATTTATAATAAGAATGTTTGAATATACAGATATAAGTGATGATATTGAGCATTGCTAATAGCGAAAGTTGTTAAAAACTACTTTCTAAAACACTTTCATGTGATTCTATTTTTGAAAAAAAAATTCTCTCTATCAAAGACTAAGATAGTCAATAAAATGTTAACAGTACTTGATCTTATAGGAGTCTGAAGGATTTTGATTACTTACCTTGGGTTTTCTGAATTTTCTACCAAATAATGGTATTATGTGTGTAATTCACATAAATCTCAATTAAATAATTTAACTAAAAACATGCATTCACCATGGAAGTGCGGGGTTGAGTGGAAAATAACGCTGTGCGTCTGACTGCCAGTGGGAGATACCGTGGCAACAAAAGGGGTCCAGGCAGACCGTGGATTAGAGTCTCCTAACGTTTCAAACTTTGAATCTATAAATATGGATCTGCTGTGTCCATCTGAAGTTAAAAATGTTGTCAGTGAAAAATGGTGTCTGATTTTTGGAGGAGAAAGTGTGTGTCTGTATGTGTGAATGTGCATGCCCCGGAGTTAGCACTAATATTTTCATTATGTAAAGGATTCATTTATTGAAATGTATTTTCTGCCCTTGGCATGTGCTGGCTAAGCGGCAGCTGATTCATTTTTTTAAGACACCAAGACTCAGTTTTCCCAGGGGAGGCCAGGCCTGCATCTTCAAAGGTGTAAACTTCTAACTCCAGAGATTAAAAAAAAAAAAAGCTGTTGGAATGTCAAATGCTGTGATAATTTAGAGTTTATCTAAAAGCATTTGTTTTGCATTTCAAGTTGAACTAAGAGATTCACACCTCCCCTCCCCACCCCATTTTTCCTATTGATGGCTAAGGAATGAGAAACCCCCAAAATATTCCTGAGAGGGAGAGAGAAGAGTGGAACTTACTTGCCATCAACCTTTCAAATGCAGAGGAACGGGGGCTTGGCTGTGTTTGGGGACATAAGAAGAGCAGAGACTGCCCATATGCTAACAGATGGTCTTGGGTGGATCCCACCCCCTGCAGCCCCGGGCAAGGGCCACAGGAGCGGGTGCATTTTGCCTGCCCACACTCAGGCCGCCATGGCTGCTCACCCCAGCCTCTGAATTTGCAATAGTCGAGCTTGAATTAAAGGGATCTGCTAGGCTAGTACAGAGGATGGAGTGGAAAAGGAGGGAGGGAAGGAGGGAACTGTCGTGAAAACAAGATCTCCGTCATCCCTGAGAGAGGGCAGCTCCCTCGGGGAACTGCCTCATCTGCCCCGATGGCTGAGGCATTACTCCAGGCACCTGGTGAAGACGTAGGCTTGCTGCTACAGTCTTTGCAAACTTGAAGTTCTGGTACATGTTGTAAAGTTACCATGCGGAAAGTTTGAACCAATTCAAATTGCTCATCCCCAAACTGAATATTATCATTTAAAAAGAAATCGGTTAATACAATAGGTAAAGCTCCTTTCATGTTTACTGGCTCTGTTCAATTCTTTTTCCAAAGTGTCTATTTATGTCCTTTGCCCGTTTTTCTCTTGTGGTGGTTATCTCTGGATTATTGATTTGTAAAAGTTTTTTATGTAAGAAAGATATTAACTTTTGTCATTTTTGTTATAAATAATTTATCATTGACCTTTGAACTATTAACTTTGAGATATTTTCTTTGGTCATATAGAAATTATTTTATGATTATTTAATTGTTTATATCTTCAAATATATCCATTAGGGGTTTCTTTTAAGAGTTTCTGGCTTGGGAGTTATACTTAGAAATTCATCTTCACTCTAAAATTACAGAATTATTCACTTAAATTTTCTCCCAATAGTTTCATGGTTTCATTTTTTAAAAATACATATATTCAAATTGTTACCTTCTATGGGCACAAGTTTAGGATCTAAACTTTTTTTCTCAATTTGTTAGTTTTCCTAATACTGGATTTCTTTCTCATTTTCTTGATTTAAATTCATACGGATGTTTGGGCCCTATTAGTGGACTTTCTGTCTATCTGTTCCAGTGTTACAATTTTATTGTTCCAGCTGTACAATTTAAGAGATTGTTAGGGCATGCCCCAATCATTACTTTTCTGTTTTCAAAAATTTTTTGACTGTTCTCATGTTTTCTTCCAATTGAATTTTAAATTTGTAGATCTTTACTTTTTTTCAAGAAGGGTCCTGTTTGGCATATAGTCTGTGGTAGTCGGAATAATGCCCCCCAACTCCAAAAAATGTCCATGTCCTAATCTTCAGAACCTGGGAACACGTTAACTTACATGATAAAAGCGTCTTTGTAGATGTCATCAAGTTAAGGATCTAGATATGGAGAGATTATGGATTATCTGGGGGGTCAAAGTAATCGCAAGGGTCCTTTTAGGTGGAAAAGAGGCAGAACAGGAAGGTCAGAGGCAGCAGTGATGATGGAAAATGGTCAGAGAGATGTAACTTTGCTGGCTTTGAAGGTGGACGAAGGAAACACAAGACCCGGAATGTGGATGAGTTCTAGGATCTGGAAAACACAAGAAAGTGATATCTCCCCAGGAGCCTCCAGAAGGAACACAGCCCTGACAACGCCTTGATTTTAGGACTTCTGATTTACAGAACTGTAAAAGAATAAACCTGCGTTGTTTCAGTCACTAGTTTGTGCTAATTTGTTAAAGCAGCAATAAGAAACTAAAACAGTGTACTTTCTAAATTCCTCTATGTCTGAGAATTTATATGTTACTCTCACAAATAAACAGTAGCTTGATAAGTTAGAGAATTCTTGGGCTGCAATACTTTCCTCTCAGAATTGCAGATATTGATGTGTTGCACTTTGTGCTGCAGAAGACAAGTTTGATGCTCATCTGACTATGTGTTTACCTTTCAAATGCTTTTCCTACACGCTCAAAAGAAATTCCCTTTACCCTTGAAATACACCATCACTGGCTGGGTATGAGTCTCCTTTCATTTATTTTTCTTGGTGTTGGTGGGCCTTACAATTTGAGAATTTGCAACTATCTTCAGCTAAGAGAAGTTTTCTTATATTATTTATATGGGATTTGCTTCTTAGAGCATTCATTGAAAAAAAAAAAAAACAGCCATGAGATTAGACAATAGAGACAAGAAACCAACTCTAAATAGAATAGGAATTTTTAGAAGTAGAAAATATTGCAGATTCCTTTTATATTTAGAGTTGGTGTCTTGTCTCTGTTGTCTAAATCTCATTTTTTTTAATGAACTGGTCTAATACAGTATTTTATTACAGTTTATATCTGATTAACCATGCCTTCCCATACTTTTCAGGGCAAAACTACTATCACAGTTCATGAATCCATGGTATAGATGCTACAATCTAAGAGATGCTTCGCTATTCTCTTACTTTTATACCATCTAAAATTCACTTCACATTTGTTTCATTTTGTACAAACTTATTTCTTATATTTAATCAATGTGATTACTAGAAAACTAATTTCATAATTTGCATGTTAATAGCTAAGTGAAAACAAAAGTATATACAGTAAAGCTGACTGAGCTCATTTTTTGCTTCCTGCATTGGAAACTTTCACCTGAAAGCATTTATAATAAATCTTGTGTTCAAATACACAGTCAAATGAAGGGAAATAATTAGAAATGAAGACCAATGAAGGTATCAGGACTTCCCTGAAAATGACTCACAAAAGTCTTCTGAAGACAGTTTTTGTAATGACGCCAAGAAGTACAATCATCCTGTGGTTAAGCCTGTTCTAAAGCAGACATAAGTACTTATACGATCACCATGGCAACTCCTTCAGTTCAAGGTGTCATAATTTCTCACCTGGCTTATTATGAGAAACCACTACATTAAAAATGGGCAAATGATTTGAACAGACACTTCACCAAAGAAGACAGACCATGACCAATAAGCACATGAAAAGATGCTCAACATCATTAGTCTTCAAGAAAATGAAAATTGAATCCACAACAAGATACCACTTCAGACCCAAATTAAAATGAAAAATACTGAAAGCGCCAAATGTTGACCAGGCTGTGAAGCAACCGGAATTCTGACATGCTGCTGGTGAGAGTGTAAAACAACACAACCACTTTGTGGAACTGCTTGGCAGTTTCTTATGAAGTCGAACAGAAACTTGCCCTGTCTCAGCAAATCCTCTCCTATTTACCCCAGAGAAGTGAAAACATATGTCTACAGGAAGCTTTGCACAAGAATGTTCAAAGCAATTTTATTTATTATAGCCAAAGCCTGGAAAAAATCCAAATGTTAGCAAGAGAAATGACAAACAGATTGTTGTTTATTCATATAATGGAATATGTCTCAGCAATAGAAGGAAATAAACCACTGATGAATCGTGAAGACATATGGTAAGGAAAAGAAGCCAGACAGTTACTTACTGTATAGTTCCATTTAGATGAAGTTCAAGTACAAGCAAAATTAATCTATGGTGAGAGAAATCAGGATGATGGTTGCCGCTGGGGTAGGGATTAACTAGAAAAGAATACAAAAGAACTTACTAGGGTTTTGGAATTATTTTCTGTCCCATTTGTAGGTCAGAGCTCATTGAACCAAACCCTTAGGATCTGTGCATTTTCTTGTATTTCAGTAAAAATAAAGACATTTGCAGAGAATACATTTATTGTTTGTATTTTTCAGTAATTTTACCCTGTACTTAGGGAATCTTTTCAAGGTGCAGAATCAAGTTTTTCTTAAATACAAACTTTTTAATCATACATTATTACTTCTTTTCCATGGATTCTGATCGCTACAGAGAATCCAACTGCCTGTATATTCTTCACATTCTCCAGGGCCTGATTTTTTTCTTTTAATTTGCATTCTGAAAGAACTTCTCACTTGGTTCTTCACATCACAGATGTTGATTCTTCTCTTTACTGCTTCCACATACAGATTTTAATTCTGAAATTTTATCTAGTCTCTAATAATATTCTCTCAGTGTAGGCAGTTCCCTTTCTATTTTTCCTGCTGATGTGGAAATTAAAAACACAGGCTTTGGAATGTGACACATCTTGTTTGTCAATATAAGTTCCAGCCTGTAGGTGTAACTTTGGGCAAGTTAATTCAATTTCATAAGCCTCTTTTTTCTAATCTGCAAAAACGAGGACCTTAGTTGTAACAACTTCATAGTGTTGTTGTAACAATTTTGTGAAATGATGCTTATACAATGCTTAGTACAGCTCAAGGCACAGAGCACTGAATAGCTATCAGCCTTCATCATTATCATCAGCATCACCTTTATCATCACTCTGCCTGCCTTCCTATTGGCAACTACGTTTTTGTTCCAAGCTATTAACTACTCACCTTCTATGTGTTTTCCACACTGGCTGACACGGAGTGGACGTCCAGGGCACATCTGTTGAAAAAAAATAGATAAATTTGCTCCTTTACTTTACCATATACCCTGATATTATACTGTAGAGTTACTATGTTTGGTTGTCAGTGAAACTCAATAAATTAATGCAAAATCTATTCTCAAAACAAGTTGTAGGGCTTCCCTGGTGGCGCAGTGGTTGAGAATCTGCCTGCTAATGCAGGGGACACGGGTTCGAGCCCTGGTCTGGGAAGATCCCCACATGCCACGGAGCAGCTGGGCCCGTGAGCCACAACTACTGAGCCTGCGCGTCTGGAGCCTGTGCCCCGCAACGGGAGGGGCCGCAATAGTGAAAGGCCCGCGCACCGCGATGAAGAGCGGCCCCCACACCGCGATGAAGAGTGGCCCCCACTTGCCGCAACTAGAGAAAGCCCTCGCACGAACCGAAGACCCAACACAGCCAAAAATAAATAAATAAATAAATAAAGTAGCTATAAAATTAAAAAAAAAAAAAAAAACAAGTTGTAAAATAATGAATCAATTTCTTCACCCAGAAAAATATTGTAACAATGTCAACTTGACAGTGCTTGAATAATTTAACACATCAGGAATGGAAAAACAATTCCACGTTAAATTTTTAAAATTATTTATTTATTTATTTGGCTGCGCCAGGTCTTTGTCGCAGTATGCGGGATCTTCATCGTAACACACGGGATCTTTAGTTGTGGCATGCGAACTCTTAGTTGCGGCATCTCTGTGGGGTCTAGTTCCCTGACCAGGGATTGAACCCGAGCCCCCTGCATTGGGAGCATGGAGTCTTACCTGCCGGACCACCAGGGAAGACCCAAGTTAAATTTTTATTCAGACATACATTATAACAATACCACATTAGAATTAGTTTTCATGAAATTGGGGGAAAGCTTTGTGTCAATAAGTTATTAAATTTTTATTTATTTCTTAAAGTTTTAAAAACTTATTTTCTAACTCGTTTTATTTTTCTTTCATTAAATTTCAAACTAAATTGTTGGGGAGATAAAGAAAGGCCCCTCATATCTTAAAGTTTAAGTAAATCCCAACCTCAAAAGGGTAAGTACATCTCAAGTTTTAGTTTTCAAATTCCAATGCAAATGTCCAAATGGGAACTTTCATCCTCAGTGGGCAGAAGAAATCAAGATGTCTCCCCTTAGAGTCTGATCCATAAGTTGAAGCCCAGGGCATTGCTCGGCCAACCCCTTCCCATGCTCTGCACAGCTCTTATCTCTGCACCATCATTGCCAATGCCCTCAGCACTTGGACTGCTTGGCAGTGTCTACTGAAGGCCAGGCTTTGGTGGCCAGGCTTTCCCGCTGATCACCATAGGCACTGTCACCAGACCAGCCAAATCTAACACTGGCACTCAGGATTCTCCACACCCCTATCACCCTTCTTTCTCTCCTGCAGCAGGTGACACCATCCTCAAGGGTAACTTTGCCAGCACTCCATCTCCGACATTTTGCCAACTCCTTGGCTGTGCCCGTGTGGTCAGGATCTCACCCCCTCTGTCTGCCTTCAGTAGAGAACTGAGCTGCAGGGACCATTCCTGTATCTTCGGAACATCTTTCTGTCCTCCCCACCTCCCCAATAATTCCACCATCTAGTTATAGCGATTTCCTTTTGCCCACCAGCCCAGTATAGTCCCAGCTGTGTGGAGTAGATACAGATTACCTGAGATGATTTTGTCATAGCTTCCCTATGCCCTAAACAGCTCTGATCACTGGGTATACGAGTTATTTATTGCTGCATAACAAGTTATCTCCAAATTTATGAACTCATTTTCTGAGGGTCAGAAATTCAGGAGCAGCCTGGCTGGGTGGTTCTAGCTCAGGGTCCTTCATGAGGTTGCAGTCAAGCTGTCGACAGGGACTGCGGTTTCTGAAGATGTGACGGGCTGGAGGTGGCACTTCTAAGCCCCCCATGTGGCTATTGCAGGAGGATTCAATTTCTTGCCGTGTGGACCTCTCCAAAGAGTGCTTATGACATGGCTTCTCCCAAAGGAAGAGATGCAAGAGAGAGGTGAGCACGCCCAAGATGGGAGACACAGTCTTTTATATATCATCTCCGAAGTGACATCCCTTGACTTCTGCCATATTCTGTTTACTAGACATTAGTCACTGAATCCAGCTCCTACTCATGGGAAAGAGAATTAAGCTCCATGTTTTGAAGGGAGGAATATCTAGAATTTTTGGACACATTTTAAAAGTCATCATCTTGGGTTAACACCTGTATCTCCTCAGGTGTATGAACATACTCTCAAGTGAACTCACAATGTGTGAGCTTATGTCATATCCTAGAATGTGAGATTCCTGTATGGAAAAATCCACTCCTCAGAGCTGGCCCTGCCCCAGAGTGGGTTCACTGCTTTTCCAGCCCCTAATCCATTCTGGTTCCTCTTTAACAAAATACAGGTGGGCCCCTGATAGCAGAACTAATGAATTATCTCAATGCAAATTGGAGAGTCCATGAAAAAGACCTGGAAAGGAACAGAAATGGTTTATGGCTCCAGGCAACATAATGGATTAGTTCTTGGTCTACAGAGTGATTCATTGCCCTGTCACAGCCTCACTGATCTGGAAAGAAAGTCAAGTCTACTAACTGTCTAGAAAGTGAGCATTTTTGGATGAGGGTCAAACCCAGTAGAGTCAGGCTGTCCTGACAGGTTTGAAGAGCAGTTGAAGGAATTCTACAGCAGACCTCAAAGCTTTGATGTGAATTAGAGCAGCTCAAGTGTTTTTGAAAAATGAGGACAATTTAAAAACACAAGTGTTCCTATCTTCGCATGTCTTCTTCCTGCTGAAATGATTCTTTCCTGGTCTTCGCAACATGCTGTGTAAGATGGAGTCCTGTTCTTCTCATCAGGAACATCAACCCATGGTTTTATTAGGATGCATCCTGGGAGATGTCCTATCCAGACTCGCAGTTGCCAGGATAAGCTAAATAGGGTTAATAAAAATAAGATGGTTTATATGAAGTATGCCCCAGGGTTGCTGTGGAGCAATGTTTTCCAAAGTGTGTTCCACGGAACACTGGTCCCATGCATTACTCCATGGGTAGAAAAATTTTTGGTACAATAAACGTATGAAGCATTGCATGAAACATCTTCACTTAGACATGTGTGATTACATTACTATATTAAGGCATATGAGAACTCCTGAGGCAAAAAAATTCTTTTCCTTTTCCTCCTCCTCATTATTATTATTATTACTATCTTTAAACTTGACTTAACCCAATTTCCCAGATATCTGTTTTCTATGGAACAGCATTGTCTATGGAATACATGGGACTTTAAATTTTTTTAAAAATACACATTTTAATTCAATTCCAGCTGATTTGCATTGTTGTCAAAAAACATAATCTGTGAGATGTGGAGTGTTTTTGTTTTGAACACAACATGTTCAATTTTTGTAGATATTCCATTTGTACATGAGAAGAATGTCTATTTCTCCATTGTTGAATGCTAAGAAGAATGTATATTTCCCCAAAGCTAAATGCTTTTGAGTTGGGTTTGTTAGTGTTGGACAGATCTTGTATACCTGTACTATTTTCTGTCTATTTGACATATCAGGAATTGAGAATGGTATGTCGAAATCTTCCACTTTGGCGAAGAATGTGTCCATTTCATCTGGTAGTTCTATCAATTTTTGCTTTATATATTTTGTAGCTATTTAGGGTAATAAAAATTTAGAATTGTTACTTCAACATATAGTGACCATTCTCATCCTTAACAATAACTTATGTTGGCTGATGTCTTTACAGCCATTGAAGATTTCTTTAGTATTTGCCTGTATCTTTAATTCATTTGCTTCTAGCTTACAGTATCCTCATGCTTTAGGTGTGTCTCATTTAAATATCCATAGTAGATATTTTTCCTACTCAAAACTGATACTCTCTGCATTTTCAGCAGAAAGTTTAGTTCCTTTTTATCTATCATAATTATTATGTGTGAAGTCTTCTTTTTCCATCTTCCTCTTACATTGTGTTTTATATTTGCCCTGCTAATTCTCTATTTGTTTTTTTCCTTCTGTTTGAATAACTTGGTTTGTAGTTTTTCTTCTTCTCCTCCTTCTTCTCCTTCTTTTTCTTCTTCTTCTCCTCCTCCTCCTCCTCTCCCACCCCTCCTCCTCCTCCTTCTTCTATTTTCCTCTCTTCTAGTTTGAAAGTAATACTCTTTATTACTTTTTAAAAATTGATTTATTTATTTTTATTTTTGGCTGCATTGGTTCTTCGTTGCTGGGTGTGGACTTTCTCTAGTTGCAGCGACGGGGGCTACTCTTCGTTGTGGTGCATGGGCTCTAGGTGCATGGGCTTCAGTAGTTGTAGCATGTGGGCTCAGTAGTTATGGCTCGTGGGCTCTAGAGCGCAGGCTCAGTAGTTGTGGCACACAGTCTTAGTTGCTCTGTAGCAAGTGGGATCTTCCCGGACCAGGGCTTGAACCTGTGTCCCCTGCATTGGCAGGAGGATTCTTAACCACTGCACCACCAGGGATCCCTTTATTACTTTTTTTTAGTAGTTAAAATTTTAAACTCAGGCTTACTGAACTCACATCTAAAATTAATCAATATCTTAAGCTCTCCTAATCGTCCCAACTCCAGACTTACTTGCTATTGTTTTTCAGCATTTTGTTCTTTGTTTAAATTGTTTTTATTACTTTACATACACTTTTTAAAATGTATCCACTTGTTTGGAAATTATTTTACTTGCTATTTCTTCAACATCAGACCTTCTTTCTGGGATCATTACCTTTTCCTGGAGAACATATTTTGGAGTCCTTTTGGTCAGTCTTTTAGTAGTAAAACCATTGTTTGTCTATAAAATTCTTCAGTTTGCCATTGTTTTTAAATGTTAGTTTACTGGGTTGACAATCTTAAGTCTGCACTTTAAGGGTATCATTACACTGTGTCTGGCTTCCGTTGCAGCGAATAACAAGTCTCCTGTAAATCTAATTTTCACTTCTAGGTGGTCTATTTCTTCTCTTTGGCTGCTTTTATGGTCTTTTATTTTTCATTGGATTTTCTGTAATTTTATGGTAATCTGGTACGGTGTAGATTTCTTTCTTTTTAACCAGCTTGGGTTTATTATGTTTTCTCTTAAGTGGGGATTTGTAGTCTCATGAATTCTCGTAAGTTCTGAGCCATTATTTCTTCAAATACTTCTCCTCTCCCATTCTCTCTATTCTGGAATCCTGGTTAGACATATGTCGTACTTACCCACCCCCTACTTTGTATTTCTTCGCCTCTCATATTTTCCATCTTCCTATTTCTCTGTGTTAAATATTGGCTTATTTTGTCAAATCTGATTTCTAATTCTTTCTTCAACTGTTTTTAATCTACTTGTAATCCATCTATTGTGGTTTTCATTTTATTAATTATAAATTTCATTTGTAAAATTTAATTACTTTAAAAAATTCCTGAAATTTTAATTGTCCCTTGTTAGTGGTCATTTTTACTTTTTCAAATAAAGATAGTTATTTTATAGTCTATATATAAAAATTCCAATAATTAAGGTACATGGGGAACTTATTCTGTGGTTTGTTGTTTGCTGCTTTCACTCATAGTGGCTAATTTCTTTCCATGTTTTGTAATTAATTTTGAATTTATATTCATCTGCCCATAATCTGAGGCAACCCCAGGGATTTGTGTTGAGGATGTTTATGTCTGAAGAGAATCTGCTTCTGCAGGGAGCCGGGGACATTGCCACTTGGGACATTTTACCTTCCCTCCCTCCACTCCCTCCCGGGTCCCAGGCTTGCTCTGCATCCTCCTTCCCCACCTCCCTCCCCCCATCTTGCAGAATGAATTTCACGGAAGAGAAGTTGAGAACATGGGAAAATGAACCAGTTGGTTTTTGATCAAATCTCCCCCAGAGTGTTCAGTGGTTTTTAGTGAGTTTTCCAAGACTGTGCTGGATTTGGTGCTCAGATGACTTTGCATATTGGCTAAAGCAAGCATGATGAGTGAATTACTGTTTTCCTAAGAAAGCCACACTTTCAAGAAGAGACTGAAAGGGGGAAAAAAGCCATATGTATGGTGAAATAGTCTTTATGTAATATGACATATTAACATGATGACTCATAAACTACCTTTTTTCCAGCAATGTTCCTGAAAGAAGCCAATATCCAGTGGAAAGTCTCTAAAGTTTCAGTGTTGATTTAAAAGAAAGATGTTAAACTAAACATTATCCAACCACTCAAGAGGACCTCAAAAATTTATTATAAATCATTTTAATCTAGGAGACAATGTTATGTTCAATGCATATTTAAATCCAATCACAGCAGATTTAACAATATGACAAAAGATGAAATAACATAATGTAATTTCTGTTCATGCTGAGTAGCTTGATAAAAAGCACAATTTTTTTCTACTTGAATAATGAACACAGGAGAGATGAGAAATTTTAATAACAACTTTTTTGTTGTTGTTGTTAAAACCAAATGTGTGTTTCTTAATGAGTCAAGTCCAGTACATGATACTCGCAAAATCAAATAAACCCACATTGCTGATGTCCTGATTTTAGCTCTGCCACAGACTTCCCATGTGACTTAGGAAAGTGGTCTCTATTTCTGGATCAAGTCCTAGAATTGCAAAATTTTTATGATAAAAATACATTGATTATTACATATAAGGAGTAATAAAGATTGGTCCAAAGCCTTTAATTTTATACCTGACGAAATCCAGACTTTGAAAAGTACAGTGAGTGATTTGCTTAAAGTTACTCAACTAGTGTTAACCGAATCATGAAGAGGTTGAAGTTATTTTGAAAGAAAGAAAGAAAGAAAGAAAGAAAGAAAGAAAGAGGAAAGAATGGGAGGAAGAGAGAAAGAAAAGAGGGAGATAGGCACAGCAGGCATCCTGTGATCATGAGACTGAAAGGCACAGGCTGACAATGACAAAGATGACAAAGCAGGAAAATAAAAGTAACCTGGATTCTCTGATGACTCTGTAGAGCGGCCATAATATCCTTGGACATCCTACCCTCCATCTTCTCATTACCTAAAACAAATTCACCCAAGCCACTACTAAACAGATTTGCTTCATTGTATCTGAACAGAATTTCTAACTGGTATCTAAAGCCTGCCTAGTGTAGACATGTGCTAAACTGTTTTAAAGATCACTGTACATGGTCAATTCGTATTCTATTTATAGTGGGAAATAATGGCTGGGAGGAAATTGGCATTCCCATGGTGGTACAAATGAATGATCTCAAAATACTTTTTAGTATTTTGACTCTTCTTGAGAATTTTTCCAAGAAATAATCCTATCATAGTTAAAACTTATGTATAAATATGTTTATTACAAAACTGTTTAAGTTACTAAATTTTTGGAAAAACTGAAATGTTCAACAATAAGTAAAGATAAGACAGTTTGGTGCCTTAGTAGAGTAGAATGGGTTATAGTCATTAAGAACTGTGTTTCTCAAAGAGATTCTTAATGGCAAAGGAAGATGCACGTGTTGCATTAAGCCAAATATGCAAGATACAAACTACAGTTTTAATATGATAACAGCTGTTACCAAACCAAACTTGGATCCTCTTGCCCATGCCCAGTAAAGCCAATCAATTGACACTGGATTGTGGTGAAGGAAAGTGCAGCATTTATCACAGGGCGGCAAGCAAGGAGTCTGGGAGGCTAGTGCTTAAAAGGCCCAAACTCCCTGAAGGCTTTTAAGGAAACGTTTTTAAAGACAGGGGGAGGGGGATGTTATACATAATCAGTTCGTGGACATTCTTCTGATTGGATGGTGGGGAGGTAATTAGGAGTCAACATCGTGGACCTTCTGGTTCTAACCAGTCTGGGGTGTGTGTGCTGGTGGGCAGCATACAGTTAACTTCTTCCACCTGGTGGGGGTTTCAGGATCTGCAAAACAGCTCAAAGGATGTGGCTCAGAATATTATCTATAGCCCTTGAGGAGGAACTAAAAGTCCTTGATTTTGTTTAATGGCTAACCTATTATTATTTTGTCTTGCTTGACTGTTTTCCTTTCTTTCTGCACTTTCTCACTTCTCTGATTAAGTTTACTCTTTGGAACTTGGGGAAGGCCTAGGAGGCTAAAGTTCTTCTATAGACAAGAGCAGGTGGAGAATGTGGTTGGGGGGGGGGGGCGGTGTCTGTTCTGGGAAGGCCCCCTAGGATCCTGCTCAATTATACAACCATGTTAAAATTTGCTGGACGAAGCCTGAAAAATATAAAATTCACTATCATAGGTTGGTGTATGTGTGCTTGCTTTATATTTCTTCTTTATGTTTTCCTATATTTTCCAATTTTTCTACAATGAGAGCAATTAGAAGGAAAAAGATCTTTTTGTCCTTAAGGTACTTTCTATTTCTTCTTCATTTTTTTCTCCAGAAATGCATCTTTAATAGAAACTCTTTAGACTGGTCTTAAACAGGGTAAAATGGGCTATTTTACAACACATTCAGGATTTTATAAGGGCACAAACTCTAAGAAGGGCACTAGTTCGAGTCATACAAAATATTCACTATCCAGTCTTACCTAAATTAGTATGTGTCTTACTAGAGATCACACCCAATTCAAGTGTCTGAGCCCAGGTTGCTATGTGACTCCCTGCAATGTCTGCATCCCGCTTAGTTCCACCTGCATCCATCTCCCTTGTCTTCTGGTGTTTAGCAGAGCAGCTCTTTAGGACCCATCCCCCTGGGTCTCTTGGACATCCTGGATCTTGCTCCATCCAACTCTGTCTACTGACTGTAAATAATGACCTTCTCCTTCCTGGTGCCAAGTTCTTGGTCCACTGCTCCAAGCAACTCCAGCTTCTCTCCCTCCCTTCTTGGGGCATATACTGGCTGTTTCATGTGTTTTCCACCAACACAGAGGGCTTTGAGATTCTCAGAGTTCTTCCTGGGATCATATCTAGAAAGCAGTTTCACACAGATACACAGCAAAATGGCAGCAGAGACTGGATGGTCCATGTGGTGGTGATGGTGGGAGAAGCGTTTACTGAGGAACAGATTCAACCTCAGGGCATCAGCAAAAGAACCTGGACTTGGCATGGCAAGAGCTTCCGTGTGCTGTGCTCTCCCTGCCCAGTTTACACATAGAAACTACCTGAGGTTTTTCTTCCTCCCGTCAATCTGTTTGAAGACAAGAGATGACATCATACTTAAAACTATGGAGTCAGGCAATAGCACTTTTGCTCCTTAAGCGTTTTTTTTTTTAATGACAACTCATCCCTCAACTATTTAGAGAGAAGAGCTCAGCCCTGACAAGTAAAAGGCATTCAACAATGAGAAACATTTCTAACAATGGGAAAGGGAGAGTGAGTCACATACTAGGGCCCTGGGGCATTTGGTCCTGGAAGCCTTAGAAGCATGTTTCAACTTCATTATTCATTTCAAACAGTCGTTGTTGGTCCCTATTATGCCAACTCCAGCTCTTATGTTTCAGGTTGATTTTTCTAATGCGGAAAGTTGACCAGAACCCATAAGAGGACTGACTTTGGATTCATAAGCTTGCCAAGGCTAGCCCTAGACACCATAATTTCGAGGCTTATTCACAAGTTAAACATATTTGTGATGGGGAAAGGATTTATGGAGAAACACATTATAATGTCGATTAGGATGACAGGCTGACTCCAGTCAACTGGTTTCAACATATACCAAATCAATAGATTTGTAGGTATATCATTCTCAACATTTAAGAAAAAATAGAAGAGGGGGAATGCAAGCTATCCAGTTACCCCAGAGTCTCGCTCTGGCCGTGGTTCCTTGTCCTGGAAACGCTGTAGGTGAGAAGGTTTCCACAAGGGATTGGAAGTGGGAAAATGTGAGGACTCTGTGTGGTCACAGGGTCTCAGTGAGAGAGACAGGCACCAATCCAAGTGGTTCATCCCATCCAATGGGAGCCGTGCCTCTTTTCTGTGAACCCTTTCTACTTCTTTTGCCTCCAAGTCTTCCCAAGAGCTCATCTTCTGATTTAAGACCACGTAGCATATGCCCGTAACCAAGGAAATGTAGCAGAATTAATTAAATCACCACTAGAGGAAGTCTTTGTCCAGTATGAGTCCATAGTTACAAAACACTACACTGGGTATGGTCCAGTTTTGCTTAGAAAATACAGATAGAAAACACTAAACATCAAAATCCTGAGCGATTAGCTCCAGGTGATGATTTCTATTGATCTGTATTTGTTAAGTATGTACAATACAATTAAAACACAACGTTCTTTACAAAGGAGAAAACCAAAAGAGAAAAGAATGCTTCCAGATCACCACTATCAATTTTTGTGCCATTGCACACTCAACTCCCAAGCAACTGGCTGGGTGCCCCAAACACTTAAAAGCCCTCACAGTTCCAGAACCACAACATTTGTCCAGAAGGACAAAGGTGGCTCTAATTCAATCTGTGACCATTTGCCTCAGCTTCAATTCCACTTCAGGGCAATAGAGGGGACGCAGAGGTCTACAGCAGAATGGAGGAGAAAAGAGAGAAAAACCAGAGGTCCTGGGAGAAGTCCACTGACCCTCCTTGACACCCGTAAATGATCCCAGAGCAATGAAAGCCGCCATGTCACAGGCTAAGAGGGTGATGACATTTTAGCAGTCATGAGCCCTGCCACCTCTCACGACAGGCAGCCTTGGACTGTTCCAGCCAGCGTGTGCTCCGGGGAAGCTTTTCCTGGGATCCTGGCTTCATCAGGAGCCAAGGGTGAAGCTCTGAGTCCATGCTCGTCCCCAGCTTTCTAGGCCCTGAACTGACTGGTTACCCCCTGACCTTTCCCGAGCCTCCCCCTGCCTTCCTGGGATTGACCTGGAGCCCTTTCTGGGAGGACTTTGGCAAAACCTACCGCAATCTCTGGCAGTCTAGCTGAACACCCACCTGTCTGTGGGTCGATGCTGCTCTGACAAACTGAGTAAGAATCCTCAAGCCGTGACACTTCAGCATGGTTCCAGAAAGACAGAAGAGTAGGTTCTGGCAGACCCAGAGGGCCTGCCTTCCTTTGAAGTAACTTTTCTTTAAAAAGAAGAAAAGGAATGAACTTAGAGAAAATATTATTTGTGTTCTCAATAAGATTCAAGAAACATAACACTTAATAAATGACAAGAAACCTCTCTTTAAAACATGAAACAAGGAATGATGGTGTGAAATGGGCAGCCTGATTGCCGAACTAGAAGCGTGAACATCACAGTGGAAAGTGAGCCGGGACCGGCTCCCTTGTGACGTGCAGCCCTGAGACTGGTCTTATGAGCTGTCTGTGCAGTTACAATCCAGTTACTTTGCCGTAACACACGATGCACAAATCCAGTTACTTTGCCGTAACACACGATGCACAAATCCAGTTACTTTGCTGTAATGCATGATGCACAAATCCCTGTTCGCTTTTGAAAGGAGAGCATAGTGTGGAGGCAAGGTCACTTCTCTTTTGTTTTTCTGAAATACCGCCCATCACCTCCCAGCCCTCATCTCTCAATCAGTGGTTCTCCCAGGAAAATGTCAACATGTGACTATGTTATTTCCTTTGATTCCTTTCTCGTGCCCAACACCCACCTAGCACACCACCTGCACATGATAGAGTCTGGACGAAGAAATCATTGTGGGATGAATGAATCCAGGGTTGCTTCTGCCCGTTCCTTATTCACGAGCATCACTCAGGTGGGCTGCGAACCCTCTTTTCAACATCACCTTACCCTTGACACTCATTAAACTGGTTTCCGGACACACGGCTGTATTGGGGGAGGAGAAACAGAGGGGGCGGTAGAACTCATAAGCACTTGTTCAGAGATATGAAGTGAATTTGCAGCAGGATCTGTATCCCCAAGGGATGCTCAGGTGTGGAAAGAGAGGTAAGCCTGGTCACCACAGCGGGTGAGGAAGACGAGCGGCCCTTCCCTACTCGCTCCCACCTTCCATTCTGTCTCAGCACTGGGGGACCACATCCTGCTGTGAAAAACTCCAATTGTTTTAGCCTAGCCTCGTTCATGGCCGACAAACATGTGAAAATAGATGTGTCAGTCATTTTCCCAATTTCCAGAGTGGCTGCCAAGTGAGCAGCAGGACCATGCGTGGGAACCGCCGCGGTAAGCAGGCACCTGCTATTTCCCATTAATGTTGTCCCGTGTGGCGGCTATGATTCTGCCAACTTGTCGGAAGATTTTATCTGTTTATGTCGTAATGCGTGAAATCCATGTTTTTATTGTGAAGGAAGAAAAACACACACACACAGATGAGCCCCTTTTGATTATATTATCTCCGGATTCTTTTGAACATGCCCCTAATGCAATTAGGAATATACCGTGGTTAACCTGGTGACTCACTTTGGCCTCACAGTTCAAGTCTGTGCTCATCATTCTTCACCAGAATGGACACCTCAACCGACCTGACAGTCATCTTCTTCTCTTGCTGTCAGTATTTGAATCAACAAAAATATTGGGGATGGGGTGGGGAGCTACTATTACCTCCATTTTACAGATGAGAAAACTGAGGCCCAGAGAAGTGAAGTGACTTGCCCAGGGTTTTGCAGCCCGTAAGTGGTGGGGTCGGGGTTAGAGTCTGGGCAGTTTGTCCCAAGGGCCTGTATGGTTAACTCTGCCTTGCTGAGATGGTGCACATGCCACCCCAATCACTCAGGGGTAGAGTGTTTAGCAAAAACAAAGAAACAAACAAACGAAACAGGCTGCCCATTTAAATTTGAATTTCACATGAACAACAATTTTTTTTGGTATAATCGTGTCCTGTAGAATATTTGGGACATACTTTTACTTTAAAATTCTTGTCGTTTATCTGAAATTCCAATTTAACTGGGCATCCTGTATTTTATCCGGCAGCCCTAAGCGAGAGAACTGCTGGTAGTGGACTGTCAGTGTGGGGGCCCAGAAGTCTGGGGGTTGGAGTTACCCAGGGTGGTGGTGGGGATCAGCCAGGAACTTCCTCTCATCATGGCCTCAGTCTGGCTCCCTAGAGAGATGCTGGGGGAAGGGTCAGGGAAAGTGCTCGTGGCCACTGCACACATGGGCTTGCGTGTGCGCATACACGCACACACACACACATATGTTCACACACCCCGGGCCCTCTTCCTGGGATGCCAACCCACCAGGAGCAAGCTCCATGCCCTGGTGGAGTTTCACGCACTCTGCTGTGCAAGTGGGAAGCAAAGTCAAGTTAGGGGGCTTCAGAGAACCCCAGCCTGCCTGTAGAGTCCATCTTCCAAGAGCCCAAGCTTTAAATTAAGGCCAAGCGCAGTTCCTTCACAGGCATACTTATCTCTGGACATGAAGCATTTCTCAGAAATCAGTGGTTTGTTCTGTCTTGTCCTGTCAACATTGTATTTGCAGGAATGCCCCATGGATTCTGGGATGTGGCTAATTTTTAACTCCATTCTGCAATGAGGACATATATTGTTTCTTTTTTTTTTCTTGAATTTTATTTTATTTTTTTATACAGCAGGTTCTTATTAGTTATCTATTTTATACATATTAGTGTATATATTTTTTCTATTTTGTGATTTTTAGATGTGCATCTAGCTATGGACATACAGACAGATACAGGGATACAGAAGTATGCTTGCTTCAAAAATGACTCAAGGTGATGTATGTCATGGTTGTGTAAATGAGAACCAAGTCCTGCCATCTTGCTTAGAAAAGCCACCTCGTGTGTCATCAACTAGACTGTAAGATGCTTAAACACAAGGACAGATCTCAGTCATCTAATGCCCAGTCTAGAGCCTGTGCACATTTGTTTCTTTGTCCATTAGTTGATTTGTGAAATCTGATTAAGCAAATACTGTTGGGTCAAAATAATTTACACTGCTTTAGGCAACGGTATTCCTCAGCCAATTAGCTAGATGATTAATAACTATAACACATAATTGAATTTGAAGTCCCTTTTTGCCATTCCCCAAACAGATGAGGTTTCATTGTTTATTGTTATCAATGGAAAAAATTGAGTTACCTTGGCTAAATAAAAGAGGATACAGATGGCATTGTGCTTTAACCACAGAAATGGGGCCTGTTATCACTGCATGCCAATTGTTCTCTTTCGAATTTGGTGGAGAAAGGAGACATTTATTAAAACATTAAAGTAAGCATGAACAAAGTAGCAGCTTATACTTACAACAATATTTGGTTTAGAGCACAGTCAGGATCTTGGGACTGTTTGGGGCTTAGTGCAAATATATTTGAAGATAACATACATCTTTCTGGAAACTTCAAGAACACGCAGAGTGAAAGATTAGGATATGATTATCAAGCAGCTCCAAAATCAAAGTGATTAGATTTGCTAGAATCTGTACAATATAATGAAAAAATTATACAAAATGTGTAAACCAGGATTGTCTTCATGGTTAAATGTTAACAGTTTTTCTGAGAAAGCACTGAACTTAACAGTTCAGCAGTTAATTATTGATAGTCAGAATGCAGACTTGTTAGAATAAAGAAGTCAGAGTCACTCATTCAAAACAAAAGCGTTGATAGGAACCGTGTTAGCAATGTTGGATGCCACTGGAATAGCGCAGCCCGGTGACACGGGGAAGGTCAAAGCGGAGAACTGGGTCAACGGTGTTCAGTGCAGGGTACCACCGGGAGTGGCCCTTGCAGAACCAATCAGAAACACCTCTGTATGCAAACTATATTTGGACAGACACCTGAGAAGCTGTGATGTTTCTTGTTGAGGTAAAGAAATTCTGAAAGCAAAGTAAATGTCCCTGTTAGAAGCGCCCCAAGACTACCAGCCACAGACCTGCCCTACTTCATTCAACCAGGTCAGGGTTGGAGAAGAGGAAGTTGGTCCAAGGGCTGGTGTTTGTTCCTAGTCTGGTCGTACTGTGTCTGGATACTGCTGGTCTTTAGTCATATTGGACAAAGAACTCTGGGTTGAGTAGGGGTGTGTGTGTATACTATTGTATACATATATATTTATGCTAGATAGATAGATACAGATATTCATTTGTGATAAAATTCATTTGAAAAAGTCATCTTTGGGTCTTTCCTGGCGGTCCAGTGGTTGAGATTTCGCCTTCCAATGCAGGGGGTGCAGGTTCGATCCCTGACCAGGGAGCTAAGTTCCCACATGCCTCGCGGCCAAAAAGCTAAAAAATAAAACAGAAGCAATATTGTAACAAACTCAAAAAGGACTTTTAAAAACAAAAGAAAAAGTCATCTTTATCTGAGTTGAACTAGGAGACACAGAGACTGCCCGCATGAAGTTCAGGAGACCCAGGGAGATCGGGGGGCAGGGCACACTCACCCCTCACCTGTTGCAGGCTGGGGGGCTGGGCTGAGAAAACCCACGGCTCCTGAGACGGCTGCTGTAGTCAGCGACGCAGAGGGCAGTCTGTGTTCCCTTCAAGGTGAAGATCCTGCCCCGGGTGAGCTGGTTTGCTGATCCTACCAGGTGAGCGTTCCTGGAATAAATGCTCTTCTGTAGAGTCCTGGTCATGTCCTGGTCATTCTAGAGACTGTGGGTCTCTCTTTGAGACTGGTGGGCTGTGTGTCTCAGACTGGCTGCTCTCATGGGTTTCTTTGTCATTGATTCAAAGTCCTGGCAATCTTGATGTGATACCCTGCATTCAACCCCACTGAAACTTGAATGAAAAGTCACTTCTCTCACGTCACCATATGGGTGATAAATTTCACCTGTTGACGCGTACCTAGGGATGGATACAGACTCTGCAGCCAGCAGGACCTGGGTTCAAATCCCTGCTCATCCACTTAAAGGCTGGAGAGCCTGGAATCTTAGCTTCATTGGCGGTAAAGATGCAAATAATAACAATGCCAACACCATAGGGTTTTACGTAGATTAAATGAGATACTCCAATGTGAAATGTGTAACACTGGGCCTGGCACATAAAACGCATCATTACTATTATCCTGCAGCGAGTCTATGGGTGATTCAGAGTGGGGGAAGGCAACCGAGAAGGTTCCATTACCTCTCTGAGCTCAGAACATTTCGATATTAATTTTGAAAAGTCAGTCAATAGAACAAATATCTCTTGAGCCCTAAAGCACGTGCCAAGCATGATTCAAGGAGTTGGGCAAGATAGCCGGCGTCCTGCTTTCTGGAAGCTTACATTCTAATACAGAAAAGGGAAGGGAAGGGGAGGGGAGGGGAGGGGAAGGAAGGGAAGGGAATTTAACCCATGCAGAGGTACCAAGCCTCAGACATTGTGCCAGGAATAATTTTTGCAGATATGCTCTATTAACCAAGCCACTTAGCTTCAGTTTTATCAGAAATCACCAGCTTGTGAGCACCTGTGGGATTCCTCACCGTTGCAGCTGCACATGTGGAGGCAACATCTTCAGACCCTTGGGGGTGGGAGTGTTGGGGGAACCAGGAAGGGGTCAGTGTGTTTCAAGAACAATCTACCACCAACCAGAGTTGTTCAACTACAGGAAATTTCCATTGCCTTCAGCTAAGAGGGCAGGTGTGAGGATGTCTCTCAGTGGGGAAGAGAGAGCTTGAACAGGGAGCCGGCAGCTCTGAGGTCTTTGGAGAGAGACTAGAAGACTCTCCCTTCCCCCAGGCCTGCTGGGGCACGTCTAAGGCGCATGCGTGGGAAGCACCTCCCAGACAAGGAGGGCACCTGGCACAGGAGAAGGCCGCTCGCTGTGGGGATCTCAGTGACTCAGATGCAGGACCTGTGAGTCATAGGATACGAAACAGAGGGGAGACAGAGGACAGGGGTCGCGAGAGACAGAGGACGGGAAACACCAGAGTCTGAAGCAAAGAGAGGGGGATGTGTTCTCTTCATTTCCATCAGGTGATTTTCCAATGACCTGGATGAGATTCCAAGTGGCTTTCCCTAGAGCACCAGGTCCTTTGACTGGGGGAAGCTGAAGGCACTGAGATGGACATGAAAATGACTACACGTATTTCAATTTGTCATTTGTAATTTGTAGTGACGGGTCTGGGTCGTTGATTCATGGCAGAAAGTGGCTACACGTCAGGAGAGCTGTAGTTTCCAGCAAAAGGAAGGAAGCTATTTGGCAAAGACTTCACACTCCTCAGAAAGATGTAATTCATCAAAAACTGTCCTTACTAGCAGGCAGGGCAGGGCGTGGAAACAAGCCCTGGGCTAGAAGTCTGAACACGCAGAGGTTGGACCTGCCCCGAAGCTTATCTGGAACAGGCACAAGTCACACTGTCCCCTCCCCTCCTGGAAATACCCTGAGGACAAGCTGAAAGAGGTTCTTTGAAATCTACAGGGCACAGTAAGAGGATGAAAGGCCCATTATGTTTGAGCTGTTATAACCTCCCCTGATGGCACTTTGGTAGGGACGCCTGAGTAGCACCATAACAGGGACCCGAATTCCATGGCTATTTGGGGCTGACTCGGGGTTAAGGATTGACTTATGCCCCCAAATGACAGGTTCGGATGAGAAGGTAAAGCTGGGCCTTTTGATCAGAATAAAAATTAATGTATTTGACTATTATTTACATCTTCTGCACATGCATAAGATGCTGGGCTGTGTTCTGTGGGGTAACAGAAACAGGTCCTGGTGTCCAGGAACTCACACTTGGTAAGGAATGTAAGACACACCTACAAATATCTATAACAAAGCCCTGTGACCCGGGCATCGCAACCACAACCATAAAAGCAATCACAGGAGGGGGTACCTCTGACTTGTGAGATCTCTGCCCCCTCCCTGCCCCCTGGCAACTTCCTACCATGTGGCTCTGGAAACCTCCTGGAAGTTCTCCCTGGGTTCAGGAAACTCGGCCTGGTCTCCTCCTGGAAACCCACCACTGTCCTCTCCCGATGGGGTCCCAGGGGATGTCTCCACTGCAGCTCTGCTACCAGTGCCCACAAAGACACCTCTATAGAGAACACCGCCCCCTTCTGGTAGCAGATCCTCATTTCCTGTGGACCAGCTCGCTGCATTGGGACCATCCATGTGTATTCCCTGTTCATTCCACTGGCCTCTTTGATTAGTCCGTGTGTGGGCTCGGGGATTCTCCCCAAGCCCATCACATCCTTGCAGGTGATGAGGTGTGAGAAGGCGGTTCTCTCAGGGTTACCAAGCTAGGATGATGGTAGGCAGAGCCAACTGCAGCCAGGTCTCCGGCTGCGTAAGAGTGAACCCACTGCAGATAAAGTGAATGAGCTCAGTGCAGAGAAGGAGAAAGAGGGTGAAGCCACACCTGAGGATGTCACCTGCATGCTGGGATCCAGGTTCCCAGATGCCAGCTCCACTCTGGCCTTCCCAGATGTGTGAGCCAATAAATCCTCCTTTTTGACTCAGGTTGATTCAAGTTCATGTTCTTCCATTTGCCAACGTGGTCCCTGCTGCCATCAGATGGCCTGGGCGTCCCCCCGTGGAGCTGCCAGCACCAACGCCCAGGCCTCTGAGGTCTTACCCAGTCCCTGGGGCTGGTCTTTACCCCCAAGGTCAACTCCAATGCAGATATTTGTATGGATTCTGATGCCCAGGTGTCTGGTGTCTTCAGGCCCATTGTCACTGACCTCCCGGTGGCCTCAGCTCTCTTCCCTCAGGATGAGCTCTTGTCAAGAGGTGCCTGGTCTCCCAGGTAAAGAGATCCTTGGAGGTTTCATCCCAGGCATCCTGCTGACATGTTCAGGCTTGGCTGAGATGCAAAGTGAGGAAGTTTAGACTCAAGTTGGGAATCCTAGTGCAGAAAGAGGATACAAAGGAAGGGCTCTGGCAGCTAGAGGAGAACGAAGGATGATCTCTGTTTAGGGGAATCTAGTTCATGCTTCGTGGAGGATATGGCTTTTGCAATAAGTCTGAAGGAAAGAGAGGATCTTATATTTAAGGCATGAGTAAAGGAAAGTAGGGGAAGTATTCTAGCCCCCTAGAGAAAGAGCGTGGTGGAAGATACAGAAGTGCTACTTACGGCTCTGTGGCAGAAGGCCTGGAATGCCACGGGGAGGGTTTGGGTGTGTTGTGGGGTCAGTGGGGAGCCATCAAAGGCCTTAGCAGAGAGTGAGGTTATCAGAGCTCTGTTTCAGGCAGGCTTAGGGGGTTTCTGGTTGCAACTTGACCTGAATCTGCTTCCGGCTGGAGCCCTTTCCTCCCGTCACTGGACTGTTCATCCCAAGCCAGCCAGCTCAGCCAAATCCAAGTCCAAGGAGCAGCCCAGCAAAGACGGAAGGCTTACACACTGGGACTCAACATTGTCCAGTTTCCTCACGTAGGATAGGGTGGATCCGGAACACAAGCCAGCTGTGGCAGGGTGATGGGGATGAGCTGACACAGAGGAGAGGGCCCCAGAGGTGGGCTGAAGAGCTGGCATGTTTCTGGAGGTGCCCAAGGCAATGTGGCCAGAGTGACTGCTCGTTTCAAAGGAGCCATTGGACAGTGCTCAAAATTCCCTCCACCTTTTCTCCCTCAAGGCGTCACTCTGGTGTCTCTTCCCACTTCTGTTCTGTCACCATTCCCTTTACTGGCTCTTTCCAACTAGCATTTATGTGTACTTAGTTCTTTCTGGTCTAAAGGAAATTCCTCTCCTGACTGCATACTCCTTTCCATCTGCTTCCTCCATGCTCTTTCCCTTTGCTGTCTTAAAAGTCAGCAATGTAAAAAATGTAATTCAGCCAAAGTTTTTCCTAGAGATAAATTCATAGCCTTTAACATGTTCATTGGCTTCAAAATGTATTAAAACCTATACATTCAACTCAAGAAGTGAGAACATAGCAAAAACAGAGCAGAAGAGAGGTTAATATAGAAAAATGGAAAAGTAGAATTGGTGAATAAATCTAAGTGGTGCTTCTTTGAAAAAAAAAACAATAAAATAGAAAAACCATTGTTCATTCTAACAAAGAATAAATGAAGGAAGAATACCTGGTGATTGTTAAGCTTTATTGTCATTCTTAACTATTTTATAAAGTATTACTCAAGTCTTGCATGATACTTCTTAATCAGGAACACAATGCTTATTTAAAAAAAAATTCCTTCATTCATTCCTTCATTCATTTATTATATCCAAGTATAGAGAATGGTGCTTGGCACAAAATTGGAGCTTGGAAATCAAAATTTCAGGCAAATGAGCACCTCCAACTGTGATAGAGAGTAGTAAGTCTCAAATAAAAACATTTTGCTCAAATGAGATGAGCACAGGCAGACAGCCTGGCTGTGCAGAGTGACTCCATCCATGGTATCAGAGACATGGGTATCTATCAACTGCATTGGGACAGGCAGAGGTGCCCAGCACCTGTAGCTTCCCCTAAGGGCCTTGGCTGGGGCTAGAGTCCAACGGAAAGTCATTTTATCAAGAGGAAGATTAGTGAATATAAAATTTAAATAAACTCTACAAAATTATTTTCTAAAGTGCACAAATTTAAACTTCAGTCAAGAGTATTTAAGAATACCGATTTTCACAACCTTTCACACCACTGGCTATTATCGGTTTTTTAATTGTTTTTCTCAAATATAAGGTAGAAAAATAGTACCTTCCTGTTGTTTTAACTTTCATTTTCCTGCTTAGCAGAGTTGAGCATCTTTTTCTGTGTTACCTCTCTGTATAATTTCTGTTAATTATTTGTTCATTTTCTTTTTCAGTTGAGTTATTTATCTTTGTCTAATAGGAGATCTTTACATATTGGACACATTTGCTATTATATATGCTGAAATAATCAGTTTGTCATTTGCCTTTGTATGTGTGTGTGTGATACAAGCAGCACTAATTTTCATGAAATCAAATATGTCCATTTTATTATGTGTAGCGTATAAGCTTCCTCCTTGTGTAGGTTGGCTTTCCATCCCTGTTCCCATCCCCACCCCATACTTCTCCTTGGTTAGAAAAATAAATCGTCTATATTTTCTGGTAATACTTATATAGTTGTTATGGCATTTTGATCTCTAATCCGCATGGAAATTGCTTTGTATGTTGTCTGAGGAGGGTATCAACTATATTTTTCCAAATAGATAGTTAATTATAACAATGATGTTTATTTGATAATTTGTACTTCCTTCCTTCAGTGTTTAGAAATGCTACATTTTCTTGATGTTAAATTCCTATATGTTAGATTTTTTTATATATTCTCTTCCATTTAATGTCTGTTCTTAGGGTATTACCACACCATTTTGAATAGAGTGGCTGAATTCCATACCCCTTGACCCCATAATGATACTGCAGAGAATGCATACAATAGAAATAACAGCACAAATAATGTTCCAGGATGTTCAGTTTGTTCATATTGCTAGGAAATAAATGGGGAAAACAGGGAAAAAACTGGAAAACACTTTCATTTCTAACAGAAAAGAATGATGGAATAAATTACTGTATAGTTGAATAAGAAACCATTAAAAATGAGGTAGATCTATACATACTAACCTAGAAATATGTCCATGACATAGTATTAAGTTAAAAAATTATACTTGTATACACACACATACCACACACATCAGACACACACACACACACACACACACACATACACGCATATATTTCTGTTTTATATAAATGTGTCTGCCAATGAATATAAGTAGATCTGAATGAATTAGGAGGAATTCAGGAAAGCTACCCTTGTAAAGAATAGCTATGTACTAGGTGATAGATTGGAAGGGCTGAGTGGTTTTTCTTGTAATAAACTTTTCAATAAATTTTGCTGGATTGATTGGCCTTCCCACGTGGGAAAACAATGTATCTTGACTCCTCTCCTATACCAGACATAAAAAATCAATTTTTTTATGGACATAACAATTTGGAAAAGTGAGCATCTGTATTTAATAAACTGAATGTGCATACCTTGTGACCCACAAATACCACTCCTCTGGGTATTCTCACCAGAAATGTACGCATCTATTTACCAAAAGACACTTACTAAAATAGGCATAGCAGCACTCTTCAAAATAGCCCCCAATTTAAACCTATTCACATGCTCAGCAACAATATAATGGATGGATAAATTGTAGCATATTCACTGCCCAGTGATTAAATGCATTCTCTCCATGCAAGCTCCATGCATGAATGTCATTAAAATCTCGCAAACATAATATTGAGTGACAAAAGCCATACACAAAAGGGAATATATCATATGATTCCATTTCTGTTATTTAAAAAAAAACATGGCAAAATTACTGTGCTATGCTGTCAGAAGTCAAGATTACTGGTGCTAATTAGCAATTACTGTGCTAATTATGCTGTCAGAAGTCAAGATTCTGGTTACCCCTAAAGAACAGTGGCTGTAAGAGTAGGAAAACATCTTCTGACATTTTCAGGCTGGAAAAGTTCTGTTTCTTGATCTCTGTACTGGGTTACATGGGTGAGCTTCCATTTGTGAAAATTTATCTAGTTGTCCACTTATGCGCACTTTTCTGAATTTATATTATTCTTCAGTAAAAAACTCAGTGTGTGTAGATTGTTGTGTACCTTGACTTTGCTGGCAAACAAATCTACATTTGCACAGAACTAAATACACACCCACAGATAAGTGCATTAAGGGCAAGTGAGTGCATTATATCATTGTCAATGTCCTGATTGTGACATTTTGCTATAGTTGGGCAAAATGTAACCATTGGGAGAACAACCCAGGATCTTACAACTGTAATCTACAACTATCTCAAAATAAAAAGTTTTTTTAAGGGTGTGTCTGTGCCTAGACGTGGCCCTGAAAAGATGTAAACCATAAGATATTGGCAGTAGATAAGTCTAGGATGGTGAATAGGATTAGGCAGAGGAAAGAAAGGTGACCTTGCCCTCTTGTTCAGTGTATTCATGTATCTTTGAATCTTTTACAATAAGAATGTATTCATGTATTACTCATGCATAATTTTAAAAACCAATTTCTTCCCCCCCAACCCCGAATCAAAATCAGAATCTATTTTCAACACACCCAGACCAACTGGGCTGTTAGACACTGATGGATAAAACACATTGTCACCCCAAGGTCAAACATACATTGGCCCTAATAAACACTGGTTGATTATGTAAGTGGTTAAGGAGATGAGAATTACAGTAGCAGAGGAGATTGAAATATGCCTCTGGACATACAAACACAGCCCTAGAAATTTAATACTGGACCCTTCCAGACCCTTCCAGACACCAGTGGCCTCTGCTCTTTGTGATCAAAGCGTCCCTGCGAGATCCCATGTGCCTCAGAACCAAGGAATGGTGGGTGAGCAGGGGCACCAGGTGAAAACCCCAGAAAAGAGCAACTGTCAAAGAAATTTTATGGTTAATTAGCTCAAGGAAAACCAAGCTGTGTTTTTTCATGGCCCTTTGCCCAAATCTCATGTTCAAAAGTTTAGTGCTTATAAAACTAATGTTTACTTTTTGAAACCGTATAGAGCACCAGGTGTAGAATGTATCTATTATTCCCCTCACTTTTTTTATGGTTCGGATGTCCTCTTTATTTTCCATAGCATGATGGCAACTCTTTAGAATAGTGCTAAAGTCTTCCACTGACTCAATGATGACCAAAAAATAAATTACCAGTTTTATTTTTCTGAATTTCCAAAGCTATTCATCACATAAATATATTTTGTGATATAGCTTAGCCATGAATTTTATCTATATATAAAATGACTTTGGGTCCTGCTTCATGCTTACTACCTAAGACTGTCTGATATTAATTTTGCCATACTTATCTTTTTTTAAAAAAAATTGTTGTTATTGTTGTTTTTGGTCCAGAGTTTATGTTTAACCATTTATTTCTCTTACATGGATTTGTTATAGAAAACTAGTTAATGAATTTTTAAAAATATAATACAAATCATACTATTCAATAAGAGAACCAAAACACTTTTATTGCCGTAATGTTTTGCTAGATCTTTTCTAATCTTGTATATATTTTCTGGTTTTACCCTCTCATTTTTTTCTCTCTTTTCTTATAAACGCTGTGTTTTACTTCCTTTCACTTCAGAAATTGGAAGTTTAAAATCTGATTTCAGTTTTACTAGTATTTATGCTACAGCTTCTCAAAAAGTCTTGAACCTATGTTTACATATTTTCATGCTGAAAGAAAAACCAAGTATGTTTTACTTTCTTTTGCGAGAGACGAGGATTACCAATTGATTTATTATTCCAACACCGCCCAATGTTCTGTAATTTTATCTGAGACTGTAAACCACATAACATCATTATTTTTTATTACTAGTTTTCATATTAGTTTCATTTATTATTTGTTATGATTGCAAATTAATGTGCAAATTTAAAAGAATGATTGTGATTATCTGTAGGTGTAAGTAGTTTTAATCCTTTTCACCTACCCAATTTCTTTCAACAAAACTTCACCATTCTTAAATATGGTTCTGTGTCTGAAATCTTAAGAATATTTATGTTATTATTTTAGAAAGAGTTATGATCTTGTTTTACAAGAGAAGTTATGTATTAAAAATGTTTTTCAGCTTCCTGCTTGCAAATATCACTTACAAATCCTCCGGATAAAAAATTATTAAGTGCCACATCTTATTGCTTTTTTTTCAAAACAAAGCAAATTAGTTTTCTTAGGTTGACCTTCCAAAGAAGTTTGTGATTAATTTGGTTTTTATTTCTTTGAAGGTAACACATTACACATTTGGAATGGTTTTTTTTTCTCTTCTGGAAAAATTCTTTTTACAGCATTTGGCTTTTAAAAATGTAATTCAGGGAATTCCCTGGCGGTCCAGTGGCTAGGACTCAAGATTTTGCTCCACGTGAACAGGTACGATTTTTTTATAGTGAAATTTGTTCATTGCCTTCGATGTAAGTTTTTGTTTAGCTACTATGCTTTTAATTCGCATGCAGGCCCTATACTTATTTTTTATCATCATCATTGTGCATGATGAACACAAAAGTCAAATTTTCTTTAAATTTCCTTTGCTTTTTAATAAATACAATATGTTTACGTTAAGAGGGTGCCCTTTTTTGTTGAGAACTTTGCAGGTGCTACATAATCACCATGACTCAGCTTTTATCACAGGCTCCTGATTAAATCACTCCCACATTCATACCTGCAGGCGTTCTATAGGATGGGGTGACCAGACACTCACGGTCTATTGTCACCGCCCCGCTTAGAAGTGATGTAGTAATCGCACAGTTCTCAGTTTTGTGTTTTAAAATTAATCTTTAAAGTGGAGGTTTCACAGATTGTATTTTCTCCGGCTATTTGTGTCCCTATTTGCATCTGCACAGGGGAGGAGGGTACTGAGATGCAGATGGGGAAACACAAGTGAACACAGCTTGTACGACTTCCTACGCGGCTCCAACACGGGAGGCTGGCACACATTTAGTTCTTCCTGCTCTTGCCTCCTTTACTCAGAAGGCATTTCTCTTGGCTTTCAGGCACTAGAAACATCTTGTTCTCCCCAGCTGCTATATTGAGGGTTAAAACCCTTTGCCCTTGGGCACTCATCTCAGAGAAATGAAAACGTAACTGCACATGAATGTCCACAGCGGCTTTATTCAAAATAGCAAAAAAAAAAAAAAACCCTGCGAGGTGCTGAATTGGGCGATTGGGATTGACATGTATACACTGATGTGTATAAAATTGATGACTGATTAAAAAAAAACAAAAAACAACCTGCGAGCAACCCAAATGCCCTTAGAGGAGCGAACGGATAAACAACCGCCAGGACACCCACATTGTGGAACACTGCTCAGCGGTGAAGAGGAATGAACTATTGATATGCTAACAACCCGGATGAATCTCCAGAGAAGGAAGCCGAGTATCTTTTCTTAATGACATAAAATGCTCATTTTGTTTACTTGGCTTCGATGGATAGAACCATCCAATGTGGACAGAGGTGATTAGTTGAGCAACCCTTGCTTTCTGCAAATGTGGGTCCAGAATCAAGGCTAAGGGTCTTGTGTCTTAGGGACAATCCCCTCCATCCCTCACTGCTCAGGGCATGCTGCCTGCAGGGGAGAGTGGGGAGTCTGGGAGAAGCCACCAGCTGGGTGCACAGAGGAAGGGGAGGGCTGCGGGGGACGCTGAGCCCACCTGCCATGAAACGATGGTTCTTGTTCCACTCTTGTCCGTTCGAGTTCATTTCCAAAACCTCCCTGTACAGGATGTTAGTGATAATAAGCACACAAGCTCCCAGAATCATGGCCTCTAAACATTGCTTTGATCAAATTGAAACACCATCAGCTGGAGAAGTAGGGTCCCCTTGTGTTTCTTTAGCATCTTAATGCTAAGACCACGCAGTCAACCAGGTGAGAAGCCTTCAAGAGATCACCTGCCAGGTGGCCTTGTGAATTCCTGTCCCGTCTTCCTTACTAGCTTAAGGAGTAAACGAATGTGAATTTGCTTTAAAACACTAGAGTATTATACACATGGGACAGATTTTTATCTTTATTGCAAACCTTGATTCTTCAGGCCTCACCAGCATCAGAAATATGGGAGAGAAACAATTTAAAGCCTGAATTTTAAAGTGATAATTAAAATTAGAACTTTGGCCCCCAGACATTAATGGCAATGCGTCAGAGGGGTTCATGGAGGACGGGGGACCTTTCATCACTGGGACTTGATCTGGCAGGGACTAGGATGGCCCCCCCTTTCACTGTGCCAGCCCCTGCTTCCCCAGCCTCTGTCATTATAAGCTCCCATCTCTCCATTGAATGCAATCCATCCACAAGCAGGATGACAAAGCAGGAGGGATGTGACACACCTGAAACAGTCTGGGACCTGGTGTTCTGCACATTCCCAGGGCATATTTCTACTTCTTTAACTTAAGATTTCCAGCCTCCATAGATCAGGGTTGATTTGACAAAGAAATGGGTGTTTGCAGGACCGGCCAATACCCTCCCTCTCCCAGTCACCTGGAAGATATCTCTTTAAAGTGTTGGAATCTCCTTCATCAATAGTTTCCTCGGCCGCAACAAAGGGTTATTGACCATGAGCCTCCTCAAGGTCGCTGACCAGGAGCCCAGGGACAGTACCAGCCATGGTGCTCTCAGCAGCTCTGTCCCTGGAGGTGACTTGGGCTCACATCTACTCACATGCAGGTGTCTTCCTGCTGCTGCTTTGGCCTCAGGACTAAGGTGGGGTGAGTGAGGTGCTGAATTAGCGAGGTGCTCAGTCGCAGGGCCCAAGAGTGAGCACCTTCTTAAATGTGTTGTCCCAGGCGCCTCATTCCCCTCACCCTGGCCCCAGCCTTGTTTGTTATAGCGCAAGGACGTGTGCCGGACCCAGTGAGGCCAAACAAACCGAAACGTCGGAGTTTGGAGCAGAGCAAGGTTTACGGCCGGGCCAAGCAAGGAGAAGGGTTGGCTCATGCCCCCCAAAACCTCGAAATCCCCAAAGGGTTTCAGCAAAGCATTTTTAAAAGCCAGGTGAGGGAGGAGGGTCTCAGGGTGTGGGATCAGCTCGTGCACAATTCTCTGATTGGCTGATGGTGCGGTGACAGGGCGGTGTCACAGGGGTTAACAATATCGTCCTTAGGCTCCAGGAGGCCTGGGGCTCTGTGCTCACGGGGTCATCAAGTAGTTAACGGCTTCCATTGTGGGGCAGCGGGGCGGTTCACATTTGTAAAACAGTTCAAGAAAGGTGCTATTATCTAGGTACTTCAGAGAGGAGCTAAAGCAGAGGATCTGGGGGAGGGGCCGGTCCCAGGAGGGCCCCAAAGGCTCCTGCCCTGCGTTCAGCTGAGCCTTCACTCAACCCGTGCACCTCAACCGAGACCTGGCCCCCCAACAAAGGACAGACTCCGCATAGAAGACTGTACTTTGCAAAGCCGGCTGCCACCCCGTCTCCCTCACCTCCCTCCCTGGGGTCTGCTAGACCCCAGACCCTCCTCGCTCCCGGGTGGAGCCTAATTTCCTTCCCCCCCTGGAGTCTGGGCTGGTGTGTGATTCACTTCCAGACAATAGAATTCAATCAAAGTGATGCATGACTTGGAGGTCAAGCCCAAAAAGAGGAGGCAAGTCCCACCTTGCTCCTCAGGGCCCAGGTGGTGGAGGTCTGACCTTGGCTCCAAGGTCACACAACTGCCTGGTAGGGAGTAGGCACCTTCTCTGCCACCGTGTGGTAGAAGCAGAGAGACCTGAGACACCTCTTATGGGTATTTCCTACTTCTACCTGGAGGCCACTCCCATCTCCAACAGCGCCTCCTCAGGCCACACGCTGCTCAAAATATTTTGTAGAATCAGTAAATGAATTTTCACTTCATCATTCACGTTAATCTTTTAAGAAACATATTCCTTTGATAATTTTTCTTTTTCAGAAATGTCCTTCCTATACTACACATAATTTTCCTACGAATAAAGCCTAGAATTATTTGGTCACAATTCCAAAATTCCATTGGGCTACTGATTGGACCATACCTAACATAGCTGAGTATGAGAATAATTAACATTTTTTATAACTTTGGGTTGGGTCTATATCTCTTTTTATCATGTTTTTCTTTTTAATACCCATCAGCAGAGTTTATATGTAGTTTTTTCATATGTCTTGCACACTTCTTATTTATCTTATTCCTAATTATTCTGCTTCTGTTGCTACTGTGACTAGAATTGTCTTCTTAATATTTTCTACCAAGATTCTGAGCTCAGTAATAAGCGATTGACTTTTGTGTCTATAACTGTTACTTGATATAAGCACATATAGGGACTGTCATTACAACACATTTTTATTCTTGTCTCTCTCTGCCCTTTAATATCCATCTAGTGGGGGAAGATTTTCCTTTGCCCGTGAATAAAAACTTGCGTGTTACACGCACACTCTTCTGTGAAGACAGCCCTGTGGTTGCCTTTAGTCACAAAGCATAGTATTAATTCAGAATTTACAGTAATCAGTCACCTGGAATAGCCAAATCACCTTGATTTAGAGGTAATCTCCCCCCGCGTAACCAGGGTGAGTGCTGGGTGGGTCTCTGCACTGTCACGGGCTGGCTTTGTCCTCGCCCTGGTGGGTATTTAAGGCTGGCTCTCTCCTGAACATCTCTCTTGAGTTCCCTTGACTGGGGCAATGCTCCTCTCTTGTGGGTGGTCACTTGTATCTAGGAAGCAGGTATCTCCCGAGCTTCCGGCTGTTGGGGTCACTTTACCCCTCTGGGTACCCTATCAGGCAGGACTTATGCTGGCTCTCGCTCACGGTAAAGTGAGGCCACCCCTGACCCATGGACACACCTGCATATTCTTGGCTTCTCCACAATCTGGAATTGAGGTTGACCCCACTGCAGCCTTAGTGCAGAGAGGCGGCCTGCATCTTGCCATCTAGTCCACAGTCCCCTGCGTTCCCCAACTATAGTGGCCTCATAATAAGGTCCATGGCTAGTCTGGTTGAAGCCCCCCACTCTGCCTCAGCTTGAGGTGGGAGCTCAGGCTCTCCCCGACCTCACTCTCTCTCGGCAGGGAGGGAGAAACAAAGCACCCAGTAGGGTTTTCTCCAAAACATCTACACATAGCCTGACCTCCTCCACACTCCCACCACTCCTCGGTTTGGATGTTGGTCCCATAAGTCATGGAACCCTTTCTCAAGCGTTGACTATAATAAATTATTATGTATTTTGATGTAGCACTGAGCTTCGTAATTCAGCATATACTATTTCTTGGGGCCTCAGTCATAATTTCAATTTTCACATCCTTTTACTTGTGTTGGTTTTGTGTTATTTTTATAACCAGTGGTGGGCTTGGGAGTGCGGCGGGCAGCATATCCAATGACCGAGGTACAAGAAACACCAATTTGGCCTTCAGAACTTGGAAGGATCCAAAGAATAGCATCTGCGTGGACATCAGAAAGACACTCGATAACCTCAAGAAAGCCTGCAAAGTGCTGTATGCAGCTGTCATAAGTTCGGTGACATATGGTCACCCCTCCAGATTTTGAAATCATAAGGCAAAGGGGATATTGGACAACTCTTTGGAAAAGACATCAAATCATAAAGAAAATTAATAGCCACACATGGATAGAAGAAAGTGTTTGCAAGACATATGGCAGATGAGTTAATAACCCATATAGAATGCTTTCTTTAATGAATAGAAATGAAAATAAACTCAAACGACCCTGAAAACTGGGCAAATTGTATAAACAGAGTTCTTGGCAGGGTGCAGTCAGAAAATACTCTAGATACTTCAAACCTAGGGAATGTAAGGTGGTTGCAAAGGTTTTGGGAAGGCTGAGAGAGCAAAGAAGACACGTAGTGGGGGAAGGAAAAGATGAGAAAAAGGAGAGATGGAGTGAGGACCAGAGCTCAGAGGCTGAAGCCTGCCTGCTGCTTCCACTCCAGGGCTGTTTGAAACACTGACTGGTGGATTCTAGACCCACCAGGGATGCTTCCTGGACCAGAGCTGGAAATGTCCAGTGCCCCGCCTGGACCAGTGGAATCTAGAATCACCCACTTTGCCAACCAGCTCGGCAGCCCAAGCGTCTGCCAAATCTGGGTCCATCTCTGCAGCCAACTGTGGGGAGCTTCCCTCCCCCGACCTCCTGATCTACTGCTGGCGTCTCCCACTGGCTGAACCCAACAGAGAGCTGGTCGGCAAGGAGCTGGGAAGTAGACTTGCCAAAATCCCAGAGCAGATGGGAGAAGGGCAAACAGGCTGAGTGGTTCAGGAGAATGACCGGCACAAAGAAGGGCTAGGGGTCGTATGAAGATGCTCCCCTTAGCACTAGTTAGCAGTACAGATAAAAACAATACAACAGCCTCGTTCTCAACCATCAGGTCTTCAAAAACCAAAAATATTGATAACAGCCAATGCTGACGAGGATGTGAGGAGGGAAAAACAAGTCATTTTTACACACTACTTTGTGGAATTGTGTCTTTTTTGTGAAATAAGTGAGAGTTCAATTGTTTGTCTTTTTCTTCGGATCTCAGGTGCACAGATTTGGACTAATCATAATCCTTAGTTTGTAAGATATTTTCATCATCGGTTCATGAATACCCTATTTGTAATTAATTGATTAGGTAGTTATTTTTAATATCTCAATTTATTACTACTGTCATTGTTGTCATACTGACTGGCTAGGAACTCGAGAACAATGTTAAATAGAAGTGGTGATAGGGCATCCTTGACTCGTTTTTTTCAATTTAAAAGGAATGCTTTTAACATTCCTCCATCGAGGAAGACATTAGTTCTACATTTTTTAGAGATACACTTTGCCACGTCAAGGAAATCCTCTCTGTTCCCCAAATCTGACTTTTTAAAAATTATGACTGGGTATTTCCTTTTATCACATGTTTTTTTTTCTTCTGTATTTACTGCAATTATCACATGGTTTTTCTCTTTTGACTTATTAATGTAGTAAATTATATTATCAAACAATCCTTGCACAACTGGCAAAAACGCAAAATGTGTTGCATCATCTTTATATATATTTTTGGGCTACGTTTTCCAATATTTTATATCTACATGCATGAATTACATAGGCCGAAATATTCCTTTTCTGTGATGTCATGGTATTGTATCGTTGTATCAAGGTTATGATGACTTCATAGAATGAGTTGGGAAGTAATCCCTCTTTTTCTCTTGTCTGACAGAGTTTATTCAAGATTAAAATGATTTGTTCCTTAAAAGTTTGGTAGAATTGGGCTTCCCTGGGAGCACAGTGGTTAAGAATCCACCTGACATTGCAGAGGACACAGGTTCGAGCCCTGGTCCTGGAAGATCTCACATGCCACAGAGCAGCTAAGCCCGTGCGCCACAACTACTGAGCCTGCACTCTAGAGCCCGAGAGCCACAGCTACTGAGCCTGCGTGCCTAGAGCCTGTGCTCCGCAACAAGAGAAGCCACTGTAATGAGAAGCCTGCGCACCACAATGAAGAGTAGCCCCTACTCACCGCAACTAGAGAAAGCCTGTGCACGGCAAGGAAGACCCAACACAGCCAAAAATAAATTAAAAAAAAAAAATTTGGTAGAATTAGTCTATGGCCACATGAGACTAATGTGTTAAAATTTTAAATATGTAAGGCTTTTAATACAGCGATCCCAATGTTAGTCATCTAGTCTATTGATATAAAATGCACATTATTCAAAGTTTTGTGCATAGCATACGTATTTCGGCATTTATTTCAAGAGAAAACAAATGGAAACAGCCTATGAGTAGTGAAGGGGTTAAATATAGTATATTCAATCACAGATTATAAGACAACTATTGTAAAGGATTCACTCAGTTCTCTGTTTATATCTGGTAAGATGTCCAAATATATTGTCAAGGAGAACAAGTAATTTGGCTAGAAAGAAAAAAGGAAAAGAAAGAAAAGGTGGTTGTCTAACCTACATGTGCATGCACGTTTATTTAAGCAAAGAACATTAACATATGAATCATTTTTGCCAAGAATGAGCAGAGTAGAGTAGTTAAGACCATAGGCTCTGGAGCTGAACATTAATGTTGAAATCCCAGCTCTGGCTGTGTGACCTTAGGCAACTTACTAACCTTTCTGTCCCTCGGTTTCTTTGCCTGTGAAACAGGAATAAGGATAGCGCCTAACTCAGAGGGTCTTTCTGTGGAGTAAATGAATTAAGCTATATTCCTGGCACGTAGTAAGCACTCCATGAGTGATGGTACTTATTATTATTGAAGTATTAATTATTTAAGTAATATAATTCCAGTTTTTATTATTTATTATTCAAGTATTTATTTATATTTAAGTATTATTATTTTAAAAGGTGGATAGGAGGGGGTAGCGAGTGATTGACTATTTTTTAAATACCTTACCATAGTTTTTGAATAATAGCAATGAATATGATTTGCTTATATAAGTGAAAAAATAAAATGAAATGGAAAGCAAAGGGGCCACCAACTGTATCAAGTATGAAAGGATGAGCTTTCCGGGAACAGCTGCGTCTCCAGGCAGACAGATAAATCTGTGGTAGCTTTGATGCTTCTCAGAACAGAGCATTAAAATGAGTCACAGCCTCTCCCCAGCCTTTTATCATCCCTAAATTGGAATCGCTATCATTCCTACCAAGAATTATCCGTGAAAACAGCCTCACTTCCTGGCATAGGAATTAGGAGCCCCAGTAAATGAGCATTTTCATTTCCCAAAAGCTTGGCTCTGGAATGTGAGGCCCGAGCCACCGTTCCTGAGGCCAGGGTGACCTGCGCTTCTGGGGACACAGCAATTGAAATCAGACCACCCTGGCCTTACTACACCTGCGTTACTGAAAACAGCGGTTCACTGCACCTGAAAAACCTCAGTTTGGAGAATTGCTCCTTCCTCACAGGGGCTGCTGTGAAGACTTCATGAGATGATATACACACAGGTCTTAGCAGAATGCCTGGCACAGGGGACTCACTCAAATGTGATAAAGAGACGATGGTGGCTGATTCTTAGGATGAAATGGCAATGCAAAAAATGGTAGATGTGGCTAATACTAACTTAAAACTTTCATAGTTCAAAAACATTTTACTTGAGGAAAAGACAAATAACAGAAAAAAATGACTCACTGAGGCACTTGTACAGGTCAATCCCGATGGAAAGTATGCAAAAGTAATAAATACTAATAGGAGAAAATACAATTGGCTGAAAAAAGCAATAGAGAAAGGGCCTCATCGCCACTCTCCAAACATCCTAATTGGGGGAATTTTCCCCAGATTTACTGATCTTGCTGCAGCCCCTTCCTTAACACTGTCTCAAAAGAAGAGAGTCTTCCAGGAAAGTAAGTAGGGGTGCTCACTGAGCCCCCTCCGTTTTCCTTCCGGGAGCGAGACGCCTGCAGGGGTGATCCTCCTCTGCTCGTCTAAGCTGAGACTCACCTGGCAGTGCCCACACCAGGGAAGGTCTGTCCTTGCCATCTGTTTATCTGTCCAGCCTGCACTGCCCCAGATGCGGAGAAAGGATACTGCTGAATTCTTACGTCAGTTCATAGGCCATTTGGCTCTCACGTAAAGCTGCCTTCTCTGCGTTCATCTTTATTAGGAGGTAATGTTTTAGCCCCTCTGTCCCTCTTTGGTCTCACTTCTAAAATCCTTGGGCCCAGGGCAGGGGAATGTGCTGTTCATTGGTCCCCTTCAGAGATTTTGGCCATCCATGCAGGTGAACATGCTAACTTGACTGATAATCAAACAAACGCACATGGAAACAGAAGTGAAAGGCCAGGCTCACCTGGCCACCTGGTCCAGGGGGAAGCGGGAAAAGTGGGTGAGCTCACACCTGCCGAAGTGAGGGTGCAGCTGGGCACGACCGTCGGAAGCTTTAAAGCTGTTGGGATCCTTTGACGGGTGGTTTCACTTTTACCCCAAGGACAAAAATTCACCCACAACCTGTTCTTTATGGCATTGTCCCAAAAAGTAAACTTCAAAGCAATTGCAATATCCAGCGAGGGAAAACGGCTATGTAAATTATGGATCAGCCGCAGGACGGAATGTGATAAGGCCATTAAAACGAGTGTTTGGAAACCATCTCATAACAAGCCTGCAGTGTAATGCTAAGCAGCAAAATAGAATATAATACTAGTAAAGTGTCAATCCAATTATATACTTAAGATTTGGAAAGAGATGGTACAAACTACCACGAGATTTATATCTTGGGGGTTGGATTGCAGGTGATGTCTATTTTTGCTTCTGTGTTTTTCTACATTCTCCACATTCTCCAAGACCATACTCTTTTAATAAAAAGAAAAATCATAAACCAGTCTAAAATGAATCTCGTATGAAATATAGGATAATAAAGGGCTGAAGAAACACAGAAGACAGAGCAGGTGGCTTGGGTTGGTGGCTGGGGCCTGCCGGAGAGAAAGACGTGTGAACACAAAAGGTTCACCTGTCAGAAAAAGAGGCAAGTTTTCCAAAGGGGTACCGGCTTGTAGAAAACACAGAGATGCCCACGGAGCAGCTGTGTGAGAGGAGTTGATCTCTTGCCCCTTTGGGGGCAGAATGGTGCCCAGAGGTTCAGACACACACTGCTCTGTCTCCACGGTCAGGGTCCTCCTGTTAGAAGGTCTTCTTTCACCTTTGCCCCACTTCTCACCCACCTGGTCTGGGTCAGGTGCCCACCCTCACCTGTTCCCTCCATCCAGCTCAGAGCTGCAGAGGCCCAGAACGGAAGTTTCCTGTCTGGCCAGAAGGGGGCGCTGTGGTGCAGGACGGGCACCTGAAATCAGAGACTTCGGTTCAAGTTCTTAGTCTATCCTGTCTTGTAACTTGCGAAATACACCTGGGGCACGTCGGAAGATGAGCCCCTCATCTCAGGGATTAAATAAAGCAGTTAGACACAAATGTTTGTAGCCTGAAAAAGATCTGCGAATATGAGGGTCACTAATTCTTCAGTGCTTTCTTTCCATGTTAAACCCCTTGTAGATGCTCTTGCTTTCCCCACCCTTTCACCTCCCAGTGATGTGTTGGCGTCGGCCAGCTTGTGTGCACTGTGACCCTTGCCCGAGCGCTGCTCCTGCCTTTTGGGCTGCAGGACCTGTTATATTACAAAGGGCTGCTGGGCTCCGTTCCGGACTCGGTTTGACCACCGGGCTGTGACCCAGGATCCCTGGCTGGGTGCTCATGGGCTCAGTGATTTGCATCTTGGACCAGAGCCTCCATCAGGACTAAATGCCAAAGGAACCCTCCTTTCTGGGGAAAGGCCTTGCTGTCTGCTCTCTGCGCTCCATCTGCTTTCATTCTCACTACAGACCCAGACAAGCCATGGGACCTCCTGTCACTACCGATCTTTACCCTGACTCCGGCTCAGAGCCTCTCTGTACAGTTGTGTGGTCTGTGCACTGCACACCCCTAGGCAGTGCTGTTTGTGCTGTAGTCTGCAAAGAACAAGGCAAGGCCTGAACAGTTACAAACAGCAGCCCTGCTCGGTTGCGGCGATCGAGCTGTGATCCAGGCATGCTGGCCCTGGCTGGTTCATGAAACGTCCTGCCTCTTCTAGCTGCAAGATGGGGAAGGCCTCAGAATCTTTCTGAATCTCAGTTTCCTCAGCTGTAAAGTGAGGAGCTGGATTGGTTGATTTCTAAGCTCAGTTATCTAGACATGCCAAACTGTACGACTTACCTGGTTTTAGAATCTTTCAAATCTCCCTTAGTCCGCCTTTACCCATGGGATCTGGCCAGTGTCCTTGATGTCGCCAGATGGGTGTCTGTGCTCAGTCTGGAGATCCAGGCTTCCGGCTCTGTCCTTGTCCACATGCAGTCTTAAGCCTGCCATTGCTCTCGGGCCTGGCCTAGCATCTCCCTTCCACCCTCCCAGGAAGCCCCAGTAAGAGGCGTTTACATCCTGCTGGGCTCGTGCCTTCATGCTGCGCCCGCCAGAGGTGAGCACAGCCGGTTCCCAGGCAGGGAGGAGCAGGGAGGGCTGGGGACGTTTGGGACAGTTTGAGGGACCCCAACTGGGCTGAGCCAGAGAACTCCTGGAGAGGACTGGTGGACATTACAGCTAGAAATCTGTGTTGGGACCAAGGGGTAGCTATGTTTGTGCTTGTCAAGGTAATGTCTGGGTTTGTAGGTCAGGAGGCAAAGATCTTTGGGGCAGGTGGCCTCTTAGTAACTTGCAATCACACGTGGGACCTGCCTCTCCAAACCCACCCACATGCTGACTACATAAGGTCAACTCTGAAGCCAGGCACACTGCCATCCAGCAGATATTGTGCCCCAGACGCCTCAGGGGGAAGTGGAGTCGGAGTGAGGACACTCTCCCAAAGTCATGGACCACTGGCTGGGACACTGAGCCCAGCTGCTCCCAGTTACAAACGCCTGGGCTCCTAGGTGCCCGTGGCTGCGCTGTGGGGTCCTCTAGGTGGGGCTGCCCTCAGTGCCTTGCACGTAGGGCTGGAGGGTGGCCCGCAGAGGGAGCGGCCAGGAGGCTGGGCGGGCGGGCATGACCAGGTCAGGGAGGTCCACGTGCGCCATATTTCATGTTTATCCTGAGGTGCTCTGGAGTCCCAGGGGCTTTAAGTGATGCTTTAGAGATCGCTCTGGCTGACCACAGAGAGTGAGTTGGACAAAGGCCAAATGGGGACTGAGAGAGAACAGTCTGGGAGGCTGTGCAGTGGTTCCAAAGATGGACGGGTGGCTGCAACAGAGATGATAAAAGACACGTGCATGGGGCAAGGGGAAACCTGATCCGTCCAGCCAGCACGTGCAGAGCGCCTCCCTTGGGTCAGAGGCGTGGGGATGGAAAAAGTCTGGGGCTACAGGAGCCTTGAGACCAGAGACGCCCTGAGAGTCAAGAAGAGGAGAGCGAGGGAGAAGAAAAGCCTTAGATGAGGCTTCTCTCTGTCTTCCCAGCTCCCTACCTTCCTCCGCCCCCCAGCTCACAACAAACATACATGGAGCTGTTTCCACCATCCATTCAGCCAGGGCTATGCCTCTGCAGGTGTCGACCGCAATCAGGGGACCATGCTGATTGACCCAGAACCCTCTCCATGCAGTCTGGACTGAACTATCTCGAGATAAGCAAAATGGTACCATACCGGTGCACAGAGCACTCAGAAATGATTCATTTTTTGCTACTTTGAAATGGTGGCAAATCTTCTACAGAACAAACCACATCCAGAGGGGAAGTGATAAAGCTCAGAGGAGCAGTGAGAATAACCATGGTGACAATCTCACAGTTTGGGGGCTTAAATAAGGGGTGTGTTTACTCTGGAATTGCCACTGAAAAAAAAAGCTGCAAAGACAACAGCCAAGCAACAGTATTCTCTTCTGGGCTCATCTACAAAGAAAGTACAGATAACGCACGTTTCCCAGGGGCTGTCCATAAATCCAAGATTTCTTCTTGCCATTACCATGGAAAAGATCCTCAACGAGGAAGGTGAACCATTCAGGGGTGTTTTTTTTAGCTTTCTATTTTGAGATGATGATAGATTCACCTGCAGTTGTAAGAAATAATAAAGAGACCCCATAAACTCTTCACCTAGTTTCCCCCCATGGAAACATTCTGCATAACTATAGTAGAACCAGGAAACACAACCAGGAAACTGACACTGACACCAATGATTTCGTTTTGGAGAACTCTCAAAGTGACATATTGTCACTTTTGAAAATATGAAAAGGTAAAACTTCTGTATTTTAAAAAAAACAACTAAAATTAAATTACAAGACGACCAGGCAAGGAGAAAATGCTTTTCTATTAATCCTAGCAAGTAGTTTATGTCCATAGAATGGGTCTGTTCCCTTTTAGAAGAAAAACATTTAAGTGACCCTTGAAAATATTGTGATGGTCTACAGAATTATAACTAAAATTACTATAATACAGTAATATCTCAGGAAATTTATAAGGCAACATAGGATGAATTTACTTATTGAGATAGATTGTTTCGAGGTATTATTGTTTGATTTCAGCCCTTCTTAAGTTCTCTAACATTATTTCTTACATCTAAGAACTCACCACTTCCCTCTAGTATTACATTCTAAATACCTTGTGTCCTTTTACTGATTCATTTATTCATGTTCAACAAATATTTCTTGATTGTCTGCTACCGGCCAATTATTTTTCTAGGGGTTAGAAAACCAGGGCTGACCAAAAAAGCTCTTTGGGGAGCTGTCATTCCAATCAATCCCCCCATTTCATCTGAACTATAATGGCCATTGTTTAGGATTCCATCATCTTCCAGAAGAACCATTGTAGAAGCTTCTGAATCCATCAGCCTCTGCACAGTCTCTCCCCTACCCCCAGTTTATTTTCTGCACTGCTGATCCTTGCCACAGACGCATCCAATTATGTGACATTCATGCTTGAAATCCATCCGGTGGTCCCATCACCCCTGTCTCCCTCTGAACAGGACCAGTTCCAAATGCCCTGCAGCCCTTAATGGTCCAGCCTCTGTCTTCCCATCCGTATCATCATCATTCATCCACCATCTTTCCCGCCCACACAGCTGTCTCATGCCACTCTGCTTTGCTGGTGGCCATCCTTGGACTGGGGTCCTCCCCTTGCTTTTCTGCCTGAAAGAGTCTTGGTCATTATTAACCTTTCAGTCTAAACATGACCTTCTCTGCTGAATGAGGTAAATTCCATTTAGTGGGAGATCTCATTTACTTGCAGATCACCAAATACTACCTATTGTGTGGGTTGATGTGCTGCCACTGGATTGATTATGAGCAAAGAGATATGTTTTTTTCGCATTGTTTGTATCTTCACACCCTTGGTCTTTCTTGCTGCAATGTGGCATCAGTGATTCCCTTGGGAATACACTTAGCATTTCTGTTTGTTTGTTTTATTAATCCTTTTTTTCTGAAAATAAAAGTCGTTTGAAAATTAAAAGAGTAGAAAGGAAAGAACACCAAATATTTAGAGTGTAACACTACAAACTTAGGGTATATTTTCTTCCTTTTCCCTAGTATTTTTATTTACTTTACATTGATTATATAGATACAATTTAAACCCTTGTTTTTTTCCACTTAAAGTATATTAAAAAGTTTTAAGCTTTTGACACAAACTGATAAATTGATTTTCAAAACGATTGTAAAAATTTATTCTCCCATCATTAGATAGGAAAATGTGCTGCAGGAAAATGTGCTGCTTACCTACCACACCTACACAAAAGCTAGTGAAAGCAAAAATTGGTCCTTTTCTTCACCTTTGCTTTTCTTTATTCTTAAGATTGACTATATTGGCATTTGTTTATAAGGTTCTCGCATTTCATCTTTCTGAATTTTCTAAGCTTTTTCTTTGCCTGTTTAGTTAATGGAATATTTCACTTTTCTCATTGGTTCGTTTGAACTATTTATTGACATTTAAATTCTTTCTCAGTCTTGTTTATCGAAAAAAAATTTTTTCAGCCTATAATTCGGCTTTCATGTATTTTGTGATATTTGACATATAATTTTTATGTGAATTCAAATCCACCGTTTCCTTCTTAATGCCTTCCATTGGTTTTAAATGTAGAAAGTCCTTTCTCTATCTAGAAACCAAGGAGTTTTTTCCTCTCTCTTTTCCCTATTTTTAAAAAATGACTGAGCTCTGATCAATCTGCAGTTTATTTTGGTGTGTGGTCAAGTTAGAAGCGGATATTTTCCCCAAATATCTTGCCAATTATTGTGTCATCCTTGACTGAGAAATCTTTCATTTTCTGTTAATGAGTGATGCCTCATTTAACATATGTTAAATATGGATCAATTTCTGGCTGGTCTCTGTTCGTTGGTGTGCTGCTGCTTTTTGTACCCATGACGCTCTGAAGCACTTGGTTTAGATTTACACACCATACAAATCTGGTAAAGCAAGTTCTCCCCCATTTCTCTTTTTGTGGAAGATTTTCTTAGGTATTTCCACCTATTTACTCTTCCAGTTTCATCTGGGAAGGTTATTTGTTTTAAAACATAGCATTTTCCATTCCAACACATAGCTGCTCTGTCTAAAAACAAAATTCTTTTTCAGCTTAATTTTTAGTTTTATTTATTTGTCTCCTCATATTTATTATTAAAGATATCCTTAGCTATTCTATTCGTGGGTGCTATTATAAATGGGATTTTTAAAAATTGTATTTTTAACTGGTTAGTTGTTTCTAAACAGAAAAGTGACTTTGGTGTACTTATAGTGAGTTTGGTTATTTTATTAACTTCTCTTATTACTTCTTCAACTATTAGGTGGGTCTCTTGGGATTCTAGGTATACTGCTAGAAGAAACTGAGGCTGGAGAGCTGGTGTACCCCCAGTGCCGGGCACACAGCATTCCGTCTACATGAAGTTCAAATGCATGCAAAGCCAGTGGATAGTGGCAGAGGTCAGGACGGAGGCTGACTCTGGGAAGAAGGGAAGGGGCTGGTGGGGGGGAGGCATCAGGGAGGTCTCTGCAGTTCTGGTGTTGTTCTAGGTCACGTGGGGGTGCTCAGTGTGTAAAAGTTCATTGAACTGTCCACTTGCGGACTTTTATAGATGGATGTCTGTAGTGCGGTGAATGGTGTCCCCCTAAAACATTTGTCTGATTCCTAACCTCAGAGAGCTGTGAATGTGACCTTATTTGGAAAATGGGTCTTTGCTGATGTAGTTAAGTTAAAGATCTTGAGGTGAGATCATTCTGGATTAGGGTGGGCTCCAAATCCAGTAATAAGTGCCCTTATAAAAAGAGGAAAAATGCAGACACACAGAAGACAGGGTAACGTGAAGATGCAGAGGTTGGAGTGATGTGTCCACAAGCCAAGGAACTCCAGGAATTGACAACAAACTCCTAGAGCTGGGAAGAGGCAAGGAGGTACGGGAGCAAAATGTGCCACCCCAAAAAGTGTCTCTTTGGCAAGGGGATTATTTTAGGCTGATTATTTTCAAGAAACAGAAGACTCAAGAAGTCTTTCTTTTTACCTTCCTCTTGACTGCCTAAAGAATTTAGATAAAGGGCCTGTTCCCAGAAGAGAACTATCACCAGAGATGCCTGCAAAGAATGTGGGCCAGGTGAGGTGGGAACCCTGGCAGGGCCTGGAGATCAGAGTCAACTCTGTGTCCATTGTCCCTGCAGGCCCAGCAAACATTTATTTACCAAACGTTTGCTTTTCCATCTCCACATCAATTGCTTTCCTCTCCTTTGAAGTCCCAAACCACTACCCTCACCTCCTCTTTTGTCTTTAGCTGAAGATGGCATTTAAGGTGAGGGCTTCGACCCAGTTTTCCTGGGTCTCTCCCATGCATACATGTTATTAAACTTTTGTTTGCTTTTCTCCTGTGAATCTGTCTCATGTCAATTTAATTCTTAAACCAGCCAGAAGAACCTAGAAGGGTAGAGGAAAATGTCTTCCTCCCCAGCAGAAGGCTCCTCCCTTAGAGCTTTTGGAGGGAGCACGGCCCTGCCAACACCTTGGTTTCAGCCTTCCAGCCTCCAGAACTGTGAGAGAACACACATCTGGTTGTAACAAAGAACAGCAGCCCTAGGAAACTAACACAATGCCATACTTCAATACAAATTTTACTTAAAGAAAAACAGACAAACAAAAAGTCAACCAAAACTCGTGTTGGCAGGGGTGTGGGATCTTCTGCAGGGTGATTGGGAACTCTTTTGGGAAGCTATGACGTTATTGATCTAAATCATTAAACACATGTTTTTGTTTTACTCCATTCATAGAACTATGACCTAAGGAGTAATTACAGGTATCCACGAGGATTTTCACTCCAACGTCGATTATTCCCAGGTTTTAGGGTTCTCCTCTCCAACACCATTTTCACTTGTCAACAATTAAAATAAAATAATAAAACTCATTGCTGGTGAAGATATGGTAGCTTAGGCAATTTCTCTCCCCTGTGGGTGAACAAATATCATTGCAGGTGTGGCGGGCTACTTTAGTGAGATATTAATGTGGACTCTTTCCTTCTAAATTTTTCCTTTCTCCTTCAAAGAAATTAGCCAGGCTGTAAGAGTGTCCTACTGCTACATAACAAATACCCCCAACTTAGCGGCTTGAGGCAAAACCCATTCATAGCTCATGGTTCTGTAGGTCAGAAATCCAGGCAGGGCTTAGCTGGTTTCTCTGCTCAGGGTCTCACAATACTGAAATCAGGGTGGCCACCAGCTTACTTTCATTTCTGGTGGCTCTGGGGGAAAACCCACTTGCAAACTCATTCTGGTTCGTGGCAGAGTTCAGTTTCTTGGGGTTGTAGGACTGAGGTCCCTGTTTCTTGAGGACCATCAGCCAGAGACTACTCTCAACCCCTAGAGGCCCCCCACATTCCTCCTTATGGTTCTCTTTTTGCTTCTGTCCCCACCCTGCACCCATGCCCTTGGGCATTTGTGTCCTTCTGCCGGGACACACATAGACATTCACCCAGTTACAAACACACACACACAAAGTCAGACAGACACACAAACACATAGACACTTCCATAAACATACCCACACATAGGCACACATATTCATATAAAGGGAAACTCTCTCAAACACAGACACACACACACATAAACACACACAATGATCAAATGCACACATATGCACACAACTTTTTGGCAAAAATTCCACCCAGAGTCTGAAAAGCTTCTTTGGAGTCTTTTTTCCCTCAACAAACATCTGCTGGGCACCTATGTACAGTCAATCGTTGTGTTAAACCCTAGGGGGTGGACTGCTGGAGTACTGAGGCCTGGCTCATGGGCCCTGTGCTCAAGGACCCAGAGCAGAGGCGAGATAAATAAGCAATCAGAAGGTTGCAGCTCTGCACGATAATCGCTGCCACAGAGGTGAGCAGAGGGATGGATATCTACCCCAGCCTGTGATGGTGGCCTTCCTGGAAGAGGAGACCCAGGCTGATTCTTTAAGCAGAGCGGAAACAGTACGACATGAAGCTGCACCATCCCATTCACCTGGGCTGCCCTGTCTCTGTTGACTCACCTTTACATTTCTGTCTCTTGGCATTTGCTCCTGGCATCTTCAGAATCATGGGGAGCCCCTCCCATCCCCAAGGCCACACAGGGCAGATCGACAGTGACATAGGCATTATCCAGCACAGGACCTGACATGTTTTGTTTTGGGGTTCCGCACGCTCAGAGCCAGAAATAATGAACTGGGGATAACTGCTGAAAGGGACCAGCATGAGAGTTTAAACCTAGGAAGACAAGAGCTAGAGAGGACTGAGAAAGAGTAGGCGTGCTGTGACGCATAAAAGGATCTGGGTCTTGATCATCTTGTCCCTCTGCTCAATAGGACAATTCAGCCAGTCTTTCCAGCCCGCTCCCATCAAATGTAAAATCAAACAATCACAACAATAAAAACCCTCCAGATGTCATTGCATAAATCTGCTCTCCACCTTCCCCTCTCCTGACTCTGACCCCAGTACTCATAGACATGGGAAGGATGTCTTGATGAATTAAGGTCTCCTTTTCTTCACTGGCCTCATATACCACCAGAGCAGTCACACATAGGCTAGCAGTGACTTGGAAACTTCTGGATCAGTGGTTGAACATGATCAACCACTGGATGCATGATCAAACTTGAACATGCATTAGAATCACCTGGAGGGCTTGTGAAGCCACAAGGGCTGTGCCCCATTTGCAGAGTTTGTGATTCAGTAGGTGTGGGGTGGAGCCCAAGTGAGGGGGTGACGCTGATGCTCTGAGGACCACACATTGAGAACTGTTGTAGCTACTCCTGAGGGCACAGATGACCCACCATACACAATCTCCCTGTTGTCCCACATAGTAAGAACAGGCGTATGGATGGAAAAGGGATAGGGATCAACAGAATCTCTAAATGCATTAACATGATTCACTCCTCTCTATGATGTCACTTCCACAATCAGTAGCTTTGGGGAGTTTTTTTATTAACCACTAGAGAGGTCAGGGGACAGGAATAAGAATTCTAAACTAGATATCAGAGACCTGGTTTTAATCTGGGCTCTGCTACTTGCTTGTTGGCTGGGGTGATTTGTTACATGGCAATAGCTGACTAATACAAGTGGCTGCTATGTCAGGTCTGGGAACTCTAAGGTGAATTTAGAAAAATATCTACATGCAAGGAATTTACAATCTAGTGGAAGAGGCAGTTACAATAAGATGAGCTAAGTAACACGAAAGGAAGTAAAGAGATGTTGTGAGCTCAGAGGCACAGGGACCTCAATCTGCCTCGGAGGTTTTGGGGAGAAAACCTTCTCAGAAGTAACACTTGAGCCAAACAGTGGGAGGGCAGGCAGCTGAGCAGTCCTGAGCACACCCTACACTGAACACAAGGCAGGTGCTTGCAGGTAGAATGGCAAATGGATGAGATCAAACCCAAGGACTGACTCACCTATGGATGAGTTGACTTCCTAGGCTCCAGGGCCACAGAATGCCATCTTAACTCCAATCTTCAACTTACAAATGGACGTCGTGGTCGTGATTCCTCTCAAGGTGCAATTGAATCGGTCCACATCCACTGCTCTCCTGTGTGTGATGCTTGCTCATAAAGAACCCAAACTTTGACCCTGTCCGGTACCTCCTTGTCCAAATACCAGGGACTAACACCACTAGATCCGCTGGACGCTGTAAGAATAAAACAGATTTTCTCCAGAGAAAATACTGAACGTTTGATCAGTTTTTCCAGTAGTCCTTTAAAAAGTCCTCTGTATGTGTTAATTGTACATCATTCAATCTTTGTTTGCCTATAATCATATTTGACACAAGACTAGTGACAGAAGTGCTAATGTGGAAAGCAAAACAAAGTAGAAGAGCCTGCAATTGTCTAAGTAATTGACATCTTTCTGCAATTTTACTTGAGCCCTCAAGATAGAGGATTTTAGGCAAAAGCACCAGAATCAAGCCACTGCTGCCATCTTGGGAAGCAGCCAACTGTGTCATGGACAAGTTTATTGTTCCAACACCTTCCTGGATTGAGTTACAGCTTCTGCAGGGAAGGGCTGGGTGAAGGGTGTGGGGCAGGGTGGTTTGTGCAGATAAACCAAGACTGTGGGTGGAACCATGCGGTGGGCGACCGAGTGGGAATCACTGATGTGCTGGCCTGTCCTTACCCCCTGGTACCTCTGCAAGTTCAGCTCCCGATCTGAAGAGCATGTTGACAGATCTCCCCAGAAAGCTGATGCTGTTTTTCAAGATTTTCCAGGAGGAGAAAGGGCATATTGCTTAATTCTATACGTCATTGACTTGAACCCTGTAACCCAGGGTGTTACCACTGGTCACAAAAATATAAGTGACTCAGGGAGTAACTGCTTTCCCTTTTTTTGAAAGTGGAGAAACCACAGCACAGACGAGCAAGGCAGCTCCCCCTGGGGCTATGTGGGACCATCCACGTCAACCTCCTAGTGGCTGAGGCAGTTCAAGCTTGCTCAGCATCCTGAGGCAGAAATGGGAGTCTTTACCACAAACGCTGACGCAGTCAAAACCCCCGTGGAAGCAAGAGAGCTTCGAGGCGGAAGGGCCGTGGTCTCATCAGAGAGCCGGTTTCACAGAATTCATGGGGTTTGTGGCATCACAGAGAAGGAGGGTGTGTTGTCCGCTAAAAAATAAAACAGTAGGTGACATGGCTTCTACAAGTGTGCCGTCTTTCCTTTCACTGGTTCACAAATTTCATTGTAAATAACTAGAATAAAGTCATGTCTTTCCTAGGGAGTCCCCAAATGCCAGGGATCATGCGGCAGCTTCTATATTTTGCAGAGGAAGTGGAATGTGGTTGGATTCTGGATATACATTAAAGACAAAGCAGACATCGTTTGCATACAGTTTAGATGCAGGGATGAGAGAGGAAGGGCAGGCAAGGATGATGCCAAGGGCTTGGCCAGAGCAACTTCTTGTCTCCAGGTACGTCTTTGCCTCCACTGTTTCCAGCTTCCTGCACAGCTAGTAACTTTTCACCCTGGAGCCCCCTGTCTATAGGGGTTTGCCCACCTCTGTCACCATCCTCTCTTTCTTCCTCCAAAAGCAAGGGAAAAGGTCCTTGCAACCCACGATATGAATGCTTTTACATCATGAGTCGGTCCACACGCTCACACACACTCACACACACACACACTTGAAACCAAACCAAAGTGTCACAGAACAGCACTGCTTTCACTACCTGTGAAGTCCCCGAGCATTTTGTATTCTCTTCTCTTCCACTTAGTTGCATTTTTTAAATAGTGCGGCTCAAAACCCACCAAATAGATTCTCTGTCCTCTAATGGTCATGACCCACAGTTTTGAAAATCACTCTTTCAGACAACAGCGGACAAGAATAATTTTCCTACCTGAAACCAAGGAAACGGTGCTCCGCTTCCCACCCCAGATGCCTTGCCTGTCCTCGGGTGCTTGGATGGAGGCCACGGGACCAGCAGCAGATGGGTTCCTTTAGGAGAGGCTCATCTCCCGACGCTGCTGAGCTTGCCCAGAGTCGTGCAAGAGGAACCCCCAGGCCATCTCCTGGACTGTTTTCCTGCTGAGCAACCAGGACCGGCCCTTGGCCTCAGGGGTCACCCGCACCCCTCTGCAGTGGCCACCCACTCAGTTGGGGCCACACCAAACACTCTTTGGGGTTAGTGCTCTGGATGCCAAGTAACACACCTTGTTACCTGAGTCTTATCTTGGGGTGGCCAGATGACCAGCCCAGATGTCGGTTTTCTTACCTTTTTTGAAGAGGTCACCTCCATGGAGACAGACAGAGGGCAACACAAATAGCCAACAGAGAAAAAGGTTTCAAAATATGACAAAGGTTTCAACTGTTAAAGTTCATATTGTCTTGGGCTCAAGTCCATTGTGAGGTGGCAGCTTTAAGCTGCCACCCTCCAACTGCCCATCTTGTTCATGGGGGTCCAGCAAGACCTGGTTCTAACCCCTGTTCATCAGCACCTCCTGCCAACATCCTTGAGGACCTCCATTTAGACTGTTTTTGTATGTCAAACCTAGTATATTTTATAATCATTGATTTGTGTTCATTACCTGAAATCCAGCCTTTTGAATGGGCTCTTCTATTAGTTCTAATAGTTTAAAATTTGTTGAGTTTTCTAAGTACACGATCATATCACAAAGGTAATTTTGTCTTCTGTGCTTTGGTTAATAAAATCTATGCCTTGTATTGTTGCTAGAGCTTCTCGAGCAGTGTTGGGTAGTGAATGTGGCAGAATTCCATTTCAGATTTTATTGGAAATGCTTTTAGCTCTTCATCCTTAAAGCATGATATTCTCTATTTGGTAGAAGATGTAGTCTTCTAATACTCAGTTACTTGAGAGGGTTTTTTGTCCCCAGTAAGAATGATTGTTGAACTTTATTAAATGCCTCTCCAGCATCTGCTGATATTTTTCTGCTTTTATCTTTTAATTTGAAGAATGTGTTAGTAGATTTCCTACCATTATATTACCTCTGACTCCCTGGAATAAGCCTTCATTGATGTATTGAAATATTGTATATATCTATGAATTATCTGCAAGTACTTTAGGATATTTGCAACTCAATAAAATGCTATCTTTGACAAAAGTACTAATATTAGAAAATAGGTTATTTACATAAAAAGAATAGTGTCATTTTCTCTCTTGTCTTGAAAAGTTTATGAAGTATAGGGAGACTCCTTTCCTTGAGAGTTTAAATGAATTCCCCAGTGAATTTGGGAAGGAGGCAGTACTTTAAAAATTTTTTCTATTGTTCGACTTTGTTTAAAAATTTTTTCACCGTTATATCTATTTACGTTTCTCCTTGGATTAACACTTTTCATTTAATACATTAAATTTTCATTTAATAAATTTCATTTATTGGCATATAATCGAGCCCAGTCTTCTCATGTAGTTTCATATCCACAGTTTTTTTCATTTCTGGTTTTCATGTATAATTTTTATTGATGAAATTTACTAGAGTTCTCTCCAGCCAACCCTCAGAGCACCAGCTTTGGGGTTTATTTACTAATTTTCTTTTATTCTCTTTATCTTTTTTGTCTTTAAAAAATAAATGGATGGAAACTTCCTTGTTTAAAGAACTCAGGAGTATTCTGAACAGGAAGGGGCCACCTTCCTCCACTGCTCCCACCGCCCCATCCTGATCCACACCCCTCTCCAAGGGCGGGAGCTAGGGGTGCCTCCCTCCCACCCTCTTCGGAGGCGTTTCTATGCACATATATGCACACATGCACGTATGGTACACCGAACATAAGTGGTTGACACCCTGGAGTTTGCTCTGATTTCCTATTTTCAGTTAACATACGTTTCAGAGATCCACTCACTTAATCAACGTTTATTAAGAGATAAATATTGTGTCCGTTTCTTTTCCAGGATCCTGGGGTACCTATCCAAACAAATATCTCCACTCTCATGGTGTTTCCACTCGGCTCTCCTCCCAGGTTAGAAGTTATACCACCTAATTCTTCTTAATGGCAGCATAATTTGTTAACATCTACCCCTATTGATGACATCTGGATTTCCCCCAAGGTTTTTATTGTTACACCAAGGCTCCAATGACTATCCTAGGACATACATCTTGCTGAATGGGCAAATATTTCTGAAGGTTGGTCACTCAGAAACAAATTTGTTGGAATTAACACAACATTGTAAATCAACTATACTTTGATAAATAAATAAATAAATAAACATTTTAAAAAGAAACTAATTTGTTGGGTATAGCGTCAGTATATTGTTGATTTTGATAAAGATTCACGAACTGTTATTTAGAGGACTTTTTTAAAAATTTCAAATTTCCAAATGGTTAGGGTTTTTTTTAATGTTATTAATTTTTAACTTTAAGGCACTGGGGTAGAGAACTCTGCCTTCCTTTGTCAATTTGTTTCTTTGTAAAAGGTATGTCTAAGGTCCTTGGCTGAATGAGGTAATAACAAGATATTTGTTCTCTGAGGCATCCCTCCCAAACCCTTCAGGTGGGAGGAGCTTGCTTTCTGCATCTGCTTCTAACTTTCTGGATGCTTCCATCAGCATCTTTGGGTTGCCGGGGACCTGTCCACTGCTGGGGGAGGGGAGAGCCTTCCTTTCTCCCGATCAGCGGGGAAGGGATGATGGAGACCCCTCTTCCATTTGCATCTGTCTTGGGACAACCAGACGACTGCATTTTCCTTTGTTTTTTAATTGTTGTTTATTTGCTTGCTTGGGTTCAACAAGTCTCATCCCCCAGAACCTAGTAAATAGATTTATGTTTCTCTTTAAAACCTTTACCACATGGCATTTTCTGGTAATTTTGGAAACCATTTCACAGGTTTTCACTGGGTTGTGTTTTCTTTTGGTGGGATATAAAGCTCTCATCTATAAATGCTACAAAATGACCTTTTACTGCCTATCTCCTGTGTGTCTCCATGGTCTTTTGTTATCTGTCATTGTGATCTGTTCATGACTTCTATCTAGCATGTGTGATTCTTTCCAAAATGTATTTTGTGTTTTACTTTAAGTTCATGGATGGTATCTTGCGTGGTACACAGAAGCTCATTAATGGCAAATAGTAAGATCTCTGGGGCCTGATTGCATGAATTTAAACCCTGATCCACCACTTGCTACTGAGATCTTGATTTAGTTCAACATCTGATAAATATTTGTTGAGTGCCTACCGTGTGATGTGCATCATTGTAGGTACTGAGACTAGAGCAACAAGCAGACGGTACAAGGTACCTACTTCATGGAGCTCACGCTGGGGGCGTGGAATGAACTGGAAGAGGGAGTCCACAGAGAACAGCAAAGCGCTCATGCCGGTCAGAATGGCCATCATCAAAAAGTCTACAGATAAATGCTGGAGAGGGTGTGGAGAAATGGGAACCCTCCTACACTGCTGGTGGGAAAGTAAATTGGTGCAGCCACTATGGAGAACAATACGGAGGTTCCCTAGAAAACTGAAAAGAGAGTTTCCATACGATCCAGCAATCCCACCCCTGGGCATATATCTGGAAAAGATAAAAACTCTAATTTGAAAAGATACATGCACCTCAATGTTCATAGAAGCACTATTTACAATAGCCAAGACACGGACGCAACCTAAATGTCCATTGACAGATGAATGGATAAAGAAGTTGTGGTATATATATATATATATATATATATATATATATATATATACACACACAATGGACTATTACTCAGCCATAAAGTCATTTGCAGCAACATTGATGGACCTAGAGATTATCATACTAAGTGAAGTAAGTCAGAAAGACAAATACCATGATATCACTTACATGTGGAATCTTAAAAAATGATACAGATGAACTTATTTACAAAACAGAAATAGACTCA